>NC_044552.1:89841302-90156661 GCF_007565055.1 Rhinopithecus roxellana | reverse complement strand
AATAAAAAATCAAGTAAGTCCAAAATATAAATATAGATATTATTATTATTATTATTATTTTTATTTATTTTTTTTTTTTGAGACGGAGTCTCGCTCTGTCGCCCAGGCTGGAGTGCAGTGGCCGGATCTCAGCTCACTGCAAGCTCCGCCTCCCAGGTTTACGCCATTCTCCTGCCTCAGCCTCCCAAGTAGCTGGGACTACAGGCGCCCACCACCTCGCCCGGCTAGTTTTTTGTATTTTTTAGTAGAGACGGGGTTTCGCCGTGTTAGCTAGGTTGGTCTCGATCTCCTGACCTCGCGATCCACCCGTCTCGGCCTCCCAAAGTGCTGGGATTACAGGCTTGAGCCACCGCGCCCGGCCAAATATAGATATTATTAAAATGTTAATTCTTCTAAAATTGATATAGATTTCACACAACCTCAATCAAAAGCCCAACAGGATTGTGTGGAAATATTTACAAGTTGACTGTAAAATAAAGTCAGAAAGCAAACAAATAAATGAACAAAAATTAATAGTTTCAAAAAAATCTAATTTTAAAAAATAAGAACAAAATTGAAGGACTCATATAAAGCAACAGTAACCAAGACAATATACTATTGGCAAAATAATAAGCATAGAGATCAATGGAAAACAGCAGAGACTTCAGAGATAAACACACAGATATGGTCAACTGATTTTTTTAAAAAAGGGAAAATGGTATTCAATAGCTAAAGAAAAGTCTTGTCAACAAATAGTGCTGGAGCTATTAAATATTCACATACAAAAAGTAATAACCTCAATCCATACTTCACACAAAATATAAAATCAACTTAAAATGATACACAAAACTATTATTCATATCTAAAATTATAAAACTTTTAGAAAAAATGTAAAAGTCCTTTTTTCAATACACATGAGTTGCCTTTATTAAAAGACTGTTATCAGGCTGGGTGCAGTGGCTCATGCCTGTAATCTCAGCACTTAGGGAGGATGAGAAGGGAGAATTGCTTGTATACAGGAGTTCGAGAGCAGCCTAGACAATATAGCAAGATTCTGTGTCTAAAAAAAAAAATAGCAAGATGTGGTGGCATGTACCTGTAATACTAGGTAGTTGGCAGTCTGAGGGTGGAGGATTGTTTGAGCCCAAGAGTTTGAGGTTCCAGTGAGCTATGATCCTGTCACTACTCTCCACTCTCCATCTTGGGTGAGAGAGTGAGATCTTGTCTCTTAAACAAAATAATTATCAATGAATACTTTCTATTATTCTGGTTTGTAGGGTAAACTGTTATGTTTTGACATATGTACACATTATGGAATAATTAAATCCATCTAATTAACATATCTATGACCTCACATGTTTTTCTTGTGTGTGGTATAAAAACTTAAAATCCACTCTTTTAGAATTTTTGAATATATGATACATTATTGTTAACAATAGTCACCATTCTGTGCAATAGATTTCAAAACTTATTCTACTGTCTAACTGAAACATTTCACCTTTTAACCAAAAATCTTCCCACCCCTTACCTTTGGTAACCACTATTTTATTCTCTGCCTCTATGAATTTTACTATTTTTTATTTCCAATATATGCAGTATTTTTCTTTTTGTGCCTGATTTATTTCACTTGGCATAATGTCCTCCAAGTTTCTCAGGTTAGACAAAGATTTCTTCAATACAAGACTAAAAATCAGTAACTTTAATACCACAAATAAGACTTCAGAAAAATGAAAAACTTGTGTTCTGTGAAAGGTACTGTTAAGAGAATGAAAAGATAAGCCACTGACTGGGAAGAAAATATTTTCAAATCATATATCTGATAGTAGACTTGCATGTAGAATGTGTAAATAACTCTCAAAAATCAAATATAAAAAATCAATCTAATTACTTAAAAATGTCCATGAGATTTGAACAAACACTTTATCAAAGTGATGACAAAAAGATATACAATACTCTTAGTCATTATAGAGATGCAAATTAAAACTTCATGAGACACCAGTACATGCTTATTATGATGTTTTTAAAAAACTGACAATACCAAGCACTTACATGATGATATGATTTGGATATTTATCTCCCAAATCTCATGTTGAAATGTAATCCTCAATGCTGGAGGGGGAGCCTGGTGGAAATGTTTGGGTCATGGGGATGGATTCCTCATGGCTTGGTGCTGTACTCAAGATAGTGAATAAGTTCCTTTGAGATCTGGTTGTTTAAAAGCATGTGGCATCTTCCCTTAACCCCTATTCTCTCTCTTGCTCCCACTCTCATGATGAGAGTGTGATGTGCCGGTTCTCTCTTTTCCTACCATCATAATTGTAAGCTTCTGAAGCCTCACCAGAAGCAGATGCCAGTGTCAAGCTTCCTGTACAGCCTGCAGAACGATGAGCCAATTAAACCTCTTTTCTTATAAATTAGATATCTAAAAATGTGGAAATGACTTTGGAACTGGGTAATGGGCAGCAGTTGGAAGAGTTTAGAGGGCTCAGAAGGCAGAAAGATAAGAGAAAGTTTTTAACATCTTAGAGTCTGTTTACAGGATTGTGACCAAAATGCTGAAAATGTTACAAAATTGTTTCTCAGATGGATATGACAAGCTTATTGGTAACTGCAGCAAAGGTTGCCTGTGTTATACCTTAGCAGAGAGCTTGGCTGTATTGTCTTCCTGGCCTAGGAATCTGTGGAGTTTTGAACTTCAGAGGGATGATTTAGGGTATCTAGCAGAAGAAATTTCTAAGCAGCAGTGTTAAAGATGTGACTTGGCTGCTTCTAACGTCCTAAATTGAGATGCAGGAGCAAAGGCATGACTTAAATTTGGAGGTTACATTTAAAAGGGGGATGCAGAGTGTAAAAGTTTAGGGAATTTGCAGACTGGCCATGTGGGGTCTTCTCCATTTTCAGGTGAACAATGCAACTTTCCTGTTTTCAGGGGAAGAATGCAAGCAGGTTGTGGAGCAATCACATGCTAGAGAGATTTGCAAAATGAAAAAGGAGCCAACTAATAATAGCCAAAACAATGAGAAAAAGGCCTCACAGACATTTCAGAGGTCTCTAAGGAGGCAGCCACTTCCATAACAGGTCCAGTGGCCTAAGAGGGAAGAATAGTTTCATAGGCCCGGGCCAGGGCTCTGCTGCCTTGTGCAGTCTCCAGGTGCTGCTTCCTGCATGTCTGCTGCTATGGCTCCAGCCTTGTCTCAAAGGGCCCCAGGTACAGCTCGGCTTCGGCTGTTGCTCTGGAAGGTGCAAGCCATAAGCCTTAGTGGATTCCATGTGATGTTAAGCCTCTGGGAGCACAGAGTGTAAGAATAAAGGAGGCTTGGCAGCTTCTGCCTAGATTTCAGAGGATGTACGGGAAAGCTTGGATGTTCAGGCAGAAACCTACCACAGAGGTGGAGCCCTCATAGAGAACCTCTACTAGGGTAGTGGTGAGAAAAAATGTAGGGTTGGAACCCCCACACAGAGTCCCCACTGTGGCACTGCCTAGTGGAGCTACGAGTAGGGGGGTCACCATCCTCCAGACTCAAGAATGGTAGTTCGACCAGTAGCTTGCAACCTCAGCATGAAAAAGCCACAAAGGCAATGCTTCACAAGGCCTTGTGAGCCCACTTCTTGCACTAATATGCCCTGGAAGTGGAACATGGAGTCAAATGAGATTATTTTGGAGCTTTACAATTTAATGACTGCCCCGTTGGGTTTCAAACTTACACAGGGCATATAACCCATTCCTTTTGGCCAATTTTTCCCTTTTGGAACAAGAATATTTACTCCATATCTGTAACTGCATAGAATCTTGGAAGTAAAACTTTTTTTGATTTTACAGGCTCATAGGTGGAAGGAACTTATCTCCAGATGAGATTTTGAACTTGAGATTTGAAACTTCTGAATTAGTACTATAATGAGTTAAGACTCTGGGGGATTATTGGTAAGACATGATTGTATTTTACAATATGAGGACATGAGATTTGACAGGGATAGGTGCAGAATGATATGGTTTGCATATTTCTCTCCCCAAATATCATGTTGAAATATAATCTCCAATGTTAGAGGTGAAACCTGGTGGGTGGTGTTTGGGTCATGTGGGCAGATCCCTCATGGCTTAGCGCTGTACCTCAATATAGTAAGTGCGTTCTCTCAAGATTGGGTTGTTTAGAAGTGTGTGACACCCCCTGCCCCGCTACCCCTGCACTCTCTCTTTTATTCCCTCTCCTGCCATTTGACATGCCTGCTCCCTCTTTGCTTTCCATCATGATTTTAAACTTCCTGAGGCCTCACCAGAAGTAGATGCTGGGACTGTTCTTCCTGTATAGCCTGCAGAACCACAAGCCAATTAAACTTCTTTTCTTTTTTTTGTTTTTTGTTTTTTTTTTTTTTGAGACGGAGTCTCGCTCTGTCGCCCAGGCTGGAGTGCAGTGGCCTGATCTCAGCTCCCTGCAAGCTCCGCCTCCCGGGTTCCCGCCATTCTCCTGCCTCAGTCTCCCGAGTAGCTGGGACTACAGGCGCCCGCCACCTCGCCCGGCTAGATTTTTGTATTTTTTAGTAGAGACGGGGTTTCACCCTGTTAGCCAGGATGGTCTCAATCTCCTGACCTCGTGATCCGCCCGTCTCGGCCTCCCAAAGTGCTGGGATTACAGGCTTGAGCCACCGTGCCCAGCCACTTCTTTTCTTATAAATTACCCAATCTCAGATATTTCTTTATAGCAAAGCAAGAATGACCTAACAAACAAGATATAGAGCAACTGGACTCATACATTATCAATAGAAATGCAAAATACTTCAATCCCTATGGAAAACAGTTTGGCAGCCTCTTATGAAGTTAAACCATAGCATTTGACTGAGCAATTCTCCACTTAGGAGTTTAGCTTAAAGAAAGAAAAAATTACGTGTACTCAAAAACTTGTACTTGAATGTTTATAATATCATTATTCTTAATCACCCCAAACTGGAAACAATTCATATGTCCTCTGATGGGTGAATGGATAAATAAACTCTGGTACATGATGAAATAAAATACTACTCAACAATTAAAAATACCAAACTTCAGATACAGATAACAACATTGATGAATTTCAAATATATTATGTTAAGTGAAAGAAGCCAGACACAATGATGTTCAGTTTCATATATTTTCATTTATATGACATTCTGGCAAATGTAAAGCCATAAGAATGAGGAATTTATGAGTGGTTTACTAAGGGTTAGAGGTAGAAGTAGGTTTGACTACAAAAGGAGAGTATAGTGGTCTATTTTGAAGTAAAAGAATGGTTTTTCATCCTCAGGTAGCAGTAGTTATATGACTTCATGTGTTTGTCAAAAGTCACATAACTTTACTTCCAAAAAGGTAGGTGACTTTTCATGTATTCAGATAATGCTTTATTATAACTGAGGTATAAAATATCTCAGTAGATTAAAAACGTAAGATCTGTGCATGTCACTAAATGTAAATTTACCTCAATAAAAATACTATGCAGCCAATTTTCAAAGTATCTTTATGAGACATTATTAATATATTAAAACTCTTAAGTCAGTTACCTTTAATCCATGGTTGGCCCTGGATACATAATTGTTGAAAGGATGAATGAATGAATGAATCATTGATTAATAATAAAAGAAAAATTAGGAAAATTTAAATCTCAGAAAACTTGTATCTCAAATCAAAGTGAGAATTAATTGTATGATACATATTTCTTTTATAAACATAAGCATTTCTGTTTTTATGTCTGATAATTGAAGATTTTTCTGAAAGTGACAATCTTTTTAATACACTTTAGTGTAGTCTTTAGTTTTCCTACATTTGATCTTTTAAGCAAGTCCTCCATTTTCACTATAATATAAATTTTTCTTTGCGCATTATTTATCTCTTTCATTTAAATCTAGTAAAATATTGTTTATGTCTTCAATTCTTTAATGTCTTGTTCATAAAAGAGGAAATAAGAAGAGAAAAAATATTCTTATTTTCTTCTTTAAAGTTATTGAATATGTAATTATATACTTCTCATTAGATGTAGCTTACTTTATGCCACAATTGTCATCTCTTTAATGATAGCTTCCAAAATTAACTCAATTCTGCTAATACTGTATTGCAGTTTTAACTATCATGTTTTTCTGACTTTAATATGGAAATAAAAATTAAAGTACTTTTTAATATCTGAACCATTCCTGGAGTTATTTTCAGGAACAGAAAACGTTTTCACAAAACATATTGTTTGAATCTATGAAAAAGTGAATAAAGACACACCCAGACACCATCATCTCTAAACCTATTTCTGAAGGAGCTGACACTTTCCACTTTCATTCTGTTTGATTCTCTTTCCTTTAATTACCCTACTTTCTAGGCTTATATTTCTAATTTTAAAATTTCACATTAGTTCCACATCTTCCATCTAAGCCACATGTAGATTTTAAGTAGCCTTCTAAGCAAAAATGATGAAAAGAGAAAGGAGCTCTCTTTCCAATAGACAAGACTGTCTCATTGAATGAATGGCATCTCCCATGATAAAAAGAAAAAAATAAAAACAAGGCTTTTATAGTAAAAAGAAAGCCCTAATCAACTTTCATTACTCGGAGACAACCACCTAGTTTGAATTAGGAGTCTGCTGCTTACTGGATACATCAACTTGGGCATGGTATTTGACTTCTTTGTGCTTCATTGTCTTCTAAAATATGAGGATTCTATCAGTATCTGATTGTCAGGTAAAAAGGATCAATATCTGTTATGCATAGAACAGTGAATGGCACATATTCAGTGTTACAAGTTAATAACATTTACTATTATTATAACCATTATTGATTCTCACTAAAACTGTGTAAGAAAGATGGGAGAGTAGTCACACCATTTTACAACAGCATAGTCCCTTACCTACAAATAACTTGGAAAAATAGGAAATGTTATTCTCTGAGAATCCAACATGAAATCAGAACATAGCAAACGACGAAGCTATATACAAAGATACTTGAAATAAATCAAAAGTCTCACAGGCTAGCTGGACTTCTCTATAACCTGACTTAGGCTGTAAAATCTACAAAAAAAGAAGTAAATTAGAATGAGATTTCTTAGTCACAGTAGCTTTTATAAAAGAGATCCAAAGATTCTGGTCAAAAATATGAATCTACCTTGTTCTTATATACATTCCTACTGTGTAAGTATCTTTGACGCAATGGTATTTAGAAAAGAGGCTGGTCTATGATAAGAGCTCTAAAAATAATAGCTGTTACTTATTATTTACTACTTGTTTACATTATTGTTATAATTAATATTGTCCTTTCATATTTTATCCTCAGAGAGCAAATTTCAGATTCTAATTGCAAGTACTATAATACACTGTGCCTTCACAGAAAGGATGCATAAAAAGAAGGCAGGAGTAGGTAACATCTGTAGGAGTTCTACATTTCAAACACTGGCATTCTAACATTGTACAGATATGTTTAGATGAGGTGCCCGAACTAAGAGTCAGGAAATCAGGTTTCTGAGATGGCAGGACCCAGCACCACAGTCCTGAACTTAACAGAATCAGTAAACTAATGGAGGAGCTTTGACAAATAGATGGACAGCTCTTCTCAAGTAAAACCCTAATTTCAACTCTGGCCTCGTGGAATTTCCTTTACAAAACTTCTGTATAGTTTATCTAAACTTTTGGTATAATGGAGTTTGCTAATGTTTCCTTTAAATGTTTAGTAAAATATCAATCACTCAAATTTTTGATGACTGATATTGCACAAACTGTACAATACTAGTCATCAAAAATAAATATACACATAGTCAAAATTTACTATGTACTTATGTACCTACCACATCTAAAGCACCCTGCTGAGTACAGGAACCAACAAGCTGGGTAGGACAAAGGCAATCGGAACAGATTGATAAACTAATAATAGCAACACACTGTGATGCTAGCAGCAACCTTGAAGATACACACAGAGAAAAGAAACTTGAAAATGTTAAATACTAATATTGGAAATAAGCTGATGGGATCCTAAACCATGCTTACATGATTGTTCATACTTTAGCAAAAAGATAAGAATTATTTCTAATTGCTTGGTTTTAAATGTGTACTTTTAAACTACAAAAGTGTGCTTAAATGCATTCTTTCTCCATTAAACTAAGTACCTATGATAATAGCCTTTAAACTGTTAAATTCATTTTTATATAGCTTTTTTTTTTAATCAATAATGTAAAGGTAAAGAAGAAATGTGAATTAATGGAAAAGCACAGCCTTTTTCACATTAACCACTTTCAGAAAACAGAGTGTCCTCAGTATAGGAAGTTTCATATGCCTCTGAACTGAAGGCCTACATTCTTCCCTAAATATGCAACATCTTCATGTAACATTTTAGTCATTTCTAAAACTTTTCAGTTAAACTTCTATAAAGCTATTTAATATTGTTTTGTTTTATGTAAGAATTTCTGAGAAAAAAACTGGGATAATGATGTACATTTTAAGTACATTGTAATAGCTAGAGCTATATATGTATATATATTACTATGACAATTACAATATATATTTAGTAACTAAAAATTCTGTGTTTTTAAGCCCTGAATTTCCATTATCATCTGGAAGATAAAGTAGAAAACCACTTATTTCATTTTAACTTCTAAGTATAATCAATTTCCTTACTTACTTTTCCTTTTTACATTTTGAAGAGATCATACAGCAAGTTCTTGCTTCTGGTAATGGTGAATTAGCTTGGGAATACTAATCCTACTGCCAATAATAATAACAATGAACTGTGAACAAAATATTAAAGGAATTATTTGAAGCAACTTAGAAACTAGAGAACACGTAACTTTTAAAATATCCATATTTATTTATTTTTTCTTTGGGACATTCCTCAGTCTCCATAACAACACAAAGATAATACTCAGGCACAAAGTTGTAGTCTTACTGGGTTGAAGAGTCACAATTTGGATTTCAGGGCTCTCACAGAACCTGGAAAATGAGAATGCCAGTATCTCAGAAAAGGAACATCATAGACAGGTAAGCCTAACAATTTTCATACAAACTTTCCATGCATTCTTGGTGGACAAATGAGCTGTGACAGTGCATGGAGCTGAGAGGGAAAACGAAATCTAGAAGGCTGAATGTGCTGAACAAAAATATTAACAGCTTCTTTCTAGTGAAGGGAAGACAAAGTTGGAGTTTAATCCTTCCAAGTTAGAGAGGTTTGGTAAACACCTCAGAATTTTCATGAGAACCGCTACAGAATGGTCACAACCTAGGACTAAGGAACACGTTTCAGGCATGATGGCACATCTTAAATTGATCCACCTAACAAAGCCTAAAACCAAACTTCTTTCTTTCTTTTTTTTTTTTTTACATAAAAAGATTTCTTTTCTTTTTTTTTTTTTTTTTTTTTTTCTGTTATGTTTAGTGCTTCCTTCAGGGTCTCTTGTTTTTTTTTTGTTTTGTTTTTGTTTTTGTTTTTTTGTTGTTGTTTTTTTTTTTTTTATACTTTAAGTTCTAGGGTACATGTGCATAACGTGCAGGTTTGTTACATATGTATACTTGTGCCATGTTGGTGTGCTGCACCCATCAACTCGTCAGCACCCATCAATTCATCATTTATATCAGGTATAACTCCCAATGCAATCCCTCCCCCCTCCCCCCTCCCCATGATAGGCCCTGGTGTGTGATGTTCCCCTTCCCGAGTCCAAGTGATCTCATTGTTCAGTTCCCACCTATGAGTGAGAACATGCGGTGTTTGAAAACCAGACTTCTTATACAAGATAAAGGCCATGAAAAAATGCCTGCTTGAACAAAATTCATCATTATTTGAAGGGAAATAACAGAATCTGGAGTCTCTACAATGCAGGCACACAACACATTATGACCTTTTGATCAATAACAAACTGCATATAAGACAGTGGCCCCGTAAGATTATAATCAGGTTGAAAAATTTCAGTCACCTGCTGGTTTCATAGCCATCCTAACATCATAGTGCAATACATTATTCACACGTGTATGGTGGTTCTGGTGTAAACAAACCTACTGTTTTGCCAGTCATGAAAATACTGCACATACAATTATGTACAGTGTATAATAGTTGAGAATGATTATAAATGGCTATGTTACTAGTTTGTGTATTTACTATAGAATACATTTTAGCATAATTTTGGAGTGTACTTCTACCAATTAAGAAAAAGACAGATGTAAAACAGCCTGAGGCAGGTGCTTCAGGAGATATTCCAGAAGACAGAATTCTTTTAATAGGAAATGACAGCCTATGTGTGTTATTTCCTGGAGGACCTTCCAGTAGGATAAGATGTAGAGGTGGGAGACAGTGATATTGATTATTCTAACCCTGTTTTGGCTTAGGATAATGTGTGTGTTTTTGTTTTAGTTTTCAACAAAAATGTTTACAAAGTAAAACATAAAAAATTTTAAAAATAGAAAAATGCTTATATAACAAGGATATGAAGAAAGAAAATATTTTTGTTCAACTGTGCAATGTGGTTGTGTTTCAGGTGTTGTTTCAAAGTAGTCAAAAAGTTTTAAAAATTAAAAAGTTTACAAGGTAAAATAATTACAGTAAGCTAAGATTAATTTATTACTGAAAAAAGAAATTTAAAAGATAAATTTAGTGTAACCAAAGAATACAGTGTTTATAAAGCGTACAGTAATGTACAGTAATGTCCTAGGCCTGAGTATACCACTCTTTTTCTTTTATACTGTATTTTCACTGTAGATTTAATATGTTTAGATACACAAATACTTACCATTGTGTTACAATTGTCTAGAGTACTCAGTACAGTAATATGCTGTACAGGCTGGGTATAGTGGCTCACGCCTGTAATCCCAGCACTTTGGGAGGCTGAGGCAGGCGGATCATGAAGTCAGGAGATCAAGACCATCTTGGGTAACATGGTGAGACCCTGTCTCTACTAAAAATACAAAAAGTTAGCCTGGTGTGGTGGTATGCACCTGTAGTCCCAGCTACTTAGGAGGCTGAGGCAGGAGAATCGCTTGAAGCCTGGAGGCGGAGGTTGCAGTGAGCTGAGACTGTGCCATTGCACTCCAGTGTGGGCAATAGAGCAAGACTCCGTCTCCAAAAAAAAAAAAAAATCCCACACAGGTTTCAAGCCTAGAATAGTAAGCTACACCATATAACTTATATGTGTAGTACCCAGTACTAGGCTTGTGTAAGCATACTCTGTGATATTCACACAATGATGAAAGTGCTTAACAACACATTTCTCAGAAGGTATTCCAGTTGTTAGGCAAGGCTAGTATGAGAATGAGTATAAAGTCCCTAGCAGCAGACAGAAGGATGCTAGGACTCTCTTGCAGTCTTTCTCTCCAGTTATCCCATGGGCTGGCCACAGGAAAGATCAGAAAGTACTGAGAGAAAGCTTCTTCTATACTTCTGACTGGATGAGAAGAACAGTGCCTACTGCTCTTAAAGTATTTAGAAATAAATTTAATAAAAAATATGTAAGATCTCTACTGAAAAATACTGAGAGAAATTTTAAGTGGTGTAAATAATGAAGAGATATTTTATGTTCCTTATTTGGAAGATTCAATGTTGTTTAGAAGGACATTCTCCGTAAATTGATCTACAGATTCCATGCAATCCAAATCAAAATCCCAGTAGCTATTTTTACAGAAACTGAAAAGTAAATTTCAAAATTAAAGTGGCCACTCAAAGGACCTATAATAGTCAAACAATTTTGAAGAACAAACATGCAACACTTGAAAGACCTGATTTGAAAACTTACTTTAAAATTAATTAGTTTATCCTAAGTATTCAGCATTTATAAAGTCTACAGTAGTGTGCAAAGGAGTGTGCCTTTTTTTTTATCATTAGGTATATCATTTATCTATTACACTACATTTTCACCATACATTTTATATCTAGATACACAAATACTTACCATTATGTTACAACTGTTTCATTCAAGACAGTGGGAATATTGGAATAAGAATAGACAATTAGTTGATTCACTTGGAATACAGATTGCAATCTAATCATACACAATCAGTTTTTTACTAAAACAAGGAATTATTAATTCTTTTATAAATATTCCTTAAATAACTGTGTGTCTCAATGGAAAAATTGTATGGCAATTCTTTATGCCATTCAAAAAATAATTTTGAGATGGATTATATGAATAACATCTACATTTAAAAGCTAAATCTAGAAAATATCTAAAAATTAACATAAAAAAAACCTTCACCATTTTGTGGGTATGCAAAGATTTCCTAGAGAGGACATTACGAACATTAATAGTTTTAAAAAAAAATAGAAAAACATAAATTAAATAGTAAAAATGCCATATATACTATATTAAAATTGAAACCTTCTGCTTTTTAAAAGACCTAACTAAAAAGTGAAACACAAGTCACAAGATGGGAGATGTTTGAAAGTACATATAAGTGATAAGAACTTGTATCTAGAGTACAAATATGTTCCCTTAAAACTCAAAAATAAAAAGACAAATAAGCTATTTTTAAAAATATCTGGCTAAAAGCCTTAAACAAACACTTCACATAAAAAGATAAAGGAGTTGTGATAAAATACATAAAATGCTAACCATAATTAATAGTCATACAAATTAAAGCCACAATGTGATATCCCTGAAATAGCTAAAAGGAAAAAGATTGACAATACCAAATATTTGGAAAGACATAGAGCAACCAGAACAACCAGATCTCTCAAACATTTATGGTTGGCAAGAATATGATACAATCATGTTTGAAAACTGATCTTTTTTTATAAAGTTAAATATATACTTCATGACCCAGCAATTCTACTCCTAGGCATTTATCTATGAGAAGTAAAAACATGTATTCACACAAACATTTGAACATGAATATTTATGGCAGCTTTATATATGATACCCAAAATCAGAAACAACCCAAATGTCCACCAAGAGCTGAAGGCATAAATTTTGCAGCCTTGTCACACAACAGAATGCTATTCAATATCAAAGAGAATGAAATACCAACATGGATCAATATGGATGAAATGGACAAATCTCTAAAACATTTACATTGTTATCAATGAAGCCAGACATGAAATAGTTCATAATGTATGATTTCAATTATATGAATTCTGTAACAGGCCAAACTAATGTATGGTGATATAAATCAGAACAGTGTTCACTCTCATGGAGGGGTGACAGGATAAGGATGTTTACTCTCATGAAAGAGTGACTGGATAGGGACACAAGAGAATTTTCTGGGGTGAGGGAAATGTTGCATATATTTATTTAAGTGACAGTAATACACACATATATGAATCTATATATAGTCAAAAGCCATTGAATTATATATTTAAAATGTGTGTGTTTTATATAGTATCTACTTTAATGAAAATAACAATTAGGGAAAGTAAATTAAAGGGTCAGTGCCAATGGAAGCATAACCAAGGTTAAATATTGTGATGGTTAATACAGTGTGTCAACTTGATTGGATTGAAGGATACCAAGTATTGTTCCTGAGTGTATCTGTGAGAGTGTTGCCAAAAGAGATTAGCATTTGAGTCAGTGGATCAGGTGAGGCCGACCCACCCTCAGTCTGGGTGGGCACCATCTAATCAGCTGCCAGTGCGGCTAGAGAAAAGCAGGCAGAAGAGGCTGACTTGCTGAGTCTTCCAGCCTTCATCTTTCTCCCATGCTGAGTGCTTTCTGCCATTGAACATCAGACTCCAGATTCTTCAGCTTTTGGACTCTTGGACTTATGCCAGTGGTTTGCTAGGGGCTGTCAGGCCTTCCGCCATAGACTGAAGACTGCACTGTTGGCTTTCCTACTTTTGGAGTTTTGGGACTCATGCTGCCTTCCTAGCTCCTCAGCTTAGAGATGGCCTATTGTTGGACTTCACCTTGTGATTGTGTGAGTTAATTCTCCTTAGTAAACTCCCTTTCATATATCCATATATCCTGTTAGTTCTGTCTCTTGAGAGAACCCTGACTAATACAAATATAAAAGAGAGGATGTAGATTTAAGAAAAGGAGAGACCAAAGCTAAGATTTCTTGGTTTGCTGTAATTAAATGAAATGAAAAGATATTTGCTAAAATTTAAAAGACCACGTAAGAGTGGGGCTTATTATGAAGTAGGAATCAATCCAGTATGTGGGAAAGCAAGATTAGCTGATTATAGACAAAAAAGGATAGTCAGCATATTTGTTTCCATAATCACCCTTAAGAACATTGAATTTGAGAGTCAAAAGAAAAAAAAGTGTACAGGAAGAGAAGAGAGAATGGAAATGGAAGCTGGGAAAGTGTAGTGTGTAGTTTTCCAATTTTTCTTAAAACATTTTAAGAGGGTTCTATAAGCTGTGATTGATAATTTTTATCTGAAACCAAGAAAAATGTTTTAGAATGAACTACTTAATCTGTCATTAAATTGATGTCACACGGTACAGGGGAACATAGTCTATAATCCCACCAATCTTCACACAGTGTTATTGTAAATACAAATTTAAAATTTTGTGATAAATTTGACAATATCTAAAAAGTCAGAGAGTTGCCCATAAATTCCTTTTCTAGAATATGCTTCTACAGAAATAGCCTCCTAAGTTTTGCACAGATGTTTGTACAAGGATGTTTACTAAAATATTTTTGGAGGAAGGGAAATCTTATAAACACTTTAAAAAATCATCAATAAGTGTATTCATCAGAATTTTTGCCAGAAGCAGATTACCCACTTAAATTATGAAATTTGAGGAAGATTTAAGTGGAACAATTTGAAGATGTGTTGGCAACGTGTTAGGAAGGTATAGGGAAAGTGATGCTTCTAAAGGAGGAACCAGCTGCTACCTCTGTACCTAAAGAGGAAAGAGGAGAGCCATCACCAGAGTAGAAAAGGAAAGGGTTACCTTCACTGGAGCTAGCACCTGTGGTCAAATCATACAGCCAAATAAAAAAAAAAATCATACAGCCAGTCCAAGACAATCCTCTAGAGAGGGAAGAACAACTCTCCTACCCTCTCCAATCTGTTGCTGGTGCTTTATTTTGGCTTAACCAAGCTGTAAGTCAAATGGTAAGGGAGCCTGTTGCTGTACTCCACGCAAGCTGGCCTCGCAGGATGCAAGAAAGGATGGAAAAGGGTGACAAATAAATATGGAATGGCATAAGTACCATATGACCCAGCCATCCCATTACTGGGTATGTACCCAAAGGATTATAAATCATGCTGCTATAAAGACACATGCACACGTGTATTCATTAAGGCACTATTCACAATAGCAAAGACTTGGAATCAACCCAAATGTCCATCAGTGACAGACTGGATTAGGAAAATGTGGCACATATACACCATGGAATACTATGCAGCCATAAAAAGGGATGAGTTTGAGTCCTTTGTAGGGACATGGATGCAGCTGGAAACCATCATTCTCAGCAAACTATCGCAAGAACAGAAAACCAAACACCGCATGTTCTCACTCACAGGTGGGAACTGAACAATGAGATCACTTGGACTCGGGAAGGGGAACATCACACACCAGGGCCTATTATGGGGAGCGGGGATGGGGGAGGGATTGCATTGGGAGTTATACCTGATGTAAAGGACGAGTTGATGGGTGCAGCACACCAACATGGCACAAGTATACATATGTAACAAACCTGCACGTTATGCATATGTATCCTAGAACTTAAAGTATAATAATAATAATAAAAATAAAATAAATAAATAAAGATTAAAAATAAAGAAAATATCTACACTTGATACAATGCTCAAAGTAATTTGCATTTATCCACTAAAACAAATTAGGGTATTTAAATTAAAAGGGAAGTAGCTGAACAGGATAGATACATTGGTGGCTGTGTTAATAAACAGTAGACCTGTGATATAAATAGCTATATATTATTTCTACCTATATTCATACCCATAGGTATAAGATATCATTAGCTTTCTATCTGTACATTTGAATATCAAGATGAAATAAAAATATATTTGAAAATATATATGCCAAAATACTGTGTTTACTTTTAAGGAATTATGGAGGTCGTTGGTGAGAATGGAAGAATTACATTTCATAGTTGTATGACTTTTATTATGATAATGTATTACTTTTGTGAATTTTGTAAATGTTAAAAAAAACTGGGTCATGAGGAGAGGGAAAAAAGGCCATGGATCATTAGGACCCTGCATAACTTCAATAAGAACATTTTTGTCACCTCGTTTAACTTTTATAGAGAATTTCTAATCATGTATTTTAGAGAAATGTAGAGAAGGATGATATTTGACAGTTTATCAGGAAGTCATTGAGCACAGGTTGGATAAATTTATTTTAGTTGATCATATACATAGGAATCTTTGGATGCTAAATTTGCATATTGTCTACAGTGTCATGCTTTGTGCTCTGTTCTTTGCCCTGTTTTGATCATTTTTATATTAGTGACTTACATCAAGTAATTAAACGACATGAGGAAGACATACACACTGAGCAAAATGTGTAATCTAACAACCAAATGAACAGCTAAAAGAAATTCTGACAGTCAGAACAAATCAATAAAATAAGACATCATTAGATGTAAACATAAGGTACCAAAATTGAGGGAAAAAACAAAATTACTTACATATCTATATGTACGGCTCAAACAAACATGGCTTAGCAAAATAATGTGTTTAACTTAAACTGATTGAATAAGTGTTAACATTATGATATGGCTCAATACAAAACTCAATCGGTTTATACTACAGTAACAGAATATAATTTCAAGAAGGCTAATCAGATTATAAAGGGACTTACATTAAGTGGAGCATGCAAAGAGAAGAGCATTCCTGTTGGTGACAGAGTTTTAAAACCATATAATTTGAGCACTGGTCAGAAGACAAGCTTTGGGAAGATAATTTGTAGATGAGATTCAAGCAGCTAATGCCTTTCAGATTCTTTCAAATCTGGGTTTCTATGGTTCCTTATATTTTCCATCTTTCTTGTGGAGACAAATATTACTTCCTCTGGTCTCCCAATCGGCACCTCAATGCTGAATTTATATGGTTCTGTTTTTTTCATTCTATGTGATGACGGGAACTGTTAATAATAGAGCCAGTTTACAGAGCTGCTGAATTCCTGCTAACCTGCAGTAAAATCATTTCCCATTTTCAAATTCTTCATGGTCTCTTTTTTCTATACATACATAATGTTTCATCTGTGCATGTTCCTGCTTCTGCTTGCTTGTTGTGCTCCTCTTATCTTTTTCTCCTCAGATGACTTATTGCTGGAGCCTTATCTTTCTAGAACTATTTGCCTCCTATGATTGGCTACATTTTACTTTCCAGCTTTTCTTTGACTGAGCTGTGATTGACACTTAACTCTATTGAACTTTCACCTATTATTAGCAATGCCTTTTATTTTCTTTTCATTATAAAACATCTGAAAGAATATGAAGTTCAGTCTTTACAACTTTATAACCTCTTCTTATAATACTGTATTTATATTTTAAAATTTATTCCCACTTAAAACATTTTAATGTATATATTTACCATCATTTTATCTATAAAATGAGTGTTAAATATACAAGCATTAATTTTATAAATGCAAAGTATTTTATTGTATCTGTGACATGTGGCTAATTTATTTCTTCAATCATGCAAGATAATTTTTCTGTATTTCTTTCTTTCCTGACAACCATTATTTCTCCTCATGGAAAAGAGATATTCAGATTATTGATATTTAATAACTACCAGAAAAGATGCACTTCAAAATTCATTGCTTTTACTTCAATAATTCACACATAATCATTCAAGGGAAGATGGTAGAATCCATTAAAAACCAATCTTACTTTTGGTCAGTCAAGCATATGGATATTCCAAAAGAATGTACAATCAGACTCAATGTTTGAGCGAGGTTTAAATAATATTCTTAAAGCCATATAGTGTTCATAGAATTGGGGTTTCATAGGGTGGTCTGAAGTAGCTTTTCAAGTTTATATAATTTACCCTGAGCTTCTAAATAGATATCAGGCTATTATATATTCAGGATACCTCATATATTCACTCTTCTTACGGTTGTAGGGAAAACTTTCTCTTTTGCAGGGATTACTTGCCCTACTCCAGGCCACTAAATGCTTGTGAACCCAGACTTTTATAGATATTAGCTTTAACAAGGCTGTCAGTAGTATCAACCAAACATTAACTTCTTGATGTATTTTGTAACAGATACAGAAAAAAGATCATCCTCTCAAAACCGAGTTGTGATATGAAATGAGTTAAGTATATTTTGTATGTGTTTGATAACCAGACTGGCAGGAAATGGGTTGAGAAAGAAAATAAAATAGGTTCTCCACATCAGTAAGACATTGTGATTTTTATACATTCTTGAAATTGAATATTTGGAGAGCAGTTTGATATGTACATTTGATATTCCACTGAAATCAAATTTTGAACATATAATAAGAATACTTTTAAAAGTCAGGTTTGAAAGTTTTAAAAGTATTTGTATTTGAAATGCATCAAAATACAGCTGAATAGAACAAGGCTGGGTGACAGACTTGGCTGTGTTGACAGATAACTTGTGATGAGAAAAGGGGATTATGGCCAGGAAGGGGACCGCTGCAGTGCTTAGAGGTTGGTGGGCTAGTGAGTATCCACAAAAGATGCTTCTACCCTTTCCTTTCTGCCTCATGACTCAGATTGCTTTGTCTAAAGTCTTTTCATTATTATGTATCTACCAAAAAGGTAAATTTTAACTTACAGATGACCTTACAAATTATTGAAAAGCTGAACATTTCTACTTCAGAAAAGTAACAAGTACTATAAACTGAAACTTTCCTGAATTTATTTGTAGGTTTTTGTGCTAGTTTTGTTTGTGTTTAGGGTTGTTTGTGACAATTATACACCATAGGATTTTACAACATGTTAGTTTATAATAATCAGCTTGGCAAAATTTGTAATGGAAGTTTTGCTGACGAAGGGCCTTCACACAAAATCCACTGAGGACTTAATAATAAAATGAATATTCATAACATCTTTATGTTCTCCAAAGACTTTCTCTCTGCATGCTTTTTAAGTACGCAAGTATTAAAAGGCGATTTTTCCAAGAAATGTAACTAGAGACCATAATTTCAGTACTTAGAAATTGATAATTTAAAATATTTTAAAGTTAATTATATTAAAAGTGACAATTTTACTCAGAAATTATTACAAATGGGACCAAAATATAGGGAAGTGTCTCTAGCACATACTGAGAGGTTAATATAAATCTGGAGGAAAGTCATTCTAAATTTGAAATTATGTCAATATGTATTACTCCTCTGATCACAAGTATTTAGTAGTACCTCTAGATTGTGGACAATTTTAGAATCATAATTCCCACCACTTCTCTTCAGTTCATTTTGCTCTTAACAGACTGTTTTTGTATTCATTATCTTCTCTCCTATGTGGATTTGTACATCCCTGCCCTGTATATGCCTAATAGGCATTTTCTTGTCTAGATTGTCTTCAAGTTCTGCCCCCACCGTAAATGTATAACTTTCCTGCAAGTCTCAATTCAAACCCAGTTTTTTGCTTGAAGCCTTTCTAGACTCCAGCTAAGCATAGGTGATATCTGCTTTTTGGAATTAGCATGTTTATTGCCTATATAACTGATTTGACACCTTTACACATGTCATTTTCAACTTGACCACACTTTCTTTTTAATTTACTTTTCCGTGTGCTGTGACATATCTTCCAAGCCAGTCCATGGGTATCTCAAGGACATATGTCTGGTTTTACATAAATTAATCCGCTTTTAAATTCTTGAGGAGCAGTCATAGTATTATTACATAGGAGATGCTTCATAAATATCAGCATTAAGCCAATGAATGAATGGATTTCTCTGACCAAAAAAAAAAAAAAAAAAAAAAATAGAGTACTGTCAAATTTTGTAGGAGTAAATTTAAATATATACCAAAGTATAAAAATAAATGAAGACCACTCAAATAAGAACAGACAGAGGCAATTTATGCACAGCTTGCTCTAACAAAGGAGTCAGTCACCATCACTTGCATTTAGCAGAGACTCAAAGGCAGGCAGACAGAGGAGTTGAAAAGCTTTGTAGTAAATAAAGCAGAAAGAGAGAGAACCCTTTAGGAATGCTCAGATTGAAGGTTGCTGGCATGGAGAAGTTGGAGGCAGGCTAACTAGAAGGGGGGCAGCCCATGTGATTGGCTTAGGAACCATATTTGGGTTTCTCCAGTTGATTCTGCTTTTGATGTGGGTATGAAGGTTTGCAAAAATCAGGGAATCTGTCAGTTATTGACTAAATTGTGTTTGGGGGCCAATAGCTGGAGATGTTATAGTTTGGCTTCCTGGGCTGGTTGCTGCAGAGGTTTTGGGTCAGAGTTCTATTTTCATAATGGTCTGGCCACATATATCTGTTAGTATACCCAGTATCTCAGCATAATAATGGTATATGTTTCTAGTACCTTACAGGATGCCTAGCTCTATACAGACTCTATGTCACATGATCCTTAGGACAATTCTGTGGCCCTGATAAGTATTAATATTTAATGTAACCAAGGAGAGGACTAAGGCTTGAAGAAGCAAGCTGTCTTGCCCAATATATCAAACCTAGTAAAAGGTGTTCATACTTGGACTTACAGCTTCTGAATTTAAGTTCAGACTTAAGATGAAATCATTGTGAATGTGTGGAATCAGGCTATAGCTGGTACATAGGAGAATAAAAGCTTAGGGAAATTCTATATAATTGCTGAAAGTTAACAAAAGAGTATCTTGAGACTTTGAAGGGTATCTTGAGAAATGGAACCCTATTCAGAATATAGGTAAAAGATTCTGAGACTATTTGAAAGTAGGAATGTAATTGTAGCTGAAGCTGAAATATTTCTAGAAGGGATAAAGAAAAGGCAGGAAAGCATCAACCTTTCCAGTTACAATTTCAGCATTTCTTCTAAAATGACTGCATCATCTACTGTGGGCAATTCTGTGCCCTCTGGGTGTTTGCAGTGTAATAGACGAGAAAGGCTTGAAAACAGTGGTGTTAGTACATTTTCAGAAGCTTTCAACTGGATGCAAGAAGTTTATTAGAGGAAGTGTTTAAGGGATATGCAGAGTTGAAATGGAGAAGGGGTTTATTATTCATCAAAGTACTGCTTACTACATTTAGAAGAAATATTAGTTGAGAAAATAGTGCTGAAAGTAGGAACAGCTCCAAAGAGGTAGCAATAATTTAATCATGAGATAATCCTGTTACTAGGAATTGTTGCCTTAAAGCTAGAGACAAAGTGAGAACGATATAAAAGCATACGAAAAGGAAAATTCATGCTTTTGCATACGTCTGGATCAGAATATAAAGAACAATGGGCTAGAAAATTTATTTAAGGATCTGTCAAAAGCTTAGTGGTTTAGCTTCCTTTAATCATGGGTCAATTTTCACCTCCTCTGTGAAATACTCCCTGAATGCTCCCTCCCTCTCCAACCCCACAAGATGTTATGCCTGTCTTTCCTTGAATTTGACCATGACTATTTATTACTACCAGCAAATATTATTATGATGAGGATGTCACTACCATTGACACTGTGTTCATTCTTGCACTAATACATCCTACTCATCATCTTATCATGTAGCAAAGCTGCCTCACACCAAAATTCAGTTGTGACTATAATTTATGGAAGTAACAGAAGTCAGGAAGCTTCTTGTAAATGTTAATTCATTTCCCCTCCTTTTGAATTCTACTTTCTTAACTACAAGGAAATTATCTTACAGTCCCATTAGCACTTTCTGTAGGCCACAGTGAATCACCTTTCCTACGAATTCCCAACCTGAAGCTCTAGATGTCGTGTCCCTCCCGACACCATAAATTCAAGGAAGAGCCTTTCTTGGTAGATGTCTGGATAATAATAATGCGATAGATATGCTGCATGTGGACTGTGTCTGAACTTCAGTCTCTGTGTGGCACAGTGACTCTTCAGTGTTACCGCATTGCCTTCTTTACAATTCCTATTGTATTCCTTGCCCAGGATATTATAAGTAATGTGGGTATTTGGGGAGTCAGTAGCTTCATTTCATCAATACAAAACTAAAACTGAAGCTATTTGACTAGTAGAATATATATGATGTAGAAATATTCCAGCTTTAGCTATGACTCACATTCCTACTCGATTTACACAGTCATCTGAGGGGATATTTTTTAGCTACTCAGGTCAATATTTGAGAGTGGAAAGCCCAAGACATGAGTCAGCTATTAGAAGTCTCTAACTGCTTTGTAAATGCACTCATTAGTCATGTTCTTATTTAGTTAAGCAGCCAGAATACAACAGTGAAGATCGTTCAGTTCAACCGTGGTGATGAACTATCCAGAGATACTGACACATGGTTAGGTTTAGTCATGACCATCAGGATAAATCAAATGGCATGGCTTTAAAAAATTGAACTCTTTAGTGTCAACATGTGCCAATTCTGTTACATTTCCTTCACAGATGCCAGATTACTTACAGCCTTGTGAAACATGAGTTTTGTTTCCTAATGTGTTTCTGTGCAACAAAATAGAATATTATCTTTCCTAACCACTAGCAGGTTCAATGTCCTATGATTAATGACATCTGCCACTTTGAACAGTAGGAATCTTTTGTTCTATTACTATTATTGCAACTACTATCACAAGATCAACTACCCATTACATTATTTTATTTCATTCTTTCTTTAGGTTTTATTTTACTTTAAGTTCTGGGATATATGTGCTGAACATGCAGGTTTGTTACATAGGTATACATGTGACATGGTGGTTTGCTGCATCCATCAAGCCATCATCTAGTTTTTAAGCCCTGCATGCATTAGGTATTTGTCCTAATGCTATCCCTCCCCTTGCCCCCCACCCCTTGACAGGCCCCAGTGTGTGATGTTCTCCTCCCTGTGTCCATCTGTTCTCACTGTTTAACTCCCACTTATGAGTGAGAACATGCAGTGTTTGGTTTTCAGTTCCTGTGTTAGTTTGCTGAGGATGACAGTGTCCAGCTTCATCCATGTCTCTGCAAAGGACATTAATTCATTCTTCTTTAATGACTGCATAGTATTCCATGGTAGATGCCACATTTTCTTTATCCAGTCTATCATTGATGGGCATTTGGGTTGGTTCCAGGTCTTTGCTCTTGTAAACAGTGCTGCAATAAACATACATGTGCATGTGTCTTTATAGCAGAATGATTTATAATCCTTTGGGTATATACCCAGTAATGGGATTGCTGGATCAAAATGTATTTCTGGTTCTAGGTCCTTGAGGAATCACCACACTGTCTTCCACGATGGCTGGACTAATTTACACTTTCACTAATTTACGCTTTCAAGTGTAAAAGCATTCCCATTTCTTTGCATCTTTGCCAGCATTTGTTGTTTCCTGACTTTTTAATGATTGCCATTCTAACTGGCATGAGATGGTATCTCATTGTGGTTTTGATTTGCATTTCTCTAATGACCGGTGATGATGAGTTTTTTTTCATATGTTTGTTGGCTGCACAAATGTCTTCTTTTGAGAAGTGTCTGTTCATATCCTTTGCCCACGTTTTTTAAAATTTCTTATCTGAATCTTGAAAGTGAAAAGTTATTCTCATTTTGCAGATAGGGAAGCTGAGGTAGCTTCACAGAGTTAAGTAAACTGCCCCAAGTTTCCCGATGTCTATAGTAGAGTACAGAGGCTCTCTGATAAGCCCTATGCTTATGCTCCTATGTCAGGCTGCCACCTATGAAAACTTAATTACACCAAAATACTCATATTTTACAAAGAAATATGGTTGTTAATAATTAGGGTAAAGATGTGCTTTAAAAGGTTCTTCCTTGTTCTTCAGACTGATGCAGGCCCAGGCAAAGCTCCAAATTGGAGCTTAGCCCAGGAGGGTTCTTGGCTTTACCCAGGAAGGAAGTCAAGGGCAAGCCAGTGGTTAAGTTAAACAGCAATCTTTTATTGAATGGTATTGCTCCTTGCAGAGCAGGACTAACTCATTGGTAGTGTACAGACAGTCGGCAAAGTATGGTTTCTTGATTATTCTATTTATACCCACTTATTCCCAGTTTCAATTACTTGCAAATTAAGGGGCAGGTTAATACAAATGGAGGGGGCATTATCTGGAACGTCCTAGGAAAGCAGCAGTATCTTCCAGGTCATTGCCACGGAAAGGGGTGGTAACTTCCACGTCATTACCATAGCATCTGTAAACTGTCATGATGCTGGTGGCAGTGACTTATGCTAATAAGCAATGAGGGTAGATAGGGATTACTTTCCTAGTCATCTGATGGTTCCTGCCAGTTTATTTTATCATGTCTGAACCACAGCCTGTTTTGGTCAGTAGGGTTGTGACCAGAAAATAAGTCCTGCCAGCCTCCGACCTCAAAACTGTAGAAGCATTAAATGCAGAATTCTTAGGAAAGAGAGAGCCTTTTAATAATCTTAGTCATTCCTTTCCCCCAAGTTAGGTGTGGTGTAGCACACCTTATGGATTTCTTTAAGTTAAAGAGGTTTGTGTCACCAACTACCTCAGGTGTATTTTATTAGGTGTAGTAGAAAAAAATCAGCCAAATTAATGGCAATTATATTTTTATGGCATCATTGTGAACAAGCATTGAAACCAAAATTCTGTAAAAAAGACTTTCATATGAAAATCTGTGCAGCTTTTCATGTTAAACTGACAGTATTGGAAATGATATGTGTGGCTGAAAAATCATTCAAATATCTGGGAATTTCTCTTTTTTTTAGGTATCATTATATACAAGGCTTTAAACAAAAAAATTTGGAATATAAAGATTAGTCTTGCATGAAAATATTAACTTTTAGTGTTTAAAAAAATATGGGGGAGATTCTGCAGTTCAATTCATTAAGCTGATAGTTCATTAAACTGATTCTGTAGTTCATTAATCAGATTTATGGAAAATATTTGAAGAAAAAGTTTATATTTAAAAAATCTGGTATTTGCTCTGCATATCCATAAATCAGGATGGATCAAATTCTTTAGTTTTATCATCCTTTTAAAAATCAATATTTTAAAAATCTATTTGAATTAGCTTTTATCTTTATGCCAATTGGCAGAATCATTAATATAAACTCACACAGAAATTTCTGAGACATCTGATGTTTCATTTCTCTATTCATAGCAGTTAAAATTGTAGGTATGTTATCTTGCAGAAACAGAACTTTAACATTCATAAAACGCATTTACAAGTTGTAAACACGATGAAATTGAAAAATAGACTATGAAAATGGACTGTTGAATTAGTGTAAAATAAGTTAAACAATTGAGAAAAAGGTTATTCCAGGTCAAAGAAACATGATTAAATCCACATCTTGGAAAGGGAAGTCATTCATCTTATTTATTTATTTTTATTTTTATTTTTATTATACTTTAAGTTCTAGGGTACTTGTGCATAATGTGCAGGTTTGTTACATATGTATACTTGTGCCATGCTGGTGTGCTGCACCCATCAACTCGGCAGCACCCATCAACTCGTCATTTACATCAGGTATAACTCCCAGTGCAATCCCTCCCCCCTCCCCCCTCCCCGTGATAGGCCCCGGTGTGTGATATTCCCCTTCCCGAGTCCAAGTGATCTCATTGTTCAGTTCCCACCTATGAGTGAGAACATGCGGTGTTTGGTTTTCTGTTCTTGCTGAGAATGATGGTTTCCAGCTGAATCCATGTCCCTACAAAGGACACAAACTCATCCTTTTTTATGGCTGCATAGTATTCCATGGTGTATATGTGCCACATTTTCTTAATCCAGTCTGTCACTGATGGACATTTGGGTTGATTCCAAGTCTTTGCTATTGTGAATAGTGCCTTAATGAACATACGTGTGCATGTGTCTTTATAGCAGCATGATTTATAATCCTTTGGGTATATACCCAGTAATGGGATGGCTGGGTCATATAGTACTTCTAGTTCTAGATCCTTGAGGAATTGCCATACTGTTTTCCATAATGGTTGAACTAGTTTACAATCCCACCAACAGTGTAAAAGGGTTCCTATTTCTCCACATCCTCTCCAGCACCTGTTGTTTCCTGACTTTTTAATGATTGCCATTCTAACTGGTGTGAGATGGTATCTCACTGTGGTTTTGATTTGCATTTCTCTGATGGCGAGTGCTGATGAGCATTTTTTCATGTGTCTGTTGGCTGTATGAATGTCTTCTTTTGAGAAATGTCTGTTCCTATCCTTTGCCCACTTTTTGATGGGGTTGTTTGTTTTTTTCTTGTAAATTTGTTTGAGTTCTTTGTAGGTTCTGGATATTAGCCCTTTGTCAGATGAGTAGACTGCAAAAATTTTCTCCCATTCTGTAGGTTGCCTGTTCACTCTGATGGTAGTTTCTTTTGCTGTGCAGAAGCTCTTTAGTTTTCATTTTAAATAATTATACCTCCTGGCAAAATATAAAGCTCCTCCCTCTGCAATATAAACTGGTTTCAAATTGAACAAAAGGATATCCCACACACAGTAAATGTTTCATATAAGATGTAATATTTGTAAGATGCCTTGAATAATGAGCAGAAATTAATACATAGGGATGATGTAAATGCTATATTAAATATTACACTAAAGTTCTGGGAGGAAGAAGCAGATTAGTATTATATCAGTGAATCATTTTTACCAAGAAATACAGTAATGAGGGTGGATCAATCTGGAAGTATGGCTAAGCCACTCCAGTGAAAACAAGAGGAAGAAAAAACTGTTCCTTAGTTAAAGGAATTGGCCGCTAGTTCAAGCAAGAAGAAATGAAGCCTAGAAAGATAATAGAGATAATCAAAACAAAATAGGAGAGGCTGTTACAAGTATATTATAGGTGGTAGGAAGCATAACTGGTTTGGTCACCTCTACAGAGGCTACAGCTCAGAACCTAGTTTATTGCTTAGAACTTAATAGTAACTGAATATTTATTGAAGGAGTTCATAAAGGAGTGATTGAATAAGATTTTACATCTTATTAAAGGACTGTAACTAAGTGAGAGTATGAATTTAAAATGAGTCAAGCTTAGCCTGAAACTAACAAAAGTATTAATTTAGGAGAAGGGTCCAATTTCAGGGGAAGGTGTATCTTCATTTTAAATTTATTGGTTTAAAAAACTCAAGAGGATACCCAGGTAGAGATATCTCTAGCAGATAGTCGTAAATATGAGTGTGGCTCTCAGAATAGAGGATGTTTGTTGAAATAAATAAATGAGCCCTATTCTTAGCAATGCTACATTTTTATTATTTATTTAAATAATTATATTAGATTCTGTTTTTTTCTTTCTCTTGGTCAATTATAAAATAAATATCTTATTTTATTTTGTCTACTTGTTCCACTCCTCCTCTGTTCCAGTTATCTACCTCTGAATAGAAAACCACCCCAAAACTTAGTGGCCTAAAACATGAATTTATTAATATTATCTCACGGTACTTTGGGGGGTAGCTGGATTCAGGTGGATGATTAGTGCTCAGAGTCTCTCATGCAGCTGTGGTCAGATCATTACAGGGCTAGAGTTACATGAAGACTTCTTTACTCACATGTCTAGATCTTTTTTTTTAATTTAATTTAATTTTATTATTATTATACTTTAAGTTCTAGGGTACATGTGCATAACGTGCAGGTTTGTTACATATGTATACTTGTGCCATGTTGGTGTGCTGCACCCATCAACTCGTCAGCATCCATCAATTCGTCATTTACATGTCTAGATCTTTGTTTGGGATGACTGGAATAATTGCAGCTGCTCCAGCAGCTACTCCACTTGAATAGTTTGTCCTCAGAGCATGGAGGCCTCAGAGTAGTCAGACTACTGCCATCGTAGTTGGCTTTTCCCAGAGACAGCCTTAGAAGAGAACAAATTAAAAGTCACATCGATGAGAAGTCAAGCAGCATCACTTTCACTATATTGTGTGGGTCAAAGACAGTACAGACCACCTTTGCGTAGGGGACTCCCTAAATTACCCAAGTGATGACTCTTTGGAGGGTCACCTTTGGAGGCCAATTATCATATTTCTCTTTCAACCCCTATTACTTGTTATTTTTAATTGTGAGAAATTTAAAGAATAACTATAAAGCAAATATTTACTCATGAAATACCACTTAGATCAACAAACAATATGGCTAACACAGTAGAAACTCCCTCACCCCCAGATCCCGCCCTCTGTGCACCCCTCTTGAACACAATAACCTTCCTCCCCACTAGAGATAACCACAATCTTGACTTCTGTGAGAATCATTTCTTTGCTTCTCCTTAGAGCTTTACCATCTTTGGACATATCTGAAGGAAATATAGTTTAGTTTTGTTTGTGAATTTTATATAAATGAAACTATACTCTATGCATTTTTGAGATTTGTTCAACTTTATGTTGTAACCATGAATGTTATTGTATACAGACTTTTTTTTTCATTTACATTTCCGTGCAAACTCCATAATATGAATATATTGGGTTTTACATACGCATTTCAGTTTAGATTGATGTAGGGTTGTTTCCATGTGTCTATTACACATGATGTGGCTATAAACACTCTTGGACATGACTTCTTATGCAGATTTGTAATATTTTCTCTTTATACCTGGAAGTGGAATTAATAGGCATTAGAAATTAAACTATTTAACTTAATCAGATAAGTCAAACTGCTTTTCAAAGTGGCTAAACCCAACACTCCCATATGCAAGCTATGTGAATTCTCATAGCACCACATCCTACTAACACTTGGTATATTAAATATTTTAACGTTTACTAATCTGGCAGATGAGTAATGATATTTTGAAATCATTTTAATTTTAATACATGTGATAATTAATGAGGTGTAATAACTTTTCTTGTGTTTACTGGCCATTAGAATATCATCCTTTTGAAGGGCCTGTTCAGATATTTTCCTGTTTTTCTAATGAATTATCTATTTTCATCTTACTGATTTGTAGGAATTTTAATATTTCATGGATAATAGTTCCAATTTGTGGTGTATCTTTTCATTCTGTTTTGTGGCATCACTTGATAAATAGTAGTTCTTTGTTTAATGTATTCAAGTTTATCAATGTTGTCATTTATTTATTTATTAAAATGACATGATAATATGTTGTTCCTGTGAAATAGCTCAGTCAAAATGGGAATGCTAATATATTAAAAAGCAAAAAGGCATTAAATACACTGTTTTAGCTTTTAAAAGCATTATATGAAAACACCATAATGAATGATGAGTTTGTAAGAGATAAAGCAAGGCCAGAGAGAAAGCAAGAGAATCAGGGGCTGAAAAGAAAATATAAATAATGTAGAGAAGGAGTAGTCCAAGAGGCTAGGACAACAATTGAGGTTGTGCAATGTCTAAAAAGAGAGAGGAGCACTGCGAGAATAAGGAATATTTTTAACAGTATTAAATGCTACTGAGCTTTCAAAGACCATGGAATTTAAACTGCCCATCCTTATCTTTCCTTGTCTAATTCTTATTTTCTAGCAAGATACTGCTTTCTAGTATCAGGTGGCCAATTCTTTCCTCTGACAGCCCTGTGGCTCCCTTTGCCTTTCTGCTTTTCTCACCAGTACCTCTGTTTTGAGAGCCCCAGCTACATTGGGGATCCAGAACCAGGAAGGCTGTCAGCCCTGTGCTAAAGAAAAATGAAAGGGAGTCAGACATGAGTGTGTACAGTGTGCCTTTCATGAGATACTTCTTTTAGCTGGAGGATGGTCTACTACCTAGTTTTGCAACCCTGGTCCCTCACACAGGGACCTTATTTACAGTGGAATATGACTTTGTGGCTCCTGTATGACCCATGACCACATTATGCCTACCTGACCATTTCTCTGGTGATGAAAGCCAAATGTTGTGTCCTCTCCAGCACACTGTGGAAAACCTGGGCTGGGACAGCCCATTGTTCTTCAGATGGAAGTTGAACATTCAGTACAATACACTACCACAGGATGAAACAAGGCCAATTTTTTTTTTTTTTTTTTTTTTTTGTTTTTTTTTTTGTTTTGATGGAGCCTTGCTCTTTTGCCCGGGCTAGAGTTCAGTGGTATGATCTCGGCTCACTGCAACCTCCACCTCCTGGATTCAAGCAATTCTCCTGCCTCAGCCTCCTGAGTAGTTGGGACTACAAGTGTGCGTCACCATGCCCGGCTAATTTTTGCATTTTTTTTTAGTAGAGACAGAGTTTCACCACATTGACCAGGATGGTCTTGATCTTTTGACCTTGTGATCCACCCGCTGCGGCCTCCCGAAGTGCTGGGATTACAGGTGTGAGCTACCGTGCCCGGCCCAAAGATTTTTTACTTACATATTTTGGGCAAGGAGGGCATAATTAATGGAGAGGAAATTATGGGTCACACGAGGCAGAAGTGTAGGGTCAGGAAGAGAGAGAGAGGCAGTGAGTAGCCACCAGCAGTATACATATGGGAATAAGATGTGGGTCACTTCAAGTCCATGGGCAAATGTCTGAATGGTCCATTTAAAGAAAATAGCTGGAAAGCAGGGAGCATAGTCTGTTGGGCAGGAGAGATGTTTCTCAGTTCTTGTCTCTTGCATCACCTTGAGCCATTCGGGTATGGTGTAGAACTGAAAGCTGTGTTAAGAACCTTGCTTCTAGTATGAGAAACTTAAACTTGTATTCAAAATAGGTGCCAAGGCAATGTAAAATCATAAGAATTCACTAAACATCCATGTTGTGGTGAGAGTCTTAAGACCTGGCTATGAAGTGAGCCCGTCACTATGTACAGATGGGGACATTGGGTCACATGCTACTTCAATTGTTGAAAATTATCTATCTATACAGACAACTGGGTATTAGGTAGATTTTACAGATAGTTTTAATGTGTCATACAAGCCTCCAAGGTTCTTTCTCCAATCATAACCAGGAATCAGCTTCCAGCCTCTACCCTTCTGTCATTTATTCTCTGGGGAAATTAAAAAAAAAAAAAAAAAGCCAAAGACAAATAGCCCAATATTCCACTGAGAGATGCTTAAAGTGCCAATATGTTTTAGAGTGGAATGAAAATAGATTTTCAAATTTGACTTTACCGAATCTCTTGGTATCAGTTTCTTCATTTAGGGATAATTTTGTCCTACCACCAAACCCTTCAATTTTGGGCATAGCTGAAACCTGATACAGACTTTACACTCCCCCAAAATAATGCTGACAGAGAATAGATGAATAATAAACATCATACATTACAATGAATTTTCTGCACTATTATGGATAGATGTCTTACATAATTAATGATACATGATTTGTCTTTCACTATAACTTTGAATAATTAAATTTTAATGGGTTTTTCTTTTGTTGCTTTTAAAAGAATATATGTATTTAAATAAGTGGTTTATATATATATATTAACCATTATATATTATATTAAATAAATACAGTCATTTATTTAAGAAAGGATGAAAATGTAACTATGTTTATGATAAAATGTTTTATAGGTAAGTTATTTTTTCTTTTGAAACTTTTAATGGAGTTAACTTCTGATATTTTATTTTAAAATACTTTGAATGTTTTTAAAGCTATTAGCTAACAATACTATACTCTCTGTGTGAAAAATATGGGTTCATTATTGTACTGGGGAGTAATATAGTTCTTTACTGCTTTTTAGTTGTATCTTCCCTCAAATAGCAGGCTGTCAAGAACTTTTTTGATATAATTGCAGTTGTAAGTAATGGCACCTCCTACCACCTGTTAATTTGCTGCTTCTTACATGCTATGTGTTCTGAAAGCACATAAGACAGGCTTCTTTGAAACTTCATGATAAACGAGAATCTAGAAAGTTCTGAGAGAGCTTGAATCTAATGGCTACAAATAAGAGCTAAGTATTTCAAGCTCTAATTTTAGGGCAGTGTTTAAAAATGTATATGTTTCACGTTATTTTTTTCCTTTCTTAGTCCTATAAAATAGATATTATTATTACCCATATTTGACAGATGAGTTGAACAAGGAGACTCAGATAAACAAGCATTCTGAGTGGAGTCTTTTAATCTTTCTGACTTCTCCCCTTCCAAAATTGATAGAGCAACTATACAGGTAAACAAATAAGCAAGCAAACAAAAAGCCCACAGAAAATATCTACTCTAAAACAAGATAATAAGAAATTCTCATGAACCCCAAAATATGATAGAGGGAGGACAAACTGGATCCATATAATATCATTGACTATTAGAATGCAGAGAAAAACAAGATACAAAAAAAGTCAGTTAGACCCACTACCAGAAAGTTAGATTAGCAATCTAAGGACAGAAGTGGAAACTGGGATGGGCTTTTGCAGGTTCCAGTTCTCAGAAGAGCGGAAAAGGACTGCAGTAAGATCTACTGATGTTGGCAAATCTGGACTCAACGAATCTTCCACACTAACCAACTGGAGCTCCTTCCGGTTCAAAGTCCTGAACTGAAGAGAAACTAATGGGAGGAGAATTGAAATTAAGTTTGCTAATATAAATATATATTCAAAATAGGTAAATATAAGGTCTGTGTCCTCTTGTTTTGATTACTTTGGCCCTTGCAAATGTTACTGGTGGGCCTCATTCTGAAATTTGGGAGGTGGCTGCTCTCTACATTTGAGCCCTAGGGACCACCACAGGGGTTTCAGGAAATTGCAATGGAGCTGCTCCTCCAAACAATCATGGTAAGTGGAACACAGACTGCACTGATCATCCATTCTACTTAGCTGATCTGAGTTTGGAAACATGGATTCTCAATTTTCTTAACCGTTTAAGTATGAGTTCTATTTTTACTGTAGCTTTTTTTTCTTTTTTTAAAGTGGGAAAGGAACTTGAAGTTCATAGTGTATCTCTTCTCATATTTTTAAAATGTTTCAATCATAGAGATTGATCTATGGATAGTAGAAAAGAACTTTTGATATAATACTTGAAAATCTATCAGTGGGAAAGGTTATAATATACCCCTTCAATATCATAATTAATTTATAAAAATTTATCAACCTAAAATAGTTAATGAAAAAAGACATTTATATCTTGAATTGATTGCTAGTCATAGCAAAAGTAAATACAATTTTATTAGCATTAAACAGATTTTGTTTTAGAGAAAATTGCTACTTCACTGTTAAGTCTCTCAGAATTATGGATTATACATCAAAATCAGATTCGTATGCCAGGATATTAAAAGGATAATTTTGTACCCTAGAAATGAAAGCAAACAGAAAATGCCAGAGGTACTTTCACATAATAGTTTAATGCTTCCATACTGGGCTGTGGCTATCTTATTATTATCATCATTATCAAATGTTGTTACATTTTTCTCATTTGGTTTCAACTAATTGTGTTCCTTGTGAGATCAGTGACCTGTGAATATAAAACACAGAGAAATACAAAACAACTGGAATTTGTAATAATATAAAGTAAAAAATGTTCGCTTCAATTTAAGGGCTCTTTTTCATATTTTCCAAATAAGAGGCAGCAGCAAATTTTAAGTCAAGAGTAATGGAAAGAAGAAAATCACTTCATGGGTTATTTTTAAGAGAGGATGGAGTCTTTAGTTGAGAACATAGCAGGGAGAGTGGTGAGTAGGGGAGAGGGAGAGAAAGGAAGAAAAACAGGGAGTACAGAGGAATAAAGGAAGAGAGGGAGAAAGGAGGTAAAGATGAGAGAGGGAGGGGGCGAGAGAGAGAGAGAGAGAGAGAGAGAGAGAGAGGTATTTATTGCTACTTCTCTGGGGGTCTAGAAGGAAATGCTTGTGTTTTCTCTCACCCAGGAGGAAGAATTAGCTAATAAGGAGGAGGGCAGCAAGGACTAGAACGCAACATTTGTGAGTCTAAATCAGTAAATTTGATTAAGCTCTTTTGTTTCTATTTCTCCACCAAACTTTAAAAATCCATATAATCAAAATCTTATCCTACCTTATAGAAATTTTTGCATGTGAAATCTGGCAAATAATCTTTGGGAAAGAGAATATTAAAAACCTTAAACTCTTAATTGGAGCTAGTTTTTAAAAAACTTTAATAATATGACTGGTCAAAGACAGTGATGCTTACCAAACATTTAATCTGTCCCCTAAACCCCCATACTTTCCAATTTTTTTGCAGTGAGAAGGGAACATGTGATATGTGACGTTCTGGCCAATAAAATGTGAGCTGAGGCAGTCAGTATTACTTCCCACTGGAGAGAGAGAAAATCCCCTCAAGATTCTCCCATTCAGCTCTTACCCCTAAGAATGACAGTGAAGGTCACATGTTGTTATTGGAAACTCTAAAATTTGAAATGCTGAGCCATCACATTGAGTTCAGCACCCTGGAAAGCCCCACATCTACAGTAAGCTTCATAAGTGGAAAAGCTTAAAAACTATTTTTTAAGTTACTGAGATTTTGTGATGGAGTATTATCATAGTTTATACCCACCCTAATATGTGTAATAGATCTAGGTTGTTTGAGGTTAGCTGAGGTAATCCCTTAATAGATTTGAAACAAAATTAAATACTCTGAAGTGGGGAGGCATTACATTTGCTTTTTTAAAATTGCATTCTCTTTGATACTTTCTGATACTTTAGTTGCTGTTAAAAAGAAAGCATAACTTTTTATTATTGGCTATATGAGTAATCATTATTTTCAACTTTACTAACAGAAAGATATGATTCCAAATTTCTCTTCAACATTTCTTAATCCCTGTTAACTTAACTGATCTTTTTCACACAATTAAAGTTGTATGAGAAAGACTAGAAATCATTAATCTCTTGATACAGAATAATTTCTTTCAGATATTAGTAAATGACATATAGTAAACACCATTTTCTTATGTCTGGATTTTATACTTTTCCAAAAACAAAATTTAAACTCAAAGGAATTATTTTTATTTTTTGAATGTATTTTTTTGCAAAATGGGATGGATTTGAAAAAACTTACCCAAACCTTGCTGGGTCATATAAATCATCTCCTTTTTATATGATGATATGAGGCCTATAGAGTATAACCATTTTCTTTAAGTCCTCTGGGCCACCAAAGTGACTGAGCCCCAAATATATACCATCAACTAAATTTTGACAAGCATACCAAGAAGACACAATGAGGAAAGAATAGTTTCTTCAATAGATGGTGTTAAGAAAGCTAGATATCCGTATGCACACAAATAAATACATGCACTTATTTTACACCACACACAAATTCAACACAAAATGGATTAAAAATCTAAATGTAAAATCTAATACCACAAAACTCCAGGAAGAAAATATGGGAAAAGCTCCTGGAAATTGTATTTAGGAATTAGTTTTTGAATATCACAACTAAATCTTGGCAACAAAAGCAAAATAAACAATTGAGACTACATCAAACTAAGGAGCAATGAAAACAGTTAACAAAATTAAAAAGCAGCCTATGGATTGGAAGAAAATATTTGTGAGCTATGTATCTGATAAGGGGTTAATATCCAAAATATATAATAATTATAAAAACCTCATACAGCTTAATAGCAATGAATAATAATTAATAATAACAATAACCTGATTAAAAATGGGCAAATGACATGAATAGACATTTCACAAAGAAGGCATAAAACTGGGCAATAAGTATATGAAAATGCACTAATCACTAATCATCAGAAAAATTCATATAAAAATCTCATCTTAAACCTGTTAGAATGGTTACCATCAAAAAGACAAGATACAATAAGTGTTTCTGAAGTTGTGGCGGAAAGAGAAGCCTTTCACACTGTTTCAATGGTCTTTATATTTTGTTTTGTTTTGTTTTTGCAGTGGCTGTTTACCAGTTTTTCCTTTCCATATTTAGTGCTTCCTTCAGGAGCTCTTTTAAAGCAGGCTTGGTGTTGACCAAATCCCTCAGCATTTGCTTGTCTGTAAAGGATCATATTTTTCTTTCAGTTATGAAGCTTAGTTTGTCTGGATATGAAATTCTGGGTTGAAAATTTTTTCTTTAAGAATGTTGAATATGCGTCCCCACTCTCTTCTGGCTTGTAGGGTTTCTGCCAGAGATCTGCTGTTAGTCTGACATGCTTCCCTTTGTGGGTAACCCCACCTTTCTCTCTGGCTACCCTTAGCGTTTTTTCCTTCATTTCAACCTTGGTGAATCTGACAATTATGTGTCTTAGGGTTGCTCTTCTTGAGGAGTACCTTTACGGTGTTCTCTGTATTTCCTGAATTTAAATGTTGGCCTGTCTTGCTAGTTTGGGGAAGTTCTCCTGGATAATATCCTGAAGTGTGTTTTCTGACTTCATTCCATTCTCGCCGTGACTTTCAGGTACACCAATCAAATGCAGGTTTGATCCTTTCACATAGTTTGATATTTCTTGGAGGTTTTGTTTGTTCCTTTTCATTCTTTTTTCTCTAATCTTGTCTTCACACTTTATTTCATTAAGTTGATCTTCAATTTCTGATATCCTTTCTTCCACTTCATCAGTTTGGCTATTGATACTTGCGTATGCCTCACAAAGTTTTCATGCTGTATTTTTCAGCTCCATCAGGTCATTTATGTTCTTCTCTAAACTGGTTATTCTAGTTTGCAATTCCTCTAACCTTTTCTCAAGGTTCTTAGCTTCCTTGCATTGGGTTAGAACATGCTCCTTTAGCTCAGAGAAGTTTAGTACCCACCTTCTGAAGCCTACTTCTGTCAGTTCATCAAACTCACTCTCTGTGTAGTTTTGTTCCCTTGCTGGTGAGGAGCTGTGATCCTTGAGAGAAGAAGAGGTATTCTGTTTTTTGGAATTTTCAGCATTTTTGTGCTAGTTTTTCTTCATCTTCATGGATTTATCTACCTTTGGTCTTTGATGTTGGTCACTTTCGGATGGGGTTTCTCTGTGGACATCCTTTTTGTTGATGTTGATGCTATTGCTTTTTGTTTTTCAGTTTTCCTTCTAACAGTCAGGTCCCTCTTCTTCAGGTCTGCTGGAGTTTGCTGGGGTCCACTCCAGACACTGTTTGCCTTGGTATTACCAGCAGAGGCTGCAGAATAGCAAAGATTGCTGGCAGCTCCTTCCTCTGGAAACTTTGTCCTAGAGGGGCACCTGCCAGATGCCAGCTGGAGCCTCTTGTATGAGGTGTCTGTCGACCCCTGCTGGGAGGTGTCTCCCAGTCAGGAGGTATGGCGGTCAGGGACCCACTTGAGGAGGCAGTCTGTCCCTTAGTAGAGCTCAAGTGCTGTGCTGGGAGATCTGCTGCTCTCTTCAGAGCTGGCAGGCAGGAACGTTTAAGTCTGCTGAAGTTGTACCCATAGCTGTCTCTTCCCCCAGGTGCTCTGTCCCAGGGAGATGGCAGTTTCAGTCCCTGACTGGGGCTGCTGTCTTTCTTTCAAAGACGCCCTGCCCAGAGAGGAGGAATCTAGAGAGGCAGTCTGGCTAGAGCGGCTTTGTGGTGCTGCAGTGGGCTCAACCCAGTCTGAACTTCCTGGCAGCTTTGTTTACACTGTGAGGGGGAAAATGCCTATTCAAGTCTCAGTGATGGCAGACGGCTCTCTCCTCACCGAGCTCGAGCATCCCAGGTCAACTTCAGACTGCTGTGGTGGCAGCAAGAATTTCAAGCCAGTGGACCTTAGCTTGTTGGGCTCCATGGGGATGGGATCCACTGAGCAAGACCACTTGGCTCCCTGGCTTCATTCCCCCTTTCCAGGGCAGTAAACAGTTGTGTCTCGCTGGTGTTCCAGGTGCCACTGGGGTTCGAAAAAACACTCCTGCAGCTATCTTGGTGTCTGCCCAAATGGCTGCCTAGTTTTGTGCTTGAAACCCAGGGCCCTTGTGGTGTAGGCACCCGAGGGAATCTCCTGGTCTGCAGGTTGTGAAGGCTGTGGGAAAACTGTAGCATCTGGGCTGGATTGTACCATCCCTCACCGCATGGTACCTCATGGCTTCACTTGGCTAGGGGAGGAAGTTCCCTGACCCCTTGTGATTCTCAGGTAAGGCAAAGCCCCACCCTGCTTCTGCTTGCCCTCTGTGGGCTGCACTCACTGTCTAACCAGTCCCAATGAGATGAAGCGGGCATCTCAGTTGGAAATGAAGAAATCACCCTCCCTTCTGCATTGGTCTTGCTGGGAGCTGCAGATAGGAGCTGTTCCTACTCGGCTGTTTTGCCTCGGAAAACTCGTGTCAATTTTTAAAGAAAGAATAAATTTTATAGGCTTTACCGTCCTGCTGTCTCCATCTCCAAATTACTCCCACCCACAACCCCAACCCTATGCACATAGTACTAATAGTGCCATTTCACTATTAACTGAGCTTCCCTTTCCCACTAAATTTTCATTCCTTGAGAAATGAAAGATGATCAGAGCCACCGAGAAACTGGCAAAATGCCATTTATAGCAGCATATATTTGGCAGCAGGACTTAGTCCTGCTATTAGAAAGGAAATTCTTAGTAAATGCAAGTATATATAAAAAGGATCCATCTTCTGATGTGTTCTCTTGCAGGGAAATGGATTTTACTGCCTTTGAACAGGCTCTACATGCATACTCTTTGAAGGAAAAATCATATTGCTTTTAATAAAAGTCCTTTCTTTTTATTTCTTTTCCATATTGTGCATCTGTTTCTTTTTCCATACCTTGGTGGATCTCAGTTTATTAAAAGTATTCTATCAACAAAATAGGAGGGAATTATTATCCCACTGCTAGTATCTTTCCTTTGTTTTAACTTGATTCCACACTTCAACTTTAGTGTACTTTAATTAATAGTAATAAAAAAACCAGATCTTTATAGATTCTGAAGAAGAGCATTCTAGTTAAGTTCTTTAGAAGCTGAATTTAATTGTAGGTATAATATATTTGTAATGCAAAAAAATGTTTTATATGTAACGAGGCAATTTATATGTATCTATCTAAGTAGACATGTGTGATAGTAATTATAAATGAACTATTATTAATTGTCTAGTAAAATAAGTAGTTACCAACAGATGATATTGAAAACATAATAAAATATAAACATTAGTGTAATAGAATAATGTACTAACATGTTTTGGACTGACATGTAAACCAACTATAATTTGTGGTGCTTACATACACTGTCTCATTTAAACTTCATAATAATTCAATTAGTGAATACTCTTAAATCGTCTTAGTTTGAGAAGTGAGGGAACTAAGGCACAGTGAGACTATTTTTAATAGGAATTAACGAGTACTCACTTTTGTGTTGAATGAATTAGCTATTTACCAACCAAATATTTACCTTAAATATATATTTAATATAAAACATAAATACATAATAAATATAAAATAGGATATAAGCATATATTAAGACCCAAGCATCTTGTGTTTTCTGCAGGCATTTATGAAACTGTGGCAGACTGTCTTGTTAGCTTACAAAGAAGACAAAAATCTCAGAGCCTTCATAGACTCTTTTTCTGCATTCTGATAAAAAGATATTGTCTCTTTTCTGATCTTTCTCAATGTTTAAAAAGTAACAAAATGTATGTACTGACACACTTATCTTTTTTTTATTCCTGTCAAATAGTGGTATGGGAAAATGGTGGAGGGGCAAAATAAACAGATCAAGAAAAGAAAATTTGGTCAAACTGTCACACAAGCATAAACCTTGTGTGACTGTGTATTTGCTGTCTTACTCTGTACCACGTGCTTTTTGAACATTTGGGATTAACTAACCTGCTAATGAGACCCATCTTCCTCTGAAGAGTCAATCTATCCCACATTCTTTCTGTGCTTGGGGATGAATATTTCTCCCATAAAACATGTTAATCGCATAAATATAATTTGGTGATAATAAAATAATTCTTTATAAGAGCTATTGTGTTGAAAGATAGTAGTTCCCCTGAAACCAGGTAATAAATGCCAACTCCCTCTTAGTGAGAAATGAAATAGTTATTTATCTTAAACTATTCTTAGCATAATTCTAGATATGTTAGAACATGATAGTACTAACAGCCAGTGCACTTTTTAGGTTTATATCTATAAGAACAAATGTATTATATGGTCATGTCAACATTATTTTACTGGTCAAGCATGGTGGCTCATACCTGTAATCCCAGCACTTTGGGAAGCCGATGGGGCCAATTGCTTGAGCCCAGGAATTTGAGACCAGCCTGGGCAATACGGCAAGACTCCATCTCTTTCTCTCTCTCTCTTCAGTGAAAAGAAAAAAAAAAGTATCATAAATTATCATTATGATTTTCAAAGGTAATACCAATATTTAAAGTTAATGCTTAATATATATAGATATATTTAGCTTTAGGAAATAAATATTTAGGGAAATACCTTAGTAAATCTCATTTTAAAAAATGTATACCCAAGACAACTGGTTCATTTTGGGTTTGCTTGTATGAGTTGATATATAACCGTTTTATTAATTATTTATTTACTTTTTAAGACAGGGTCTTGCTCTGCCACCCAGTCTGGAGGGCAGTGGCGCAATCATGGCTCACTGCAGCCTCAAACTCCTACACCGAAGTGATTCAACCTGCCCAGTAGCTGGGACCACAGGCGTGCACCAAAATATCAGGCTACATTTTTAGTTTTTCATAGAAACAGGGTCTCCCTCTGTTGCCCAGGCTGGGTTTGAACTCCTGGGTTTAAGCAATCCTCCCACATCAGCCTTCCAAATGGTTGGAATTACAGGCATGATCCACTGTGCCCAGCTTGATTTAACTGTTTTAATTAAGGCCAAAGCTCAAGTTTCTCATACTTTTTACACACCTAGATTATTCTCTGATTTGTGAAATAGTCTCTTCCTTCTCTAGCTCCTTGAGTCAGATGTATCTCTTCTATGTTAGGTAGTGTAATGCTTGCTGTTTTAACAAACCAGCTCCCAAATAAGCTAGGGCAGTCGAGTTCTTGTCCATGACTATGCAAGCTATGGGCAAATAAAAAAAACTCAGTACCCTAAGACAATGAATGTTTAGTTTTTCATTGATGTATAGTCCTATGGAGACGCTCTTGGCTGATGAAGTATAGGGTTCTACTTCATACAGTCATTTAGGGAACCAGGATGATGAAGGTTGTGCCATTGCCAACACATATTTTCCTGGATGCTTTAGCTGGTAGAGAGAGACAGCAAGTTGCCCTACATGGATATTCAGTAGGTAAAGAGAGAAAAAAAATATAAAAGTATTCCCACTTCAAACCACCTTGGCAGAAAAGTGACCCATGTAAATTTGTCCCATGTTTTACAGATAAGAATTAGTCATGAGACCCCACTGAGATACAAGAATGATAGGCAAGTGCGGTCCATTACTGTGCAGTCACTTCTTAAAAATAAACTTCCAACTACTGAAGGAGGTCATACATTTTTGGTGGGCAGCTAACTTTCCCCGCCTCATTCCCCACTCTTAGCAATTACTCTTCAAGTCCATTTAAAGGCCTATCTGTATTAATAATGCCTTCATTTTATTGTTAGTAAACATTATAAATGAGCCTGAGAAACATTCTGTAGCCACATGTAAACACTGATTCATTCTGCTATAAGTACTGTAGAGTTACACGAACTTACACTAGATAAGATCAGTGTAGTCACTAGGGAGCCATCTGCACAAGATATTATAATATATAATACTACTTTATTTAACCCTACTTGTTGTAAGTATGATGTGAGGCCTATAAAGTAAATATGTATCACCAAACTTGTTTACATAATGTAACCTTCTCTAAAAAATAACAATGTTAGAAAATATCCTTTCTAATTAACAGGTTTTTCTCAGAACAGTAAGATAATGTACACATTCAGGGAAGCAAAAGGAAATGAATTGAGTGTACATGGAGAAGAAAAACACAATTTAGTCCTCAAAACATGAAGTTATTAATGCCAACATAGATCCATTACATTTTACACATGGATAAGCCAAAAGCTGTGGCAGTCAAGTTCTTGTCCATGATTATGCAAGCTATGGGCAAATAAAAACTAAAACTCAGATCTTCCAGTCTTGTGCTATTTGTTATTCAAGCTGTGATACAGTTTAGATATTTATCTTCTCCAAATCTCATGTTGAAATTTTATTTGCAATGTTGGAGGTAGGGCCTAGTGGGAAGTGGATCCTTCATGAATAGTTTGCTTTCCCTTCCCTGAGGTAATGAGTGAGTTCTCACTATCTGAGTTTACAGGAGGGCTGGTTGTTTAAAAGAGCATAACAGTCATCCTCTCTTGATCACCGCCTCACCATGTGGCACACCTACTCCCCCTTTCTCTTCTGCCATGACTTACAGCTTCCTGAGGCCCTTACCAGAAGCAGGTGCTGGTGCCATGCTTCTTGTACACCCTGCAGAACCATGAGTCAAATAATCCTCTTGTCTTTATAAGTTACTCAGCCTCAGATATTTTGATTATGCAAACAGACTAACACAAGCTGACATTCTAGCAAGATGAAGGATGACTGGAAGTGCAGTGGTAGAATACCATGGGTTTACTCTGTGGCTTTTCTGAGTCTGCATTTTAGGCTATGATGAATTAGAGTACCATTGCCTGTAGGGATTAACAGTAGTAATAATTTTTTGAAAGTAATTTTGTTCACCTATCTTCTTGCTATTTAATAAAACCTATCAAAAACATGAGGCATGTCAAACTCACAAGAGAATTGAAAAAAGTATTTCAGGTAACCATTGCCATATGTAATCTAGTACAATAGTAGTGGTTTCTATCATTTGAAGTCAACTACCAGAAGGTGCTTTATATAGTGTTATCCCACTGGATCTTCAAATAATCCTTTGCAGCACTTATTATCAGCACATATTTACCAATTTTACAGTGGAGAAAATAAGTAACTGAGTAAATAAGAGACAGAGTTGGTATTAATGTTGAAGAACGTCTTATCCTAGGCCATTCCCTTTCTCCATGTTTGTACTTTATTTTAATGTGTTTCAGAACAGAACATATGGTTAATCTAATATATGGTATTATTAGAGAGTGTAGTAGGATTCTCCAGAGAGAGTCAATAGGAGATAGATAGATAGATAGATAGATAGATAGATAGATAGATAGATAGATGGATGGATGGATGGATGGATAGGGAGACAGCCAGCCAGATGGGTGACAGGGAATTTATTAGGGGCATTGGCTCATGCGATTATGGAGACTGAGAAATCCTGAGATGGACCATCTGCAAGCTGAAGGCCCTGGGATGCTGGTAGCATAGCTCAGTCCAAGCTCCCAGGTCTAAGAATCAGGGAAGTGAATGATGTAAATCTCAGTCTGAGACCAAAGGCCTCAGAACTCAGGAGGCTGCTGCTTTAAGTCCTGGAGTCCAGAGGCCACAAAACTGGAGTTTTCATCCAAGAACAGGAGAGGAAGAGTGTTTCACAGTTGCAGCAGATGGATGGACACATTAGCCTTTTCCTGTTTTTGTTTTCTCTGAACTCCCAGAAGATTGGATGGTGCCCAGCTATTGCATTTGAAAGCTAGTACAATAATAACAGTTTCTGTCATTTGAAGTCAGATACCAGAAAGTGCTTTATATAATGTGATCCCACCGGATCTTCAAATAATCCTTTACAGTATATATTATGAGCACATATTACCAATTATACAGCTGAGAAGATAAGTGACTAAATAAAGAAGTAAGAAGTAAGAGTAAGAAGCCACACTGAGGACAGATCTTCCTCACCTAGTCCTCTTAGACTCACATGCTAATCTTTGGAAACAATCTTAAAGACACACCCAAAAAACAAGGCTTTCCCAAGCTTCTAGGTGTTCCTTAATTCTGCCAAGTTGACACCTAAAATTAACCATCACAGTAAGCATTCTTAGGTACATTGTAACAATGGCTGCTTGCTGCATATTCAATTACATTTTTGGTGCTGAGGCTTGAATTGATCATAAAAATGACTGAAACACTTAAGGGGTTGTGTCTTAGAAGGTGCCTTATTATTGCTCATATATGGTAATTCAAATTCAAGGTTATCCAAGGAAATTCAATTTTTAGGATAAGCCAGTTTGAGAAGATAGAAACGAGGTTCAATAAATATGCTCATTATAGATAAGTGAGCTTTCCTGCAAACACAGTAAAATTTCAAAAATTAATTTTAGAAAGGAATTTAGAGCAATGTATACAAGAAAATGACATGACACAATTCAATTTTTGAAACCTAAGATATGTCACCTTACTCTTGAGAACAACTCCCATTGGCCACACTTACATTTCCCATTTGTGCTAGCTATTGAACTTATAAACATGTGACTAATGTCTGCTTGCCCAGATAGGCTGTAAACTGCATGAGACGGGGCTCAAGTCAGTGTCATTCACCATCACTTCTGCCTCCTACACAGTTTCTTCTTCATAATGTTAGCTCTTAAAAATACTGATTAAATTGATAGACAAGGTACTAGAGTTCATTAAAATTTCAAATAAATTAATGTACACTAATAGTAAGATGCAAACAAAACCCACAAAAACATAAATTCTTCCTACTAGACCTCCACCACCCAGGTTCATTTTCCAGAGGAAGTAATTGTTCATTATTTCCTATAAGTTTTCTGAACATTAATGCTTCTTTAAGCATGTGTCTACTTTTTCATACATTCATTTCTTACATCAAAATATTTACTTGAAATGTAAATATGTTTATATAGCATAAAATCAGTTTAATAATCCAGACAAAATATTAATTGAATTGGTTGAATTATCTCAATCCCTAATAGGTCATATTCTACATATTCCTAAAAACAAATTCCTTACATGGACTCATTTACTTGTGATTTCTTTCTTACAAATGTAGTAAGCTGAATGTAGACCAAAACAATTGCATTTCAACACTAGTTGAACTTTCAGGTAGTTTGAAATCAGAAAAAAAAAATAACATGGACTTAAAATTTCACTTACAACACAGTTTTTTTTTTTTTTTTTTAATTGTAGTTCTTTGACTATTTTGACAATGACTGAAAAATTCATTGTATCTGATCATGTGCTCATCTACTTACTTGGTTTATTTGACTAGCAAGCAACCCGGAAGATGTAAAATGTAGGCAAAATAGTCACAGGGGTGCCTCTCTGACATCCATAGGCCCAGACCTTGGCACCCCTTCTGCTTAATTCTCAATCATTGGTAGTAGGCTATTTAAATTTTATTGTGTACAAGAATACTTCCACGAACTTGGATTTAAAATAATAGGATAGTCAGTTGTGACCTAGAAATTTTTTTTCTGTAATTGTATACTGTGATATAGAATTATTTCAGCAGAAATTGAGCTATATAGTATACAATGCATACTTATGTATATTATGTTAATATACATAATATGCATATTAACAAATGCATATTAATATGAATCAATACACATAAAAGTTTCAGAAACACTGTTATCATGTACCACTACTTACTTGTGCCTAAACAGACCCAAAGTTTGAAAGCAGTTGATTCTGTTTTCTCTTGCGTCATATGGGGTCATGCAGCCTACCCTTGGCCAATCAGAACCCACAAATTTAAGACTTCCTTGATTGGTTCAGAGATGATTAAGTGGCCCAGCCATGCAAGCCAACATTTCTAATGAGACTTTTGCCAGGGCTATCGAAAGCAGTTCTCTTTCTTATTAAGGTTGCTTAACTTTTAGAATTAAGTTCCATATTCCTGATGACCAACTTTTTCACTACATAGAGAGTGCTTGCATAAGAATAAAACGGACACAGAGGAATAAAAGAAAGTTGTGATGGAAAAAGCAATGGACAGATTGAAACGAGAGAGGAGAAGAAAGGAGAGGAGAGGGGAGGAGCGGAGAAGAAAGGAAAGGAGAGGAGGGGATGGGAGGGCAGGAAAGAGAAGGGAGAACAGGGGAGGAGAGAGGAGAGGAGAGTCAGAAAGGGGAGGGGAGAGGGAGGGGAAGAAGAAAAGAAAAAAGGAGGAAAGAGAGAGAAAGGAAAGGGAAATAAAGGGAGAGGAAGGGGAAAGATGTCTTTAAGTGCCTAATAACAGCTGTGCCTTAAACCACCATCATCTGTGGGATTTCTCAATTACATAAGTCATTAATTTCCATTTCTTAGGTTGGAGTTGGCTTTCTAACACTTGCAAATGAAAGTATCCTAATTGTACAGATGATGAAAGTGTTTCCATGAGGAATTTAATTACTAAACTACCAGACAACAGTCTCTTGGTGTGCCTTACATTTAAAAACATGCTTTAATTTTCAGCCTGAGCCAAATGTACTCTCTAATATATTCAACAAAACAAGTTCATGTTTTACATTCCTGAATCTCAAAACACGTGCTTTCTCTTGAATAATTAAAAATGTGACTGCTAATGATCTTGTTATAATGGCTGTCTTTGTATGAATTGATCAAAATACAGATTAGTGTTTTACTTTATTATTAAAAACACTTGGTTTGAACTTCTTGTTACGTTAGTGATTTTAAATCTGAACACTTTCTGAAAACATGTTTCATGTTTTGGACACACCAGAAGTAAACAGATTCAATGTAGATGGAGAAAACCAAACCTTCCTTTCCTTCTCACCTTTCCTACTGCTCCCTGCCATCTTTCAAATTTCTTATCTCTCTCTTTTTTTTTTTTTTTTTTTTTTTTTTTTTTTTTTTTTTGAGACAGAGTTTCACTCTTGTTCCCCAGGCTGGAGTGCAATGGCTTGATCTCGGCTTACTGCAACATCTGCCTCCCGGGTTCACGCTATTCTCCTGCCTCAGCCTCCTGAGTAGCTGGGATTACAGGCATGTGCTACCATGCCCAGCTACTTTTTTTGTTTATTTGTTTTATATGTTGAGTAGAGACGGGGATTCTCTGTGTTGATCAGGCTGGTCTTGAACTCCTGACCTCAGGTGATTGCCCACCTCAGCCTCCCAAAGTGCTGGGATTACAGGCGTGAGCCACCGCACCTGGCACCTCCTCTTTCTTTTAACTGTTATTCTTGAACCAAATAGTGGACACCATTTTAACCAAAACCTATTTTTTATTCAACTTGGAATTAAACAGTTTGTCATATTTTCCTCACACTGTGAAAATCCAATTATTAAATTATCCAGTAGATATTACGTGCAATCTTCATGGGAATTTTTAAACATATAAAACATTGCAAAGGCAATATCAGGGTTAAAATATATTGAATCATTGGGCTAATATAATAATTTGAAAATGATGGCATGTATTTTTAAACTGTTTTATTTTCTGATAACATTTTCATAAAATTACAGGCAAATCATCACAAAATTGAATGTTTGAATGTGCAGCATTATTTCTGTATCAATATCTTTATGTATCTATATCTTTTCTTATGATAAATAAGACTTTTCAGTGTTGAGTAAGGCTGATGGTGATAACAGTTCCTAAATCTAAAATGGTAAGCTCCACTTACCTACCTCATGCAAATCCATTTTGTTTTCTTATTTTGATTTTTTTTAGTTGTACAAAATTATAGGGTACATGTGAAGTTTTATTACACATATCTAGTGCATAGTAAACAAGTCAGTTATTTAGGGTTTCCATCTCCTGAGTACAATACGTATTTGTTAACTGTAGTCACCCTACTCAACTGTAAAACATTTAATTTGCTCCTTCTTGCTAACTGTATGCATACCCTTTAACACACTTCTCTTAAGCCTTCCCTACTCAACCTTCCCAGTCTCTGTTACCTATCTTCCCACTCTTTATCACTACATGATCAAATGTTTTCACTCCCATATATAAGTGAGAAAACATGTGATATTTGTCTTTTGGTGCCTAGCTTATCTCACTTAACATAATGACCTCCTCTATCCACGTTTCTGCACCCATATGCAATAGTATGTGACCATAAAAAATAATAAAATATATATGTAAGTGATATATATACACATGTAATATATGTAAATGATATAAATATATGTACATATTCATATTTAGAAGTATATATTATGCTTACATAGATATATATTTATAAATGCATTTATACATAAATATATATTTCATTATATAGAAATCATATATATATATAATTTCACAATGGAATATATATTTTTTTATCCACTCATCCATTGATGACACGGGTTGAATTAATATATTTTCTACTGTCATTAAAGTTGCAATAAACTTTTGAACACAAATATCCCTTTGATACACTGATTTCTCTTCCTTTGGGTAGACACCTAGTACTGGGATTTCTAAATTCAATGGTAACTCAATTTTTAGTTTTTAGAGAAATCACATGCTGCAATAATGGCTGTGCTAATTTATATTCACATCAATAATGTATTGTATATAAGAGTTTATTTTCCTCCACATCTTCGGCAAAGTCTGCAACTTTTTGTCTAAGTTATAATGAACCAATTTTCATTTTGTTGACCCTGTACATTTTTTTAAAAAATTCTGTTTAATTTAATACTGCTCTGTACTTAATTATTTCTTTTCATCTGCTATTTGCGATTTGGTTTGTTCTTGATTTTCTAGTTCCTACAAGTTCATTGTTAGATTGTTAATTTATAATCTTTCTCTTTTTTTAATGTAGGCATTTATTCTCACAAACTGTTTTTATGGTATCTCATAGGTTTTGGCATGCTGTGTTGCCACTTTCATTCATTTCAAGAAATTTTTAAAACTTCCATCTTAATTTCTTCATTAACCCAATAGTGATTCAGGAGAATGTTGTTTAATTTTATGTGTTTGCAGTTTCCAAAGCTCCTCTTTGTATTGATTTCTACTTTTATTTTGTGCTCTGCAAAGATAGTTGATGTGATATTATGTGTTTTTTTGTTTTTTTTTTTTTTTTTTTAGATTTGTTGAGGCTTGTTCTAACATATAGTCTATCCTGAAGAATGTTCTATGCACTGATGAGAAAAATGTGAATTCTGTAGCTGCTGAAAAAATGTTCTGTATTTTTTTCAAGCTGGTTAGGATTTTAATTAGGATTACTTTGAATGTATAGACCAATTTAGGAAGAATTGGGATCTCAATAACATTGCGCTTTCCAATCCATCAATATAACTTTCATTTATTTATTTTTCTCAACAATGTTTATAGTTTTCAGGACCTGTCGTGGGGTGGGAGGAGGGGGAAGGGATAGCATTAGGAGATATACCTAATGTAAACGACAAGTTAATGGGTGCAGCACACCAATATGGCACATGTATACATATGTAACAAAGCTGCACGTTGTGCATATGAACCCTAGAACTTAAAGGATAATAATAAAAGGAAAAAAAATTTACAAAAATGTTCTGTAAATGTTAGGACCATTTGGTCTAAAGTCCAGTTTAAATCCAAAGTGCTTTTGTTTATTTTTTGCTTAGATGTTCTGTTTAACACTGGGAGTGGGGTGTTGAAGTCCCCCACTATTATTGTATTGTAGTGCACCTCTCTTTTTAGATCTAGTAATGTTTCTTTTATAATTCTAGTTTCTTTAGTGTTGGATGCATATATATTTAGAATTGTTTTATCCTTTTCCTGGATTGATGCCTTTATCATTATAATGAGGCACATATAAGGCATCAATTTAGCAAAAGGATATTTTTGTCTTTTTAAAAATGTTTTTGACTTAAAGTTTGTTTCATCTAATATAAATAAAGCTACTTCTTTTCACTTTTGGTTTCTTTTCATGGAACATCTTTCCATGCCTTTGTTATCAGTGTATATAAGTTTTTCTGATAAGGTGAACTTCTTGTAAGCAACAGATAGGTGGATCAATTCTTTAAATTCACTAAACCTTTGTATATATTTTATATAGAGAATTTAATCCATTTTGTCTAAGGTTAATATTGATATATATACAAGGTTTTGTTTTTGTCACATTGCTAATTGTTTTCTAGCTGTTTTACATATTTTCTGTTTCTTTCTTTTTATCTTAGTATTTGTCATTGTGGTTTCGTGGATTTCTGTAGTGATACCACTTGAGTCTTTTCTCTTCCTAATTTGTGTGACTGCTTAACCAGGAGTTTTATTCTTTTCTGTGTTTTCATAATGGTAAATATCATCCTTTGCTTCCAGGTATAGGACTCCTTTGAGCATTTCTTGCAGAATCAGTTTAGTGGTAACAAATTCCCTCAACATTTGCTTCTCTGGGAAATACTGTATCTCCCGTTTATTTATAATGGATAATTTTGCTGAATAATATTCTTGTCTGTCATGATTTTCTTTCTGTACTTTGAATGTAGTATCTGATTTTCTTCTGCCCTGTAAGGTTTCTGCTGTGAAATCTGATGGGGGTTCCTTTATAGGTGACTAAAAACTTTTCTCTTGCTGGTTTTAGGATTTGCTCTTTGAGTTTAGACAGTCTAGCTATAATGTGCCCTGAAGAAGACCTTTCACATTGTATCTGCTTGAAGATCACTGAGTCTCCTGTTTCTGGATATCTAAATCTCTTGCTAGGCCTAGCAAGCATTCATCTATTATTTTGTTAAATAGGTTTTCTAATTCTTTAATTCTCTATTTGCCCTCAAGGATACAAAGACTTTGAATATTTGGTGACTTTATGTTGTCCCAAACGTCATGGAGGCTTTGCTCATTCTTTTTTACTGTTTTTTCTTTATTTTTGTCTGACTGAATTATTTCAAAAGATCAGTCTTCATTATCTGAGATTCTTTCTTCTGCTTGGTCTGGTCTATTGTTGAAGATTTCTAATGTATTTTGTATTTCTTTCATTGAATTCCTCAGCTTCTGAGTTTCTATTTGTTTCTTTTAAAAAATATCTATCTCTTTGGAAAATTTCTCATTTATATACTGAATTGATTTCCTGATTTATTTCTATTATTTTTTCAGAATTATCTTGTGTCTCACTGAGTTTCTTTAAAATTAATATTTTGAATTCTTTATCTGGAATTTTGAGAATTTCTGCTTGTTTAAAAATCTATTGCTGGAAAATCATGGTGTTCCGTTGCAGTGTCAGATGTTCCTGCTTTTGCGTTTTTCCTGTGTCCTTATGTTGATATCTATGCATCTGGTGTGAAAGCCATTTCTTCATATTTTTGAATGGACTTTTGTAGAGGATGACTTTTTCCCAAAGATGTATCTATGGTGTTGATTGGGCAGGGTGCTTTGCATTTGATTCTGTATACATGCAATAGTGTAGTCTCTGTATGATTTCTTTGACTGTAAACAGCATTAGAGATATCTGTGATTTCCTTAGTGGGTTAGGGTGCAGTTATTAGTGGAGGTTGTAGTAAAGTCATACTGGAGATAGGGATGTCATGTAGCCAGTTTTCAGGCCCTAGTGATGGCAGCAGTGGGCTGAGCATTCTGATCCTTATGCCTTAGGGTGGCATACACTGGCACCTGTGGTGGTGGTTACTGGAGGGCCAATTCTTGGGCCTCCAGGTGGTTAGCTTGAATGCTGATAGTTGCAGAGATGGACCAGGCAGGTTTTCAATTTGCTGGGTCCCTGGACAGCTTGTTTGTATGGGCAATGCCAGTAGCATTAGTAGGATGATTTTTGAGTCCCAAATCATGTACACTGATGTTAGCAGTGGCTGCAATGGCCTGGAGAGGCCAATCTCTGGGCCCTCAGGTGGTCTTTGTAGGTAGGTGCCAGATAAGGTGGTAAGGGCCAGGGTTTAAGCTGAACATTAGGCCCCCAAGAGGAGTGCTCAGGTGCCCAAGGTGGTGAATTGCTTTGGGCAATCTCTAGGACCTTGAACCATGTGCTCTGTCTTAGAGATGGGGGCAAAGCTGGGTTGGGCATGCTTGTGCTCAAGCCTTCCAATTATGAGAACAGCCACTAGCCAAGGTTGGTGGGTTGAGGGTGATCCTCAGCACCCAGGTGGAATGCTGGGTGAGCAGTGGTATTAGCTCCACTGAGGACGGTGAGGCCAGACTCAGTGGCCACAATCTAAGCTAGTAGGTGGGGAACACATGTCTCTCTCAAGCCCCAGACACAGTGGGTCTCACCCCGAGCCCTGGTAATGGTAGCCCACACCTAGCTCACACTCCAGGCCTAACTACAGGAGTCCCCACCGTAAGTCCCAGTGGTAACTCATGTCCCACTTGTGTCCCCTTCTCAGTCCTGGCAGCACTTGCTTCTCAACACCAGTAGCTGAAGCCCACACCTCACTGGCTTCTCAGCCTTGGCTGCAGCAGCCTATTATCAAGTCATGGCCCAGTCCCAACGGCAACTGCCCAAGTTTTCCTACCACTTCAGTGTAAGGGCTGCTGAGCCCAAGGACAATATGCAGTATAATAAAGTCTGGGATTGAAAATGGTGTTTTGCTGTAGCCACCTATGACTCAGAAAGGGTGCGGGAACAAGTGCAAACTCTCTCCCTAAAGCAGTTCCATCTCATTGTCTCCTGGCATCTCCTTGTGTTAGTTTCAGGGCTTGAAAGGGTTGAGAGGCTCTCCTGTTACCAGGATTTCATGATTCCATGCTGGGGATGCGAGATGCTGGGAATCTCTCACTTATTCTTTCTCTACATTGGGCAGTCCCTCCTGGCTCCCAGGTCATGCCAGTCAAGCAGGCTGTCTCTCTTTTTTTTCCCTTGCTTTTGTTGTTTCCTGTCATTTTTCATTTGAATTCCAGTGTTGTCTCTTGGATAATGTATTTGAAGTATGATTATCTATGCACTATTTTGGATCTTTTAAGTGGAGAGGTGAGCATGGAATGCTTCTAGTCAACCAATTTGAAGTCTACATTAGATAACTTCTGTTTTCTTTAAGTTAGAACTGTTTAACACGAGAAGAACAAAGGCTATTTTTCATTTAATCAGTCAACATACGTCTATTGAATACTTACAATGTGTTAGACTCTGTGGTAAGAGGTAAAAATTGGAAATTGATAAGTCATTGATATTCTAATACAGTGAAATACATTGTATTCTAATATAATGAAATGCTTTAGTAGATTTGTAGGAAGTCTGGGAGAAGGAGGTCTTACATATACTCCTGGGGATCTTTATCAAAGCATCCAATGCCCCAACTTTTTCTTCCCCAATGCTCATCTGCAGATCTATCAAAATTAGGAGTTATTCACATGAAAAAGCTTTCCAGGGCTTGATTTACTCAAAAATTTCCAAGCTTCACACCAATTTTTAAGCACTATATGGTGTTTCCAACATGGTGTTCCATGAGAGCGGTGATATACAAATGGTTTTGTGTAATGTAGAGTTGGAGAAGGGAAATTTCTAGTGCTAGTATGATTATTCTTTCTGTGTTTGAGGTGAGCCTTGAAGGACTAAAAGGGTAAAAACAGATGGGAAAGGGAGAAAAGAGCATTTCAGTTTATGGAAATATAAGCATAATAATTACTAACATTTATGAAGTTTTTACCATGTGCTGTACACATAGCTCAGGTCATTGACATGGAGATAAAGGACAGTGGTTATATGAATTGCCTCTGGTTTCCTAAGTAATGAATGATGGAGCTTGGATGTGGCTCCCAGCTTTCTGAAAGGATACTCCAAAAAGGATGTTCTAACCTCCAAAGTTGGTTTCCATAAGGGTAAGCACTTAGGGAATAATGATCAGTTTAAATGCAGCAGTGTCACTACTCATTTTGGTTTATATGGTAAGATGCATAATAAATGTATATAACATACATATATAAAATGTATATATGAAAATATGTATGTATAATATCTCTCTCCATATATGTGTGTGTGTGTGTGTGTGCGCGCGCGTGTATGCATAGAATCTCCACAACCTGGGGATCAAAATTTCTAGTTGCTTATCTTCATGGACCAATGCATGCATGCACAGGTGCTTAGCAGCTGTGCATTAATGAACACCACTGATGAAATGATTCTTTAGGATGAAAATTTCTTCCAAAAATAAGATAGGTAGTTTTATTTTTTTGACAGATTATGATATGCAATATCTACTTTGTAAGGAGAATAAAAATCTAGTTTCAAAATGTTGTTTTACATGTAAATGTGAATATGCTTTTGTTCTGACTCTTCATAGGCCATTCTATTCAGTTCCAAAGTCATTATCAAAATCCTTTGACTTTTTGTTATGTACTCCTCAATTTTATTTCATGCATCTTGAAGAAACAAAAGACATTTCAAATATAAATAGAGAATGAAAGTCTAGTTGTTGCAGTAGGGCAGGCTCCTTATCTAGCTCTCCATGTGAATTTCCACCTCACTGCTTGCTGAGACTCTGCAAGAGGCAGGCCTCACCAGCTGGAAAATACCACACTCTGTCTTGATAGCTCATCCTCCTCTCTGTTTGTCACAGATGTTTCCAAGTGCAATGAGATGTGATTTAAAGAAAAGTGCTACTTTTAAAAAAGGTAAAATTTCCAAATTGAGTAATCTGTATGTGCATTGCAGCCAAGTATTGCTTTGCGCTGATTCAACAGAATTCAATCTATGGAAATAAAATCTTACTATATTTATGATCAATAAGACACATAAAATATTCTCAGTAAAAGTTATGTAAAGGGAAACTGTTATGCTTGCAGAGATTTCATTTATTTGCAATTTGGTTCCCATGATAGAAACATGTTAATATCATAAGTAAGTGTAACTTACCCATTTTAATAAGGTTTTGCTTGAAAGTCAGGGTCATCTTGTATATTCACTTCCTGATTGGATATTCTGCTATCTTTACAGAGCTCCAATGGGAGAAAGGATTAATTTTTCTAAATTGATTTTTTAAAGATATTTTATGCTTCTTTGCCATTCCAATATGGTAAAAGCTAACCTAATTCAAGGGAAAAGGCAGGAAATTGTAAAGCCTCACATCCCATTTGAAGGGAAGACACTTTTTCAGTGGAAGAAGTTCATCAGTATTCGTCATAAATACTGTCTTCCTAAATATTTATTATCAAGTGAGATTAAAACTGTTATGCATTTTAAAACTTCTTCAGGGGCTGCTTTTTCCATTTGGTTCCACATGAAAGCTTTTTTTTTTGGAAGTAGATTTGTGGCCCAGTGAGTAGCATTTGTCTTTGTAGAATTTTATTTTCTCATTAAGTGGCTTGCACATAAAAAACAAGGCAGCTCTACTTCTACACAGTAGTGAAATATGAGAACATTTCTAGTAAGAAGACTCGGCAACAGGGCAGGGTGGGGGTGTGGGGAGAGAGAGAGAGAGAGAGAGAGAGAGAGAGAGAAAGAGACAGGTGCAATCAGTCACCGTAATTGTATCTAATCATCACAGCATCACAGAAATGGAGAAGCTACTATAAAGGAAGAGAAGTCCTACTGCCCTGTCAAGATAAGACATTCTATTTTTTGACAAAATCTTCATAGTAAAGAAATAGTGTTTATATTTGTTGGGAAGTCAGAGTTGACAAAGTATTGTTTTGGACATGTCTAGATTTGTCAAGTTGGTGTGTATAATTTTTCATTTATTCTTGACGTGATTATTTCTTAGCTTTTAGAACTGAGGTGTTACTAGTCATGTCAATCATTTCGGCTAGTATCCTCTTAGTAGACTAATAAAGTTCTCTTTTTTTTCTTCAACTTTTATTTTAAGTTCTGGGGTACATGTGCAAGATGTGCAGGTTTGTTATATAGGTAACATCCAGGTATTATGCCCAGAATCCAATAACTATTCTTCCTGATGCTTTCCCTCCCCCTGTCCCAAGACGGGCCCCAGTGTGTGTTGTTCCCTACCATGTGTTAATGTATTGTCATCATTCAGCTCCCACTTATTAGTGAGAACATGTGGTGTTTGGTTTTCTGTTCCTGCATTAGTTTGCTGAGGATAACGGCTTCCAGCTCCATTCATGACCCTGCAAAGGACATGATCTTGTTCCTTTTTATGGCTGCATAGAATTCCATAGTGTATATGTACCATATTTTCTTTATCCAGTCTATCATTGGTGGGCATTTGGGTTGATTCCATGTCTTTGCTATTGTGAATAGCACTGCAGTGAACATACATGAGCATACATCTTTATAATAGAATGATTTATATTCCTTTGGGTATACACCCAGTAATGGGATTGCTGGTCAAATGGTATTTCTGCTTCTAGATCTTTGAGGAATTGCCTCACTGTCTTCCACAATGGTTGAACTAATTTACATTTCCAACAACCATGTAAAAGAATTCCTTCTTCTCCACAACCTCATCAGCAGCTGTTGTTTCTTGACTTTTTAATAATTGCCATTCTTACTGGTTTTCAATTGTATCTCTTGTGGTTTTTATTTGCATTTCTCTAATGATCATTGTTGTTGGGCTTTTTTTCATATGTTTGTTGGCCACATAAATGTCTTCTTTTGAGAAGTGTCTGTTCATGTCTTTGCCCACTTCTTAATGGGGTTGTTTGTTTTTTTCTTGTGAATTTGTTTAAGTTTCTTGTGAATTTCTTGTAGACTCCGGATATTAAACATTTGTCAAATGGCTATATTACAAATATGTTAAGGGCAGCCAGAGAGAAAGGCCAGACCACCTACAAAACAAAGCCAATCAGGCTAACAGGGGATCTCTCAGTGGAAATGCTACAAATTAAAAGAGATTGGGGTTCAATATTCAACACTCTTAAAGAAAAGAATTTCGAACCCAAAATTTCATATCCAGCCAAACTATGCTTCATAAGTGAAGGAGAAATAAGATCCTTTTCAGACAAGCAAATGCTGAGGGAATTTACCACCACCAGGCCTTCCTTGCAAGAGATTCTTCAGGAAGCACTAAATATGAAAAGAAAAAACTGTTACCAGCTACTACAAAAACACACTGAAGTACCCAGACCAGTGACATGATGAAGCAGCTACATAAACAACTCTGCAAAATAACCAGCTAGCATCATGACAGGATCAAGTTCACATATAACAATATTAACCTTAAATGTAATTGGGCTAAATGCTCCAATTAAAAGACAGAGAATGGCAAGCTGGATAAAGAGTCAAGACTCATCAGTATATTGTATTCAAGAGACCCATCTCATGTGCAAAGACACACATAGGCTCAAAATAAAGGGATGGAGACAATTTTATCAAGCAAATGGAAAACAGAAAAGAGCAGGGGTTGCAATCCTAGTTTTGTACAAAATAGATTTTAAACCAACAAAGATCAAAAAAGACAAAGAAAAGCATTACATAAATGCTAAAGGGCTCAATTCAACAAGAAGAGTTAAGTATCCTAAATATATATGCATCCAATACAGGAGCACCCAGATTCATAAAGCAATTTCTTGGAGACCTATAAGGAGATTTAGACTCCCACACAATAAAGTTCTCTTTATACTGCTTTTCATGCAACTGTCACTATGTTTCTTGCTATTTAATTCTTCTCTTAATGTGTTGAGCATTTAAAAGGTATAGAGATAAATTAAATGATTACACCCAGTCCATACATGTAATATAGATGTACAATATTATGAATTATGCCATTTAGCTTTTATTCGCTATAGAATGCCTGCCTTTTGCAAATTGAAGATTTGAGTGAAATCTCAATAAATAACATCAATATGGAAAATAAAAATTCAAAATAGAAGCTATAGGCTTCATAATATGCTACCTCAGCTTTTTTATTTTTATTTTTTAGTTCACTGTTAAAGTTTAGAATAGTATTAGATTTAGGAAGAGAGTACAGAGAGTTCCTATATACCCTCCACACAAGTTTCCCTATTGCTAACATCTTACATTAATATCAGTTTTAATTTGTTATAATTAATGAACCAATATTATTATATTATTACTGAAATTCATACTTTATTCATATTTCTGTAGTTTTTACCAAATGTCCTTTTTCTATTTGAGGATCCCATTCAGTATGTCACACTACATTTCACTATGATGACTCCTCACATGCCATGCTAGTTTCTTTCTGTTTTCCTCTCATAATTAGACTGAAATTATACTTTTGGGGGGACAAAATCCACAGAAGTAAAACACCATTCTCATCACAACATATCAATAATCCTACATGCTATTAATATGACTTTATCCTTGTTAGTTATCTTTGAACACCCAGCTATGGTAGTGTTGTCAGATTTCTTCATTGTAAAGTTACTCCCCACCTTCCATGTTGTACTTTGGAAGGCAGTCACTACCTACAGCCCATATATAATGAATGGAGAAGTATGTTCCATCTTCTTGAGTACAGATTAGCTATATGAATTATTTGGAATTATTCTAATGACAGAATTATCTATTCCTCGTATTTATTTATTCAATCATTCATTTATGTCAATATGGACTTATACAATTTTATATTTTAGATTACTATTTAATACAAGTTTATCCATTTTGTTCAAATTGTTTTAGCTTTGGTCATGGACATCCTTTCATTTAGCTACTTTATCCCTTTGACATAGTACCATCATTGAGGGTTTGTTTGTTATTTGTTTTGTTTTTAGCACTACGAAATGCTCTGAATACATCTTGTTTATCTTCTGACTCAATCCTAGAATCAAGTATTTATCTATGGAGCCCACTGCCTTTCATTGGAGTGTGGTATTAGAATCCAAGATTGGTGTGCTAGTTATGTTCATTATGACTGGAGTGTCAGTACTTCTAAGCCCTTTCAGCTGACAGAGGAAGTATATACTAATAAGCTAAACATGAGTTTATACTGATGTTTGCAACTCTAATACCACATAAATCATTTTAGACTTATCCCCTTGCTGGTCCATAATCTTCCAGCCCAACAGTGAGAAAGTCTGGCCCTTAACATCTGCCATCCTTTTAAATTCTCTTGATTAGTGTAGCTCCATAATTAGCCTGAAAATTGGATACTGTGAGTCCTGCAGCTTTTTTTTTTTTTTTGTTCTTTAGCATTTTGTTGGCTCACTTGCATTTTTATATAAATTTTGGAATTAGTTTGCTTATATAAAATAGCTTGCTCAGATTGTGATTATCAAATAAATAGATCAAATTGGGAGGAAACTGTATTTTAAGAATATTGAGTCTTCCAATCTAAGAACATAAAATATCTCTCCATTTGTTTAGACACCTTTTTTAAATCTGTATTTTGTAGTTTTCTGCATACAAATTCTGTGGGTTGTTTTATACCTAAGTGCTCCATTAATTTGGTGGTATTGTAAACAGTATAGCTTTAATTTCAAACTTCAATGATTCATTGTTCTTATAAAGGAAAGTAATTGAGATTAATATTGACATTGTATCTTGTGACTTGGCTATACTTGCTTGTTAGTTCCAGGAAGTGTATTTTGTTGTTGTTGCTGTTGTTATTCACATTCTTTGGGGAGTTGTGTTCTGGCAATTATGTCATTTGCAAATTAAAAAGTTTATTTCTTCCCTCCAATCTGTGCACATTTTATCTTTTTCTAGTTTTATTGCACTAGCTCTGACTTTTGGTAGGATATTTAACAAGAGTGATAAGGTGACTGCCTTTTTCACAATATTAGGAGTGAAGCATCAGTCTCTTATCGTTGAGCATGATGTTAGATGTAGGAGATGTAGGTTTCCTTTCTTAAAAAAAGTTGAAGAAATTACACTCTATTTCACAGTATCGAGAGTTTTTATCATGAATGGATATTGGATTTTATCAAATGCTTTATCAACATCAATTCATACTATCATCTCCGATTTTTTTTTCTTTTGCCTGTATATGTGGTAGGTTACATTGTTCTTACATGCTGAACTAGCTTTATATACCCCTAATAAATTCCACTTGTTTCTTGTATAAACTGTTTTTCCATGTTGTTGGATTCCATTTGTTGATATTTTGTTTAAGATTTTTGCATATATGTTCATGAGGGAGGTTATTCTGTTGTTTTCTTTCTTTGTAATGTCTTCAGCCAATTTACATACTAAGATTATTCTGGCTTTAGAGAATACATTAGAAAGTGTTTTCATTGCTTCTATTTTCTGAATAAGGTTGTGGAAAATTGGTATTATTTTTTCCTTAAGTACTCTGTAGAATTCACCAGTGAAAATATCTGGCCTCGTAATTTCTTGGAGAATCTTATAAAATATTGAATTAATTCCTGTATAGAGCAATTCAGGTCATCTATGTCTCCTCGTGTGGATTTTAGTCCTTTCTGTCTTCCAAGAAATTGCTTTATTTCATCTATATTATCAATTTTTTTTCGGTGTACCATCACATTTACTTTTCAAATCACACTTAGAACAATACTGTACATGGTAGTCATTAAAATTATTTGATGAATGGATGAACACATGAACAGTAGGAAAGCATTTTTTAAATTACAAAACTGAGAAATGAGAACTAATGGTCTTAGAGACTAAAGATATTGACTCCATTAATTTTATTATGTTTTTATGTTAATTTTGACTGCTTCTTATTGAACCCTTCCATTTGATGGTTAAAATATCATTGAGACAAGTTTTTAAAGATTTTTCCCTATTATTTGTAATGATTTATTAAAGTAAAAATATATTTCATATATGTATTATTACTAGTTTGTTAAATTATTTCAAAGTTAAGGTTCTAAGCAACATCAGAAAACAATGGCAATGAGTATATAAGAAACAGATTTAGAAATGTTAGGCTCTCAGGAATGAAGAAATTTTTTCTTTCTTTTTTTGACACAGAGTCTCCCTCTGTAGCCCAGGATGGAGTGCATGGTACAATCTGAGCTCACAGCAGCCTCGACCTCCCAGGCTAGGGCAATCCTAAATCAGCTGGGACCACAGGTATGTGCCACCACACCTGGCTAATTTTTATTTGTAGAGATGAAGTCTCTCTATGTTGAGTAGGCTGGTCTTGAACTCCTGGGCTCAAGCAATCCTCTCACCTCAACCTCCCAAAGTGCTTGGATTACAGGCATGAGTCACCATATCCAGCCTAAGAATTCTTATATTTGCTTTGTCACTAAGCTGTTTCTTCAGTACAAGCAGTTATTTAAGATCTTTTAGAGACAGGAGGGCAATCTGTGGCCTATCACCTGCATTTGTAAAATTTATTGGAAAACAGCAATGCTTATTCATTTACATATTGTCTGTGGCTGCTTCAGAAATCCAATGGCAGGGTTACAACAGAGACTGCATAACCCACAAAGCCTAAAATTTTTGATATCTGACCCTTTAAAGAGTACACATGTATTAGAGAAAAATAATAATTTTAAATTATTACCTTTATTTTATTTTACTGGCTTTATTATTTTGATTTTTTATTTCCATAGATATTTGGGGAACTAGTGATATTTGGTTACATGAATAAGTAGTATTTCCTTAGTCGGAGTGTTGATCTCTTTTTTATTTTTAACAGCAATAATTTGTGTGTTCTCCCATTTTTGTTTTTGGTTGAGATACTTAAAAATGTATTGATCTTTACAAAAAAATGAATCTCTAAAACCATCTTCCTTATTGGTTTTCTACTTTCAATTTCATCGATTTCTACTCTAATTTGTATTACTTCTTTTTATTTATGCACTAAAACTTAAATCCCTCTTCTTTCTCTATCTAGTTTTCAAAAGTAAAATCTTAGGTTTTTTTAATTTTAGGTCTTTCTTATTTTTCAACATGAGGATTTAATGCTATAAATTTCTCTTTATGCATTGCTTTTGGTGCAGCCAACAGATTTTGATAATTTGTGTTTTCATTTAGTTCAAAATGTATTTAAAAGTCTCTTGAGACTTTTTCTTTGACTCATAGATTATTTAGAAGTGTGTTATTTAATTTCTAAATATTTGAAGAGTTCCCAGCTATTTTTCTATAGTATATTTATAGTTTAATTCCACTGTGATCTGAGAACATGCTTTGTATGATTGCTAGGTTTTTAAGTATGTTAAGATACGTTTTATGCTCAGAATGTGGTTTACATTGGTGAATGTTCCAAGTAGCCTTGAGAAAAATGTGTCTTCTGCTGTTGCTGAATGGGATATTCTCTACATGTCAATTAGAACAAATTGATGGATTCTGCTATTCTGGTCATCTATGTCTTTGCTGACTTTCTGCCTGCTTGATCTAACAAATGCTAAAAGAGGTACTGATGTCCTCAAATAGGAATGGATTTGTCTATTTCTCCAATCAGTTGTATCAGCAATTTCTTCATGTATTTTCACATTCTTTTGTGAGTTACATATGAGTTTATGATTATTATGCGTTCTTCAAGAATTGATTATTTATCATTATGGAATACTTTTGTTTACTTCTGAAGCTTTTCCTTGTTCTGAAGTCCTTTTTGTCTATATGTAATATTGCTACCCCAGCTTGTGTGTGTGTGTGCATGTATCTGTGTGTGTGTGTGTGTGTGTGAGAGAGAGAGAGAGAGAGAGAGAGAGAGAGAGAGAGAGAGAGAGAGAGAGAGAGAGAGAAAGAAAGGGAGTCTTGCCCTGTCACGCAGGCTGGAGGGCAGTGGTACAATCTCAGCTCACTGCAACCTCTGCTTCCCGGGTTCAAGCAATTCTCCCTGCCTCATCCTTCCAAGTAGCTGGAATTATGGGCACGTGCCACCATGCCTGGATAATTTTTGTATTTTTAGTAGAGATGGGGTTTTGCCATGTTGGCCAGGCTGGTCTCAAACTCCTGACCTCAGGTGATCTGCCCGCCTCAGCCTCTCAAAGTGCTGGGATTACGGGCGGGAGCCAATGCACCCACCCTACCCCAGCTTTTCAAAATTAGTGTTACTATGATGTATCTTTCTCCAACCCTTTGCTTTTTAAACTATTAGTAAATTTATATACAAAGTAGATTTTGCAGACAGCATATGGTTTGGAAACATTGTTTTTAATCTACTCTGACAAAATTTTTCTTTCAATTGGTTTATTTAAATCATTTATACATTAAGTGATTATTAACGTGGACTAATATTTATGATATCTCAAAGTCTTTTTAAAATTTATTGGCTTATTTCTTTCCCTACCTTCTGATTTTTCTTTATTTAATTGAGCATTTTACATTATTTCACTTTATCTTCTATCTTAGCATACAAATTATATTACTTTAAAAAATGTATTGGTTGTCCTACAATTTACAGTTTACATTTTTATCTGTTTTGTCCACCTTCAAATAATACTATACTGATTAACATATAGTGCAAGTACTTTATAAGTAATTATTCCCAGTTTCTCCCTCCTTTCCCCCAATATTGCTGTCACTCATTTCACCCTTTCTTAATCACCCAATATATTGTTACTATTATTGCTTTAAAAACTATCTTTTACATCAATTAAAAATTACAAAAAAAAAGACTGTAATTTACTTTCATATATTCCTTCTTCAATGCTTTCTTTTCTTTATGTAAAATCCAAATTTCTGACCTTTATCATTTTCATTTTCTTTATCTCTGTCTCTCTGAAGAACTTTTTTTTAACTATTTTTTTTGCAAGTCTGCTGGTCATATAGGTTGTTTTTTCTTTGTTTACCCTCCACTTTTGACGGATAATTTTGTTGGATAAATTCTAGATTGATGTATTTATTTTATTTTGTTTTCAAACCTTCCTTTCCACTCTCTTTTTGCTGTCGTGGTCTCTGATGACAGTGATTCTTATTCCTCTATAAATTAGTGTTTTTCCCCTCTGTATTCTTTTCAGATTTTTTTCTTTGTGTTTAGTTTCCTGCTGTTTAAACATGGCATGCCAAAATCTATTTGTTTGGTATTTATTATGCTTCATTTTATCTGTACTTTCTGGACCTGTGATGTGGTGTCTCTCATTAATTTTGGAAAGATGTTAAGTATTTCAATTAAGTGTATGTTACACTTTTATATATTATCCCACAGTTCTTTGATGTTTGGTTCTCATTTGTTTGTTTTAATTTTTGTTATTTTGGCATTCTAATTTGAAAAGTTTTTATTGACCTATCCTCAGATTTACTGATTCTTCAGTCATTTCAAGTCTACTGATAAGCTCACTGAATGTATTCTTCATTTCAGTTACTGTGGTTTTTAATTCTAAAGTTTCCCTTTGGTTATTCCTTAGAGTTTTTATCTCTCTGCTTACATTACCTATCTGTTCTTCCATGCTGTTTACTCTTGCTATTAAGGCTCTTAACATATTAATCATAGTTATTTTAAAATTCCTATCATATAATTCCAACATGTATGTGATATCATGAGTCTGGTTCTGATGATTGCCTTTTTCTCAGAGTGTGTGCATGTGTTTTTTTTCCTTGCATTTTGACATACCTGGCAATCTTTTTGTTTAAAACCAGATACAGCGATTTGGGTAATAGGAAGTGAGATAAATAGGTCTTTACTATGGGGATTTATGCTCATATGGCTAGCAGTTGGACTGTGTTTAATATTTGTCATAGCTACAGGCACCAGAAAATTTAACTTCATTTCTTGTCCTTGTTTTTCCTCTCCACACTTAACTTTGGGCTTTCCTATGTGCTCTTTGTCTGGGAGGACCCGTGTCTTGCATATCGTTCAGCTGTGATTTACTCTTACGCTACCAGCTATTTTTGTGTGATGGTAAATTGTGGGCAAGCGGATATGTTCCACAATCGTCCAATTAAATAGCTTGCAAAGTTTTTCTCTCATCATTTTAGTAATCCTAATTGCATCTGTAGAATATTTAAAAAATGGTTTAGATATTGCTGACTCATACTGACTAAATTGTCACTGCTTTCTTAACAAAAATAAATTGTCATATAAGGAAATAGTTCACATCAATTTACTTGCCTCTAAAGAATGGAAATAAGTTCTTAAAAAAAAAAATAAGATGATCATTTTTCCAACATTTTAAAGCAAGAAGATATTATAAAATTTCTAAAAACAATCGTTTGGAATTATTTATTTTTAATTTCAACTAATTTTAGATAATGGGGTTACATATGTAGGTATATTATATGGAGATATTGCATCTACTGATGTTTGGGGTATGGATCTCGTCAATCAGGTAGTGAGCATAGTACCCAATAGGTAGTTTTTCAACCCATGCCCCCACTCCCTCTTTTTGCCCCAGTAGTCCATAGTATCTATTTTTTCATGATATCTATATTTATGTCAATGTATGCTGAATGTTTAGCTCTCACTTATAAGTGAGATATGTGGTATTTGGTTTTCTGTTGCTTCATTAATTCAGTTAGGATTGCTCCATCATGTTGCTGCAAAGGACCTGATCTCATTATTTGTATGGCTACAATGTATTCCATGGTGTATATGTACCATAATTTCTTTATCCAATACACTGTTGTTGGGCACCTGTTATTTCCATGCCTATTCTATTACGAATAGTGTGGCAATGAGCATATGAATGCATGTGTCTTTTTGGTAGACTGATTTATTTTCCTTTGGGTATATACTTTGTAATGGGATTGCAGGTTTGAATGGGGGTTCTGTTTTAGGTTCTTTAAGAAATCTCCAAACCACTTTCCATAGGGTTGGGACTAATTTACATTCTCACCAACAGTGTATAAGCATTTCTTTTCTCTGCAGCCTTATGAGCGTCTATTGTTTTTTGACTTTGTAATAATTGTCATTTTGACTGGTGTGAGATGGCATCTCATTATGGTTTTGATTTGCAATTCTCTGATGGTTAGTAAAGTTGAATATTTTTTCATATGATTGTTGCCACTTTTATGTCTTCTTTTAAGACATGTATGCTTATGTCCTTTGTCCATTTTTAATAGGGTTATTTGCTTTTTACTTGCTGATTTCTTTAAGTTCTCTATAGATTCTGGATAGTAAGCCTTTGTCAGATGCATGGATTGCAAATATCTTATTCTATTCTGTAGGTTGTCAGTTTACTCTGTTGATAAGTTCTTTTGCTATGCAGAAGATCTTTAGTACAATAAGGCCCCATTTGTCTATTTTTGGTTTTGCCGCAATTGCTTTTGGAGACATAGGCATAACTTCTTTGCCAAGGCTGATGATGAAAAGAGTATTTCTTAGGTTGTCTTCTAACATTTTTATAGTTTGAGGGCTTATATTTAAAACTTTTATCGATTTTAAGTTAATTTTGTATATGGTGAAAGCCAGGGGTCCAGCATCAATTCAGCACATGGCTAGCCAGTTATCCTAGCACCGCTTATTGAATAGGGAGTCCTTTTCCCACTGCTTGCTTTTGTCAGCGTTGTCGAAGATCAGATGAATGTAGGTGTGTGGCTTTATTTCTGAGTTTTCTATTCAGTTCCATTGGTCTATGTGTCTGTTTTTGTACCAGTACCATGCTGTTTTGGTTACTGTAGCCTCGTAATATAGTTTGAAGTTGGGTTGCATGATGCCTCTAAGTTTGCTCTTTTTGCTTAGGATTGTCTTGGATATTCAGGCTCTCTTTTTGGTTCTATATGAATTTTAAAATAGCTTTTCCTAATTCTGTGAAGAATGTCAATGGTAGTTTAATGGGAATAGCATTGAATCTATAAATCACTTTGGATAGTATGGCCATTTAATGATATTGATTCTTCTAATCCATGATCATGCAATCTTTTTTCATTTATTTGTGTTTCTAATTTCTTTCAGCAGTGTTTTGTAGTTTCTTTCAGCAGCGTTTTGTAAAGATCTCCTTGAGGAGATCTTTCACCTTCTTGGTTAATTGTATTCTTAGGTATTTCATTTTCTTTGTAGCCATTGTGAATGGGATTGTGTTTTTGATTTCACTCTTGGCCTGGATGTTGTTTGTGTATGGAAATGCTATTCATTTTTGTATACTGATTTTGTATCCCAAAACTTTACTATGGTGATTTATGAGTTCTGGGAGCCTTTTGGCAGGGTCTTAAGGATTTTCTAGGTATAGAATCATATTGTTCATAAAGGAAGATAGCTTGACTTTTCCTATTTGAATGCCTTTTATTTCTTTCCCTTGCCTGACCTCTTCTATTTATCATAGTACTGGAAGTCCTAGCCAGATAAATCAAATAAGAGAAAGAAATATAATTTTTTTAAAATTAACTTTATTTCCTCCTTCTTGTCCCATGATCCTCTCCCCTTCCTGTCCAATCATGATAACTTACTTAAGAATATTTCCTCTCTACTTTGTCTTTTATTCTCTAATTTCATAAAGTTGCTTGATACTACTTGGATATAAAGATACTCAGACATACATAAAGTTTACAGTTTCAGTGATGTCAATGACTAATGAAAGCCAGGGTTTATGTAGTGAACTAGAAAACTGAAATACAAATTTCCATGAGAAGAGTAATAGGCAAGATGAGAATTAATTAAAAGGGTAATATTAATAGGTATTTTCTATTCAAAATATCCTGGAAATACTCTACTTATAATATTTTATTTGTATAATCCTAATACTGGGGAAAATATCTTATTTTAAAAAAATATTTTAAACCTCCCGGCAAGTTTCTTCAACCCTCTGAGGATACAGTTTGTCCTTTCTCTAACTAAATATCCATTTTCAAAATTGGAAGGAAAGAATGATCCAGTCTGGCTTTACCATATTAAAAACAAAACCAACTGTTCAGTTTAAGTTATGCCTAAGATAAATTATAATCTCAGTTGCCATTTCTCAAATGCTGTTAAAATATATCCAAATATTTAGTGTACTGTAGTATTTACTCGTCCACTTCTCTTACATTTCAAATTTATTTCCAAGCCTGTCTCCTAAAACTTCAAGATAATTCTATCTTTACCTCTAATCATCTAGATCATTCCTTTCACAGTTAGGCAGATGACAAGTATGAGGAAACAGCTTTTGGCTGACATATATAATTCTAATTGCACTAATGTTATTGTAATCTTGTTGAATTATAATTGTTGTTGTCTAGATTTAAATTCCTGTTCCATAAATTGCCAGTTATGTGACCTTTAACAACTTCTCTCTGTTTCAGTTTCCTCATCTGTAAAATGAAGGCAATTATATTACTTAACTGATAGAATGTTATAAAGATTAAATTTGTTAATTCACAACATATGTTTCAGAAAATTGTCTAGCTCATAATAATTGCATAATGTGTATTTGCTGCAGCTACTGTTAGTATTATAACTATTACAGCTGGTTTGGAGGTGATGTAGCATTTCACCTGAACAGTAGACCATTTATACTAAATCCTTGAGGAGAGACAGGCCTATGAAAGCATTGCACAATTATGTCAGGTGTCATTCACAGGGACTACTATAAGATTGGGATACCTTGGAGTTTTGGCAACTTGAGGCACATGTGACTCCTTTTTCCCAGAAACAGGACTTAGAGAGGAAAGAAAGTAGAAAGATCATGAATCTCAGACTAGTTTTCATATCTGCACATCCCTAGTAGAGTTGTTTTACCTCCCTGAGCTGTGGTCTCATCATTTGGAATATAATACTCAAAAGTTATGGTGGTTGTGAATATCAGTATACATAGACATGCTTTATATAAAGCACATAGCATTAATAAAAATTATTTTTTAAGTATAAAGTATTCTTTATTTTTTAATGTAAAGTTTTATACTACATATAAAACACACAGTATTAATTTAAAAAATCAGATTTCCTTCTCCCTCTCCTATTATTTCTTTTTCTATTAACTAAAGGGCAGAATCTTCTTATCTAAAATTTACCCAGAGAGATATAAAGCAGAATAGGAAAAAAATACCTGTGTGGCAAAACAATGCAGTTGTCACATGGGGATGGATCGAGTGAAAACAAATGAAAAAAACTAGCCATGTGCTTGTAGCTTGTTCCTGCACTGGAGGGCTAAAATATAGATGTCTCAAGGCAGTGGGTGAATTGGAAAAGGTCTCACAAATAAGGTGACTAAGACATAAATAGAACTTTGAATTTTATCAACATGTATGAGCTTATGTTCCTTTAACTATCTCTTACTATCCTGTCTTACTTTTGAGAGTTTCAGTTCACTTCCAAAGAGAAAGGGCACAGATTTGAGTAAAAGTGCTGGAGGTGGGGTCAAGGCACTGTCCTCTGGTCCCAGCCAGAGGACCAATGAAATGACTTGAAGGAACAGGGTAATGGCAAAGTCAGAGCCACTTAGAAACCTAAAGATTTTTATTTTTCTATTAATTTTAGGAGGCTAGGTTTGATTTTACAATTAAGAACCCATTACAGGAAGCAGGAAACACAACCTCAACTCCATGTCTACATTCTTGACACAAATAGCACTTTTATTCTTCTAAAATCACAAATATATATATAAAAAAAAAATGTGAGGGCTTCCCAAAGGGATAAGGGCTTGGAAAGAAGTATCTTTCAAGAAAGGTAGGCATGTTTTCTACGTTCATAACTTTTTTACTCAAGCCTTAATATGCTCCAATGAAGTATAGGTCATAGAATCTTCTTGCTTCACACCAGTGATTTTTCAGGCTTGGCTTGATACTAGCAGCACCATAAGAACATTTAAAATACAACAATCCTCAAGCTGCTTTAATTGTTCTGGGAATTGGTAATTTTTAAAGTTCCCAGGTGAATCAATATAAACTTAGGTCTCTGAACTACTGCTTTATGCCCTTAGACCTGTCTTCTCAGGTTTTAATTGGAAATTTAGCCCATTGTCTCTAGTTTTGCCCTTTGTAACAATGAATGAAAGAATGCCCTGGGTATTCTAGAACAGTTCTTTAAAAGTTTGAAAATAAATCAACCCTTCAGTCTCTTTTCTCAGATGACTCAAACTAGTGCCTCACACTTTGCCTCTTAGAAACCTTTCCATTCTTATCATTATTTTTGTAATTCTCAGGAGGAATTCTTATAATGTTAAATCTATTGAAAGGTGAAAGGCAGAAGGTTAAATAAAAAGCTTTACATTAATTATAATGGCAACATTTATCAACCATTACCTATCATTCCTTTGTAAACACATTCTTACAATGTATTAGCATTTCACTATTCTTTGAAGCAGTGATTGCCTATTGGTCTTGTTTACATTCTGTTATAACTCCACATCTCCCCAAAACTTATTCTGGAGATTTTCTTAGTTTTTTGAAGTCTTTTCTTGAGAAGAGCCTACTTAAACTTTTTATTAAACTTATTGTGATAAGAGAGGGCACCATTGAGGTATAAGTTCCAAGGAAAGATTTTGTGGAGAACTCATATAGATCTTATTACTGTAACATTTAGGTATATTGGATTCCTAGTTTAAATTCTGCCTGAAGCTTGTCAAGTGGAAGTAAAGCAAGGGAAGAAAAGTATCTTAAATTTAAACCATCAGGCGAAGAGTAAAATTTTTCTCAAAAGCAATGAACCATTTAATTTCCACCAATGTTATCTGGGAAAAAATATCCTGTACTACCAATCAAAGAAACTTAGAAATGAGAATAAGCACTTAGTCTTTAGAGACTCCAAAAATTTTAGTTCAGGGAAATCAGAGTCAAAACATTCCTCTCAAAATAGCCTTACATAATATTTTTGTTTTAACAAATTAAATTTAATTTGGCAGAAGATTGGAAAGAATGCTCTTTGGGAATTTAAGATTTGCTCCAAAGTCAACAAGGAACTATGTAAGCTGGGCAAGCTCAGTATTATGAAGGAGTAAAGAAGCTGATCGTAAAATAAAGAGTAGATAACATTTTAAGATGTCAAATAAATGACATTTGCAACTTACTACATTTGCAATTACAACCTACTTACACTTAGAGTTGCAACCTAGTACACTTACGCTAAGTTTTAGGTAAGAAGGCATATAAGCATTCATACATGTAAGCATGCATATATACACACTTAGAAATAAATTTTAATGATTTTTTAAGCTAGCCCTACAATTAAACTTTTAGAATGATGAGGCAAAGGGGACTGAAGAATCACAATATTGTTCTCACAATTAATCTTAAGATAACTAGTCACAAAGAAATATTTTCACATAATAAGTAAAAACACTAAATTAAGTAAAAATCTATTTGTTATGTCTAGAAATTTTTATCTTGGTTGGTTCACAAGAAATTGATAAATGAAGAGGATTTTATTTAATGTGGGGTCTGGCTTGTATGTGGGAATACAGAAAGCATATAAACTTATTTTTATGATTTATAAAATTGGGTTGTAAAAGTCATTGTGATCATTATTGACTAAACAGGTAGTATTTTAAAGTTTATCTACAGTAATTATCATGTCAGTAGCAAATCTACTGCTTGAATTCAAGTAAAAATTATTGATCTCAATATTGATGGTTTAAAAGTTAGAAATGTATCATCTGACTAGAATGATCTCCATTGTAAAATATCAGAATTTGTCCTAAGGTAAAAATCCTGCTGTTTTAGACATAGTAGGATTTAGAATTTTCACAGTCCCTTTAGAAAAGTCTTCCTTGGTCCCTTTCTCTGAAAATAGTCAGTCCATCTCTAATGGTGGGTCCCAAAGAACCACAATTCTACCACATTACCCTGGTTCTCTAGCAAGATTGGAAGACTATGGTAAGCAGTTGACTTATATTTGGTCTAATATATTTTCCTTCAAGAATGTGAACTGAGGGATGTAGAGGATGGGACTTGTGTGCTGAATCATTTTAATGGTGGACTCTAATGAAAGATCCACAAACTGTTGATGCTAAGATCCTTACTCCCCATTGCATCCTTTCTCAAGAGTTGTAGTTTTCTTTTAAATGTTATAAAATATAAATTTATAAATTTTATAAATTTACTGTGGTAAATTTTATTTTAATGTTGAAACTTCCTTATGTTGATTCTATTATTGTACACCAAAGACTTTACTAAAAGGATTCATGACAGTAGAACTTAGAGAAATATTTTAAGGAGACAACCTAGTTCAACTCCTTTACTTCAAATGAAGAAATTGACACTCATAGAGCTTGAGTCATTGTTTAATATCTAGAAGAACTAAAGATGTGGTGTGGACATTAGTTCTTATTTTTGCTGAGTGTGCCATTCACATTCCTGACTTTCACATTCACCTGACTTTTACCTCAAGAGCTTACGAAGACAGGCTTCTTGGTTTAGTAATCTGTGTAGATGTTGTTTTTTCTTCCCAGTGCTAAATTTTTCACCTTTCATATTCTGATTGTCTAACTACTTTCACTTTATAACTAAAGCAAAAGGGCCATAGATTTTTACAAATACTCTATCTGGCCAAAGTCCCAAATTAAACTCTTCAGATTACTACAAAGAAGAACTGACACCAATCCTACTGAAACTGTTCCAAGAAATCAAGGAGGAGGAGTTTCTTCCTAACTCATTCTACAAAGCCAGCATCATTGTAATATGAAAATCATGCAGAGATATAATGAAAAAAGGAAAACTTCATGCCAATATCCCTCATGAAGATTGATGCAAAAGTCCTCAACAAAATACCAGAAAAATTAGCCCAGCAGCTCCTCAAAAAGCCAGTCTATCCCAATAAAGTAGGTTTTATTTCTAGGATGCAAGACTGGTTCAACATACACAAATCAAAAAATATGATTCACCACATAAAAAGAAAGAATCAAAAACAAAAAACATATGATCATCTTAATAGATGCAGAAAAAAAGTCTTCAATAGACCAGGCATTGAGGGAATATACCTCAGAATAATAAAAGCCATCTACGCTAAACCCATATTCAACATCATACTGAATGGGCAAAAGATGAAAGCATTTTCCCTTGAGAAGCTAAACAAGACACTCTCACCAATTTTATTCAACATAGCACTGGAAGTCCTAGCAAGAGCAATCAGGCAAGAGAAAGAAATAAAAGGCAAATAGAAAAAGAAGAAGTTAACCATCTATCTTTGCTGACAATATAATTCTTCTATACAAAGAAAACCCCAAAGACTCTATGAAAATGTTCCTGGAATTGATAAACACATTTTGTAAAGTTTCAGGATACAAAATCAATGGAAAAAATCATGAGTATTTCTATATACCAAGAATGGTCTAGTTATAAACTAAATCAAGAAAACAATCCCACTTATATTAGCCATGAAGAAAATAAAATACCTAGTGTATTAGTCCGTTTTCATGCTGCTGATAAAGACAAACCTGAGACTGGGGAACAAAAGAGGTTTAATTGGATTTACAGTTTCGCATGGCTGAGGAGGCCTCAGAATCATGGTGGTGACAAGAGACAATGAGGATGATTCAGAAGCAGAATCCTCTGATAAAACCTCAGATCTTGTGAGATGTATTCACTACCACAAGAAAATTAAGGGGGAAACCAATCCCATGATTCAAATTATCTCCCACTGTGTCCCTCTGAAAACATGTGGGAAATATGGGAGTAAAATTCAAGATAAGGTTTGGGTGAGGACACAGCCAAACCATATCATTCCACCCCTGGCCCCGCCAAATCTCATGTCCTCAATTTTCAAAACCAATTATGCCTTCCCAACAGTCCCTCAAACTCTTAACTCATTTAAGCATTAACCCAAAAGTCTACAATCCAAAGTCTTATCTGAGACAAGGCAAGTCCCTTCCACCTATGATCCTGTAAAATCAAAAGCAAGCTTGTTACATCCTAGATACAATGGGGGTATAGGTATTGGGTAAATACAGCCATTCCAAGTGGGAGAAATTGGCCAAGACAAAGGGGTTACAGGGCCTATGCAGTCCCAAATCCTGTGGGGCAGTCAAATTTTAAAGCTCCAAAATGATCTCCATTGACTCCAGATCAGGTCTCACATCCTGGTCATGTGGATGCAAGAGGTGGGTTCCCATGGTCTTGGGCAGCTCCACTCCTGTGGGTTTTCCAGGGTACAGTTTCCCTCCCAATGGCTTTAATGGTCTGGCATTGAGTGTCTGTGGCTTTTCCAGGTGAATGGTGCAAGCTGTCGATGGATCTACTACTCTGGAGTCTGGAGGATGGTGGTCCTCTTCTCACAGCTCCATTAGGCAGTGTCCCACTGGGGACTCTGTGTGGAGGTCTGACCCCACATTTCCCTTCCACACTGCCCTAGCAGAGGCCCTCCAGGAGCACCCCACCCCTGCAGCAAACTTCTATCTGGACAGCCAGGCATTTCCATACATCTTCTGAAACCTAAGCGGAGGTTCCCAAACCCCAGTTCTTGACTTCTGTGCACTCAGAGGCTCAACACCACATGGAATTTGCCAACGCTTGGGGCTTGCAGCCTCTGAAACCATGGCCCTAGCTCTACACTGGCCCCTTTCAGCCACAGCTGAAGCAGTTGGGATGCAGGGCACCAAGTCCTAGGCTGCACATAGCACAAGGACCCTGGGATCAACCCACGAAACCATATTCTCCTAGGCCTCCAGGCCTGTGATGGGAGGGGCTGCCATGAAGATCTCTGACATGCCCTGGAGAAATTTTCCTCATTGCCTCGGGGATTAACATTCCGCTCCTCATCACTTATGCAAATTTCTGCAGTCGGATTGAATTTCTCCTCAGAAAATGGGTTTTTCTTTTCTATCACATTGTCAGGCTACAAATTTTATGAACTTTTATATTCTGTTTCCTTTATAAAACTGAATGCTTTTAACAGCACCCAAGTCACCTCTTGAATGTTTTGCTACTTAGAAATTTCTTTTGCCAGACACCCTAAATCATCTCTCTCAAGTTCAAATTTCCAAAAACTTGTAGGCCAGGGGCAAAATGCCACCAGTCTCTTTGCTAAAACCTAACAGGAGTCACTTTCATTCCAGTTCCCAACAAGTTCCTTATCTCCATCTGAAACCAACTTAGCCTGGACCTTATTGTCCATATTGCTATCAGGCTTTTGGTCGAAGCTATTCAAAAATCTCCAGGAAGTTCCCAACTTTCCCACATTTTTCAGTCTTTTTCTCAGCCCTCCAAACTGTTCCAACTTCTGCCTGTTACCTAGTTCCATAGTCGCTTCCACATTTTGGGGTATGTTTTCAGCAATACCCCACTACTGGTACCAGTTTACTGTATTAATCTGTTTGCACACTGCTGGTAAAGACAAACCCAAGACGGAAGAAAAAGAGGTTTAATTGGAGTTATAGTTCTGCATGGCTGGGGAGGTCTCAGAATCATGGCGGGAGGCAAAAGGCACTTCTTAAATGGAGGCAGCAAGAGAAAATGATGAAGATGCAAGAGCAGAAACCCTGATAAAATCATCAGATCTCGTGAGACTTATTCACTGTCATGGGAACAGTACAGGGGAAACTGCCCCCATGATTCAAATTATCTGCCACTGGGTACCTCCCACAACACATGGATATAATGGGAATAAAATTCAAGATGAGATTTGGGTGGGGACACAGCCAAACTATATCACCTAGCAATTCATCTAAGCAAAAAAGAGAAAGATCTAGACAAGGAAAACTATAAAATACTGCTGAAATATATCAGAGATAACACAAATAAACAAAAAAAAAAATTCATAGTCATGAATTGGAAGAATCAATAGTGTTAAAAGGGCCATACTGCCAAAAGCAATGTACAGATTCAGTGCTGTTTTAATCAAAACACCAACATCATTTTTCACAAACTCAGAAAAATCTATTCTAAAATTCATATGGAATCAAAGGAGAGCCTGAATAACCAAAGTAATTTTAAGCAAAAAGAACAAAAATGGAAGCATCACATTGCCCAACTTTAAACTATACTACAAGGCCACAGTAACAAAAACAGCATGATACTGGTAGAAAAATAGGCAAATCAACCAGTGGAACAGAATAGAGAACCCACACACCTACAACCATCTGATCTTCGATAAAATTGACAAAAATAAGCAATAAGGAAAGGACTACCTATTCAACAAATGGTGCTGGGAAAACGGGTTAGTCTTTGCAGGAGAAGAAAACTAGACCCCTGCCTTTCACCATATACAATAATTATCTCAAGTTGAATTAAAGACTTAGATGTAAGACCTCAAGCTATAAAAACCCTAGAAGAAAACCTAGGAAATACTCTTCTCCACATCAGCCTTGGCAAATTTATGACTAAGAAACCAAAGCAATTCAAGATAAATGAAAATTGAGAAACAGGACCTAATTAAGCTAAAGAGCTTCTGCACAGCAAAAGAAATTACCAATAGAATAAACAGCCTAAAGAATGGGAGGAGATATTTGCAAAGTATACATCTAACCAGTGTCTAATACCTAAAATATGCAAGGAAACTAAACAAATCAACAAACAAAAGACAAAACATTTAATTTAAAAAACTGGGTGAATGACATGAACAGACACTTCTCAAAAGAGAGCATACAAGTGTCAACAAACATATGAAAATACACAACATCTCTAATTATCAGAGAAATGCAAATGGAAACCATAATGAGATTACCATCTCAAAAAGATCTGAATGGAGATTGTTAAAAAGTCCAAAATTAACAGATGTTGGTAAAGCTGTGGGGAGAAAGGAACACTTATACTCTGTTGGTAGAAATGTAACTAGTTCAAACACTGTGGACAGAAGTTTGGAGATTTCTCAAAGATCTTCAGATGGAATTACCATTCAACCCAACAATCCCACTACCATATATACCCAAAAGAAAATAATTCATTATATCAAAAAGACACATGCACTCGTATGCTCATTGCTGCACTACTCACATTACAAAGATGTGGAATCAACCTAGGTGCCAATCAACAGTGTATAGGTTAAAGAAAATGTGGTACATATATACCATGGAACACTATGCATTCATTAAAAATAATATAATCATGTCATTTGCAGCAACATGGATGGAGCTGGAGGCTATAACCTTAAGTGAACTAATGAAAGAACAGATAACCAAATACCGCATGTTCTCATTTATAAGTGGGAACCTTAGTTACACATGATTGTAAATATGGTAACAATAGATGCTATGGAAACTAGATGGGGGAGGAATGAAAGGGGACATGGGCTGCAGAAACACTTATTAGGTACTATGCTTACTGCCTGGGTGAAGGGATCATTGGGAGCTCAAGCCTCAGTGTCATCCAATATACCCATGTAACAAAACTGCATGTCTTTAATCCATAAAATTTTAAATCATAAAATAAAATGTATGGAGGTAGGGAAAATGTAGAATGATAAATAGATTAACAAATATTTATTAGAATCTTATTGATTCTTTGGTGTGTGCCAGAGACTGCTCTAGATGTGGGGGGACATAGCAGTGAACATAGACAAAATCATTAGGGGAAAAGACAATAAAGATATGTATGTAAAATATACCGTCTATTTTGTTGGAGTAAGTTTTAGGAAGAAAAATAGAGGGAAAGGAAATAGATTTGTGTGGTATGGTATTGTAATTTTAGAGATGGTGGCTTCACTAAGAAGAGGGTTGCATTGCAATAAAATCCTGAAATAAATAATGAAGTGAGCTGTGTAAATGCCTGGAGACAAGCACTCCAAAAAGAATAAATAGCAAGTGCAAAGGCCCTGAGACAAGAGTATATCTGTGCTAGAGACAGCAAAAAGGCCAGTATGCCTGGTTCAGATTGAATAAAAGGGAAAATCACAGGAGATGAAGTCAGAAAGATAATTGGAGAGAGAGGACATAGATTACATGAGGCTTATATTCTGTTGACTTTGTCTTTATTTTCATGAAAAAACATTGCGGGAATTTGAGAAGAGAAGAAGAATAGTTTGGACTTATGTTTAAATGTAAGATATCCCTGTGGCTGTGGAGGGGGCTCTAGGGAAGAAGAAGGAAGACAGGAATTATTTGCAGTAATTCAGGAGGAAGATAATGAAGGCAATAGTGGGTAAGAAGCAGGAAGACTTTGGATATATCTTTTCAAATGGAACTGACAGGATGTATTGATAACTTGGATATGCAGTATGTGAAATAAATAGAAATCAAGGAGCTGCCCATTTTTTTTTTATCTGAACACCTTGAAAATGAAATTGTCACTTGTCAATGAATATCCTAAGATTAAGACAGATGCCACAGGCTCTGTAAAAATCAAATTGATATGGGATGACAGGAGGTAAGGATAGTCTAAGCAGAAGTTTCCCTAATGTCCATCACACATTTAGACAACTCTGAGTGTTCACTGTAAGCCCGGCCCCCAATTGGATATTTTTAACCCCAACTTCTGAAAGACATTGCAGCCATCTGGAATTGCTCATTAGCAATTCTTATCAGAACATCTTTACTATCTTTATAGGCAAGGTGCATGGTTCAACTGTTCTGTAATTTTACAGTATAGTCAAATGAATGACATATTGACATGAACATTTTTCCTTATTTTCCTACCAAAAGCATTGATTTGTGAATGAAACTCATCATTTAAACGTTAAATTTCTTGTGTTAGGGCCTGAATTGGGGTTAACTGAAGTTCCAAATACAATCTTGTTGCAAATGTTTCTTATATAATTAATAATTGTATTTAGGATTAAACTTTATTATTTATCGTTATTTTGTCAATGACAGCAGAAGAGCATTAGATTATCACTTAACAGAAAACATAAGGAATCAGAGCAACTGATTCAAATTCAAAATGTTCTCATTTTTGTGGCAACTTTAAGTACATCTGTTAAAGTGAAAATTTTATTTCCAAATAAAACTGATTTTAGATGAAAGATTTATTTTGTTTTATTCCACCCCAATAATAAACCATCTGCTCCATGACCTTGAGTTTCTGTAAGCCCAAGAGAACACAGTGCTACCCACTAAGAAAGAAGGAAGAGAGAGAGAATGTAGGAATAATTACTTCTATCCTCTTTAAAGACATTGCTTACTTCTCATAAATATGAGCCACTCTTCCTTTCCCGTTTCCTATAAACCTTAAAAACAATTGGTCACTTTTTGCAGGAGCCTCCTCCATAGTTGCACATTCATTTAGTGCTGGTACATGAGTAGATTCCAACATTTTCAGTTTTTAAATAGAAAAACACATGTGTGCCTTCACCAGAAAAAATAATGAAGTCTTCTTTTTTAAAAATTTTAAAAAATTACATTGTTGTTTGGGAAGAGATATGCTTTCCCATGTGAATTTCTTTTAATTAGATTCAAGAATATTAAAACTCATTATCCATTTATTCCTCCCTTCCCTCTATACGTGTTTATCGAACAGACATTTGTTTATTGTGCAAGGCATTTCCTGCATACTGATAATAAGAGTCAATAAATCAAGGTCTGCCTTTAAACAATGTACAGCAAAAAACACAAATGACTATATAGAAAAGTAAATGCCCCCACTATTGTTCAATAGGACTAATATAATACCCCTCTAACTCGCCTTCCTGCTTCTGCTCTGGACCCCTACAGTCTATTTTCCACAGAGCAGCCAAATTAATTGTGAATGTAGATTAGCTCACATCATTCTTCCCTCCAAAACTCTCAAATGGCTTCTAATCCCCCTTGAAATAAATTTCAAGGTCCTTACCATAGAAAGGTCACAATCTACAAGTTCCTACATATTTTTCTTTTTTCTTTTTTTTTTGGAGACTGAGTCTTGTTCTCTTGCCCAGGCTGGAGTGCAGTGGCTTAGTCTTGGCTCACTGCAGCCTCCATCTCCCAGGCTCAAGTGATTCTCATGTCTCAGCCTCCCAAGGAGTTTTGATTACAGGAATTTGCCACAAAATCCAGCTGATATTTGTATTTTTAATAGACAGAGTCTCACCATATAGGCCAGGCCAGTCTTGAACTCCTGGCCTCAAGTGATCCACCTGCCTCAGCCTCTTAAAGTGCTGGGATTGAGCCATGGTGCCCTGCCAAATCCTACATGATTTGACTCAACTGTGTCTCTAACTGCTTTCCCCATCATCACTGTGTTCGTGACACATTGACCTTCTTGCTCTTCTTACAGTTCCCAAATATGTTCTTGCTTCAAGAACTATGCAACTGCTTTCATTCTGCCTGAAATGATTTTCCACCATATTTTCTTACGATCCACTCCCTTCAAGACTCTTCTCAAATGTCATCACCTCAAAGTCCTTCCCTGACTGCCCCATTCCTTTCTAAAGCAATGAGGAATCAGTGAAAGATTCTATTACATTGCATTGCTTTACTTGTTATACTATTTTGCACTAATTGACAACATATTTGTTTATTTATTACACACAAACACTCCTCAGGTTGTAAATTTCATGAAACAAGAAATTTTTTAGTTTTGTTTTGTTTGCTTTTTTAGAGTGGTAACAAAGTGTTTTAATATATACTTTAATTTTTATGGGCACTTAGTGGGTGTATATATTTATGGGGTACATGAGACGTTTTGATACAGGCATGCAATGTGTAATAATCACATCATGTAAAATGAAGTATGCATCCCCTCAAGTATGTAACCTTCATGTTAAAAACAATCCAATTATATAATTTTAATTATTTTTAAATGTACAATTAAATTATTATTGACAATGGTCACCCTGTTGTGCTATTAAACACTAGGTCTTACTTATTCTTTCTTACTATTTTTTTTGTACCCATTAACTATCCCCACCCCATACTAACTATCCCACTACCCTCCCTAGCCTCTGATAAGCATCCTTCTGCTCTCTATGTCCATGAGTTTAACTGTTTTGATTTTTAGATCCCACAAATAAGTGAGAACATGTGATGTTTGTCTTTCTGTGCCTGGCTTATTTCTGTTAACATAATGACCTCCAGTTTCATTCATGTTGTTGCAGATGACAGAATCTCATTATTTTCTTATGGCTGAATTGTACTGTATTATGTATAAGTATCACATTTCCATTCATCTGTTTTATGAACATTTAGGTTGCTTCCAAATTTTGGCTATTGTGAACAGTGCTGCAACAGATATAGAAGTGCAGATATGTCTTTGATATACTGATTTCCTTTCTTTTGGGTATATACCCAGGGCTGGAATTGCTGAATCATATGCCAGCCCTATTTCTAGTTTTGTGAGGAACCTCCAAACTGTTCTCCGTAGTGGTTGTACTAATTTACATTCCCATCAAAAGTGGACGAGGGTTCCCTTTTCTCTATGTCCTTGCTAGAATTTGGTATTGCCTGTCTTTTGGATATGTCATTTTAAGTGGGGTGAGATGATATCTAATTGTAGTATTGATCTGCATTTCTCTAATGATCAATGACGTTGAGCACCTTTTAATATTCATGTTTGCCATTTGCATGTCTTCTTTCAAAAAATGTCTATTCATATTTTTTGTCCATTTTTAATTGAATTATTAGATTTTTTCTTAAAGAATTATTTGAGCTACTTATATATTCTGGCTAATAATCTCTGGTCAAATGGGTCATTTGCAGATATATTCTACCATTCTGTAGATTGTTTCTTCACTTTGTTGATTATTTCCCTTGCTGTGCAGAAGCTTTTTAACTTGATGGGATCCCATTTGTCCATGTTTGTTTTGGTTGCCTGTGCTTGTGGGATATTACTCAAGAAACCTTTGCTGAAATCAATGTCCTGGAGAGTTTTCCGGATATTTTATCATAGTAGTTTTATAGTTTGAAGGCTTAGATTTAAGTCTTTAATCTATTTGATTTGATCTTTGTTTATGGTAAGAGACAAGGGTCTAGTTTAATTCTTATGCATATAGATATCCATTTTTCCAGCAATATTTATTGAACTGACTGTCTTTTCCACAATATACGTTCCTGGCAAAATGAGTTCACTGTAGGTGTATGGATTTGTTTCTGGGTTCTCCATTCTGTTCCACTGGTCTATGTGTCTCTTTTTACGCCAGTACCATGCTGTTTTGGTTACTATAGCTCTGTAGGATACTTTGAAGTCAGGTAATGTCATTCTTCTTGTTTTGTTCTTTTTGCTTAGGATAGTTGTGGCTTTTGGGGCTCTTTCTTAGTTCCTTATGCATTTTGGATTTTTTTTTTCTATTTGTGAAGAAAGTCATTGGTATTTTAATAGGAATTGCATTAAATTGGTAGATTGCTTTGGGTAGTAAGAACATTTTAACAATATTGTTTCTTCTAATCCATGAACATGGAGTGTATTTCCATATTTTGGTGTACTCTTCAATTTCTTTCATCAGTGTTTTATCATTTTTATTGTAGTGTTCTTTAACTTATTTATTTAATTCCTAGGTATTCAATTTTATTCATGGCAATTAAAAATGGGAATGCTTTTTAAATTTATTTTTCAGATTGTTCACTATTAGCATATAGAACCGCTGCTAATTTTTGTATGTGATTTGGTACCCTGCAACTGTCCTGAATCTATTTATCAGTTCTAAAAATTATTTTTGTGGAGTCTTTAGGGTTTTCCAAATATAAGATCATGTCATCTGCAAACAAGGTGTATTAGTCTATTCTCACATGGCTATCAAGAACCACCTGAGACTCGGTAATTTACAAATAAAGACGTTTAATTCACTCACAGTTCCAAATGCTGTCCAGGAAGCATGGCTAGGAGGCCTCAGGAAACTTACAATCATGGTGGAAGGTGAAGGGGAAGTAAGCACATTTTATCATGGCAGAGCAGGAGAGAGAGTGAAAGGGGAAGTGCTAACAGTTTTAAACAACCAGATCTCTTGAGAATTCACTCCCCACAAAGAGAAGAGCAAGGCGGAAATCTGTCCCTATGATTCAATCACTTCTCAGCAGGTCCCTCCCCCAGCATTGGAAATTACAGTTTAACATGAGATTGAAAGGGTGACACAGAGCCAAACCATATCATTCTGCCCCTGCACTCTCCCAAATGTCATGTCCTTCTCGCATTTCAAAATACAGTCATGCCTTCCCAACAGTCCCTCAATATCTTAACTCATTCCAACATTTACTGAAAAGTCTAAACCCAAAATCTTATCTGAAACAAAGCAAGTCCCTTGTACCTGTGAGCCAGTAAAATAAAAAATAAGTTAGTTACTTCCAAGATACAATTGGTAAATAGACACATCCCAAGAGGCAGAAATTTGTTAAAACAAAGGGGCTATAGGCCCCATGTAAGTCTGAAACCCAGGAGGGAAGTCATTAAATCTTAATATTCTCAAATAGTCTTCTTTGGCTTCATGTCTCACATCCAGGCCATGCTTATGCAAGGAGTGGGCCCCCAAGGCCTTGGGCAGCTCCAACTCTGTGTGTCAGCAGGGTATAGACCCTGTGGCTGCTTTCATGGGCTGGCATTGAGGCTTGTGGATTTTCCAGGTGCATGGTGCAAGCATAATAGATCTATTATTCTGTGGTCTGGAGGTCAGTGGCCCTCTTCTCACAGCTCCATTAGGCTGTGCCCCACTGGGGACTCTGGGGGGAGGGGGCTCCAAACACACATTTCTTGTCTGCTCTGCCCAAGCAGAGGTTCTCTGTGAGGACTCTACCCCATGCAGCAGGCTTGTTCCTGTACATCCAGGCATTTTCATACATTGTATGAAATCTAGGCAGAAGCTACCAAACCTCATCTCTTGCCTTCTTTGCACCCATAGACCCAACACCTCATGTAAGCCACCAAGGGTTGGGGCTTGCACCCTCTGAAACAAGAGCCTGAACTATACCCTGGCCCCTTATAGCCATGGCTAGAGCTGGAATGGCTGGGAAACAGGGAACCATGTCCCAAGGCTGCAGAGGGCAATGGGGCCCTGGGCCTGACTCACAAAACCATTTTTCCCTCCTGGACCTCCAGGCCTGTGATGGGAGGGGCTGCTGTGAAGGCCTCTGAAATGCTCTGGAGGCATTTTCCCCATTGAATTGGCTATTAACATTTGGATGCTTTTTACTTGTGCAAATTTCTGCAGCCCTGAATTCCTCCCCAGAAAAATCCTCCCTCCTCATGGTCAAGCTACAATTATTTTTAACTTTTATGTGCTGATTCTCTTTTAAATATGCGTTCTAGTTTCAGGGAATTTCTTTCTTTATGCAAATGATTACAGGCACTTATAAACAGCCAGCCCACATCTTGAACAAGGCTGCTTAGATGTTTCTTCTGCCAGACACCCTAAATCATCTCTCTCAAGTTCAAAATTTCACAGGTTTCTAGAGCAGGGCCACAATGCCACCAGCCTCTTTGCTAAAAAATAGCAAGAGTGACCTTTACTCCAGTTGTGAATAAGTTCCTTATCTCCATTTGAGACCACCTCAGCTTGGACTTCATTGTCCACATCACTATCAGCATTTTAATCACAACAATTTAACAAGTTCCTAGGAAGTTAAAAACTTTCCCTCATCTTGCTATCTTTTTCTTAGCCCTCCCCAACTGTTCCAACATCTGCCCATTACCCAGTTCCAATGTCAATTCCACATTTTAGGTATCTTTATAGCAATGCCCCACTTCTCAGGTACCAATTTTCTGTATTAGTCCATTCTCTTACTACTCTGATGAACTACCTGAGACTAGGTAATTTATAAAGAAAAGAGGTTAAACTGAATCACAGTTCCACAGGCTGTACAGGAATCATGGCTGGGAGGCCTCAGGAAACTTACAGTCATGGAGGGAGGTGAAAGGGAAGCAAGCATGTCTTACCATGGTGGAGCAGGAAAGAGAAAGAAGCGGGAAGGCTACACACTTTTAAACAATAAGATCTCATGAGAACTCCCTCACTATCATGAAACAGCAATGGAAAAATCTGCCCCCCATAATCCAGTCACCTCCCACCAAGTTCCTGCCCCAACATGAAAATTACAATTCAGCATGCTGTCTGGGTGGGGACACAGAGCCAAAACATATCGTAAGGATAATCCGACATATTTCTTTTCAATTTGGATACCCTTTATTTCTTTCATCTGATTGCTCTTACTGGGATTTCCAGTACTATGGAAAATGCTTTTTCAACATCAATTGAAACAAAATACTAGCAAATAGAATTCAACAATACCTAAAAAGGTCATTTATCATGACCAAGTGATATTTATCCCAGGGATGCAGGCACGGTTCAACATATGCAAATCAATAGTGTGATACATGTTTTGTTTAGATTTGCATTTCCAGTCTCTAGAAGTGGGCCTGACACAGAGAATGTATTAGTCTGTTCCCACACTGATACAAGAGGTGGGATACCATGGCCTTGAGCAGCTGCATCCCTGTGGCTTTGCAGGGTGTATCCCCCTGTCATGGCTGCCTCCACAGTTGGCGTTGAGTATCTGTGGCTTTTCCAGGCACACGGGGCAAACTGTCAGAGGATCTGCTACTCTGAGGTCTACAGCATGGTAGCCCTCTTCTCACAGCTCCACGAGTGGGGGCAGTGCCCTAGTGGGGACTCTTTGTGGTGGTTCCAACCCCACATTTCACTGCTGCACAGCTCTAGCAGAGGTTCTCCATGAGGGCTCTGCCCCTGAAGCAAAGTTCTGTCTGGGCATCCAGGAGTTTCCATACATCCTCTGAAATCTAGGTGGAGTTTCCCAAACCTCAATTCTTGACTTCTGTGCACCTGCAAGCCCAATACCATGTGTAAGCCACCAAGGCTTGGGGCTTGAACCCTCTGTACAGTTATGGGACTTGGTGCCCTGCATGACAGCTGTGGCTCAAAGGGGCCTGAGTTGTACACTGGCCCCTTTTAGCCACAGCTATCATGCAGGGCACCAACTCCCATGACTGTACAGAGCAGGGGGCACTGGGCCCAGTCCATGAAGCCATTTTTCCCTTCTAGTCCTCCAGGGTGCCAAGAAAGTCTCTGACATGCCCTGGAGACATTTTCCCCATTGTCTTAGTGATTAACATTCAGATTCTGGTTACTTATGCAAATTTCTGCAGCCTGCAGCTTGAATTTCCCCCAAAGAAATGGGTTTTTAGTTTCTGTCCCATCATCAGACAGCAAATTTTTTAAACGTTTTTTCTCTGCTTGCTCTTGAACGCTTTGCCACTTAGAAATTTCTTCCCCCAGATACCCTCAATCATCTCTCTCAAATTCAAAGTTCCATAGATCTGTAGGGCAGTGGCAAAATGCCACCAGTCTCTTTGTTAAAGCACAGGAAGATCACCTTTGCTCCAGTTCCCAAAAAGTTCCTCATGTTCATCTGAGACCACCTCAGTCTGAACTTCATTGTCCCTATCACTATCAGCATTTTGGTCAAAGCCATTCAACAAGTCTCCAGGAAGTTCCAAACTTTCCCACATCTTCCTGTCTTCTGAACCTTCCAGTTTCTGGGAAGTTCCACACTTTCTCACATCTTCCTGTCTTCTTTTAAGCCCTCTAAGCTGTTCTAATCTCTGCCTGTTACCCAGTTCCAAACTTGCTTCCATATTTTCAGTATCCTTATAGCAGCACTGCACCTCAGTACCAATTTACTGTATTAGTCTGTTCTCATGCTGCTATAATGAAATATCTGAGAATGTGTAATTTACAAAGAAAAGAGACTTAATTGACTCACAGTTCTACATGGCTAGAGAGGCCTCAGGAAACTTATAATTATGGTGGAAGGCACCTCTTCACAGGGCAGCAGCAGAGAGAATGAGTGTCAAGCAAGGGGGGAAACGTTTCTTATAAAACCATCAGATCATGTGAGAACTCACTCACTATCATGAGAATAGCATTGGAGTAACTGTCCCCATGATGTAATTACCTCCCACTGGGTCCCTCCCACAACATGTGCGGATTAGGGGAACTACAATTCAAGATGAGATCTGAGTGGGGACACAGCCAAACCATATCAGAGGGTGTACTCAACAAATACTAAATGATTTTACAAAGTGGGAAAGCACAATTAGGCAAGCCTATTTAAATTTAAAATCCAAATATTTTAAATGAATAGGGAGTGGTATTTAGAGAATCTCCTCAGAATGTTCATAAAATTAACCCTTTTAAATTTATTCATCTGAATTTTTAATGGCTGTATTTAAAATGGCATGATAACTAACTGGTGAGAACACCCATTTTCCATGTTGGTAATGCCTACACTTCTTTGCCATCCCTTCAGTGATGAGGAAAGAACTGTGCACACAGTTCTGGAAAATAGGAAATTCAAGATCAAGATGCCAATGGATTTGGTGTCTGGTGAGAGTCATTTCTCATACATGGTGCCTTCTATACATCTTCACATGGCTGAAGGAATGAACAAGATCCCATGGGCCTCTTTTATACGGGCATTAATTGCATTCATGAGAAACGAGTCCTCATGACCTCATCATCTCTGAAAGGGCCCATCTCTTAATACTATCATATTGGATATTGTTTCAACATATGAATTTGGAGGGTCACATACATTCAGAGCATGGCAGTGGGTTAGGTAGGACACAGAATATGACATGCTCAAGGAAAACTGATCAAGCCAGGATATTTTCGACAAAGATTAAAAAAAGGAGTACACATTAGAGTAGTATTTGGTATTGGCTCCTGACTTCCAGAGCTCTCGAGTTTAGTTTTCTAGACACTATGTTTTCTACTTCTTTCAAATCACCAGAGTGCTCAACCTATCTTGGGAACGTAATTCTGGCAAGTTTTACCTCATATGGTTAACACATTTTGACTTTACCATTTTTTTTCCTTTAAATGGTGGCAAAGCACATTAGATTAGAAAACCAAAATGTAATAATTGTAAAATATTTCTTCTAATAAAAATAGATGGTTATGCTACTAAAAAGAACAATTTTAGAAAAATATCAAATTATGAATTAAGACATTCCTTATTCTTATGTGAATTAAGAAATTCTTCACTCTTACACAAGATTTCATGTTATGACCCATTTTTCTCTACATCTTGCATTCAGCTAGGTATTTAAGAGTTTAGATGATTTTCTTATGAGATGTGGCTAAAGGGAAGATCACTATATTACTGATATCAAATAATGTCATTCCTTAATCTAGTGAAAATGTCTTGTATAAATTTGAGGGGGTAGGGCACAGGTATTTTTTATTTTTACAACCTGTTGATCTGTGAAGAGAGATAGTTTGACTTCCTCTTTCTATTTATATACCTTTTATTTCTTTCTCTTGCCTGATTGCTCTGGCTAGAACTTCTAGTACTATGATGAATAGGAGTGGTGAGAGAGGATATCCTTGTCTTGTTCTGGTCCTCAAGATAAATAAATTCAAGCTTTTTCCCATTCAGTATGATGTTGGCTCTGGGCTTCTCATAGATGGCTATTATTTTGAGGTATACTCCTTCAAATCTATGTTACCTAGTCTGTTGAGAGTGTTTAACAAAAAACAATGTTATATTTTATCAAAATCCTTTTATGCATCTATTGAGATGACCATATGGTTTTTGTTTTTATTATATCTATGTGATGAATCACATTTATTGATTTGCATCTGTTGAGCAAACCTTGCATCCCAGAAATAAAGCCTACTTCATCATGGTGGTTTAGCTTTTTGATGTGCTGCTTGATTTGGTTTGCTAGTATTTTGTTGAAGATTTTTGTATCATGTTCATCAGGAGTATTGGTCTATTGGTCTGAAGTTTTCTTTTTCATTGTGTCTTTGCCAAGTTTAGGTACCAGAATGATGCTGGCTTCATAGAGTGAATTAGGGAAGAGTCCCCTCTTCCTAGATTTTTTGGCATTATTTCTTTGGGAATGGTACCAGCTCTTCTTTGTATGTCTGGTGTAATTGGGCCATGAATTCATCTGGTACAGGGCTTTTTTTCTGATTGATATTGGTAGGCTTTTTGTTGCTGATTCAATTTTGAAATTAATTATTGGTCTATTAAGTATTTTAATTTCTTCCTGGTTCACTCTTGGGAGGTTGGATGTTTCCAGAAATTTATCCAATTCTTCTAGGTTTTTAGTTTGTGTGTCTACAGGTGTTCATAGTAGTCTCAGAGTTTTTTTGTATTTCTGTGAAGGCAGTGGTAATGTCCCTTTTGTCATTTCTGATTGTGTTTATTTGGATTTTCTGTTTTGATTTTATACCTAGTAAACCCCATACTTTCTGCTCAGGGAGTGCTAGAACTGATCAACAACTTCAGTAAAGCTTCAGGATACAAAATCAATGTAAAACAATTAGTAGCATTTCTATAAACAAATGGTATCCAAGACTGCAATCCCATTCACAATAGCCATAAAAGTAATAAAATACATAAAAATTAAGCTAACCAGAGAGGTAAAAGATCTCTACAATGAGAATTACAAAACACTGCTGAAAGAAATCAGAGATTACAGACACAAATAGAAAAAGCACGTCATGCTCATGGATAGGAGAAATCAATATTGTTAAAATGGATATACCACTCAAAGCAATTCATAGATTTAACACAATTCCTATCAAATTACCAATACCGTCTTTCACAGAATTAGGAAAATATATTCTAAAATTCACAAAGAATCAAATGAGAGCCCCCCCAAACCAAAGAAATCCTAAGCTAAAAGAACAAAGCTGGAGGTATCACCCTATCTGACTTCAAACTGTACTTCAAGGCAACAGTAACCAAAACAGCATGGTACTGGTACAAAAACAGACACATAGATCAATGGAAAAGGTTAGAGAACCCAAAACTAAAGCCACACACCTACAATCATTTGATCTTCAACAAAGTTGGCAATAATATATCATGGGAAAAGGACTCCCTATTCAATAAATGATGTGTGGATAACTGGCTAGCAACATGCAAAAGATTGAAGCTGAATCTTTTTATTATATACAAAAATTAAAATAGACAAAGACTTAAATGTAAAACCTAAAACTATAAATCTCTATAAGAAAACCTAGGGAATACCTTTCTCGACATATGCTTTGGCAAATATTTCATGATCAAGTCTCCAAATGCAATTGAAACAAACACAAAAATAGATAAATGGGACCTAATTAAGCTAAAGAATCTATCTACAGAGTAAAGAGATAATGTACAGAATGGGAAAAATATTCATAAACTATGCATCCAATGATAGACTACTATCTAGAATCTATAAGGAAGTTAAATCAACATGTGAAAACAAACAATCCAATAAAAAAATGGGCAAAAGACATGAACAGACACTTCTTAAGAGAAGATATATCCCTGGCACTTCCACCAAAAACAAAACGAAACAACAACTAAAAAAGCAACAGCAAGAAAGAAGACATATACATGGCCAACAAGAAAATGAAAAAATGCTCAATGTCACTAATAATTACAGAAAAGGAAATAAAAGTCACAATGAGATACCATCTCATACCACTCAGAAAGGCTATTATTAAAAAGTCAAAAAATAACAGATGTTGGTGAGGTTGAAGAGAAAAAGAAACACTTATACACTCCTAGCAGAAATGTAACTTAGTTCAGCCACTGTGGAAAGGAGTTTGGAGGTTTCTTAAAGAACTTAAAACAAAACTACCATTAGAATGAGCGATCCCGTTATTGGGTATATACCCAAAGGAAATATATCATTATATACATTCATTATATAAAAAACACACATGCACTCATATGTTAATCACAGCACTATTCACAACAGCAAAGACATGGAGTCAACCTAGATGCCCATCAGTGGTAAACTGGATAAAGAACATGTGGCATGTATACACCATGGAATACTACACAGGCATAAAAAATAAAATCATGTCATTTGCAGCAACACGAAAGGAGCTGGAGGCCATTATCCTAAGGAAATTAATGCAGGAACAGAAAACTTAATACTACATGTTCTCATTTATAAGTAGAAGCTCAATTTTGAGTTCCCATGGATGCAAAGATGATAACAACAGACATTGGGACCTATTTGAAGAATAAGGCTAGGAGTAGGGTGAATTTTGAAAAAGTACCTATTGGGTACTAAGTTCACTACCTGGTTAGAAAATCATTTGTATATCAAACCTCAGCAACACACAATTTATCCATGTAACAAAGATACATATGTATCCCCCATACCTAAAATAAAAGTTGGAAAACACAAAACAAAATAAAACTTGTTGGCATCTTTTAAATCACCTAGAAAAGAAATGACTACTCTGACCAAAAGAATAACCCAGAGTATTCCTGGAATATCATCTAACTTTGGATATTGTTTTAAAAAGTAGGTATTAATGTTATTAAGGTATGGTGAGGCCAATAGTTCAGGAGACAATTGCCAATCAAAAGGTAACTTATTTAAGCTCACAGACCCCCCCCAGAAATGAGAGGGCATGACACACCATGAGGAGGAGAGTGGCACATATGGAAACACCAGGATCAGTGAGGAGGCAAAGGCAGCAGGGGAAAACATGGGAAATAGCCTTTATTGTAGTTTCTCCCAGAAGAAATGGGCAAGGCAGGGTAATCAATATAATGATTGGCTGGTTTGAGTAATTTCAGGGGTCTCTGAGATATAGGATCTGTCTCTAGTTATCTGGTATCTGGTCAGTGTAGGTAGATAATGGTCCATAATGTAAGCCCTGCGAAAGCTCTAGAAAGGAGATGTTTGCGGTATGGCCTCTGGATTGATTGGTTTGCATGTGAAAGTGGTGCTTGCATCCCAGTCACTTAATACCTCTAGGAATTGGCAGGCTCTAGAAGGAGCAGTCTCTTCAGAGTCAACAAGGCCCCAGATGTCAAAACATCAGAGACAAATGGTTAATACAGATATTGAAGCTTATATCCATGTCTAGAGGAGCTTGTGTCTCCTTGAACATAGTAACATATACCTAATAACTCCCAAAAGAAACATAAAATGGATTTTCCTTGTGTATGAACTACAATACGCAAAGCAGATGTATGAGGAGATTTTACATTTCTTTCACTAGAAGAGAGAATTTAAAAGAGCTTTCAGATTATAGTTAGAATACCCTGGAGCCTACCAGATTGCAAATCTCTCTACTTGGAGAAAATTGTTAAAAGGATCTTTAACCTAGGCATGATAGTAAACATATTGTGATGTCCTCAATAAAGATCCAAGTAATTTCTGACTTATATATTTGCCCCTAAAAGTTATATCTTTTCTCTTCATGTAGAAAAAAAAATGTTCATTGCAGATCTTATTTTATTATACCAAAGTTGCTTTTTAAAATATACCATAACATCACACTGCAACTGCTTTTGTTATCTTTCTTGCTGTTTACCAAATATGGCTTTTTTTTCCTCTGAATGATATGCAGGCAGCTGCAAGGGAAAATCTGTTAATGTCCCCAAATTTTCATTTTTTTTTTTTACCAGTTTCCCAATTCTTCAACATGGTATGGGAAAATATATTATGACAGCTCCCATGCACCCTTCAGAGAAACACCGTGATGAAGTTAGGAGAGATCTATGAAGAATGTGGATTTACTCTTAAGAATTACCTGTGGGACCTGCCAAGTTGCTGCTACCTATCCCACACATGGTGCTCATTAAAAAACCCCTCAGTGCATGATTTATTGATTAGAGACCAAATATCCTGGAAAAGTCAAAAATTACTCCTTGGATGGGATTTTAAATATCCTCTCTCATATCCCACCAATGTATTATGCTTTAGATACATTTGAACCAAAAAAAAAAAAATGAAAAAATTCTCTTCTACTTTCTAGTTCATTACTAGGGTTGTTTTATTACAAGATTACATAGCTGGAAAAGACTTAAACAACAGAATTTTTGTTAACCGTATATTATCAGTCACATTAAACACTAAAAACAATTTTCAAAGATGTTATTTAAAATCTAGTTTTAAACACTCAAGTATTAAAATGTACTGAAATACCTTCTAGATGTAAGAGTTAGAATGAATCAAGCCATATTTTTATTCCAAAACAGAATTTCTTTCAATTTAGAGGAAAAATATCAAAATGTCAAATTTTTTATTTTCTTCTCCACCTTCTCAGATTATGGAGGATATTTCCTGAAAATACTTTAATCCCCCCCCCCCCAAATGTGTCATTATTCTGTGCCAGTATGGGGTATAAGATATAAACTATTGTTTTCCAAACAGTTAAGAAGATAGACACTAAAATAATTTCACGCAAACAGTAGGCATATATAAGTAGAACAAATGAAACAAAATGTAGAATAGATGGGCATAACATGGTGTATGCAGTGAACAGGATACTTTTAAAATCTACCCTGCTGAAAGAAAAAAGTCTGAACAAGGACTTAAGTTGACAGAGCAAAAAACTAGAAGTAAGGTAAGTATGTGAAAGTATCTTTAGGAGCCATTTTAGTCTTTAATTCATTTTCTTTTTTTTTTCTCTCTTTCTTTTCTTTTTTCTTTTTTCTTTTTTTTTTTTTTTTTTTTTTTTTTGAGATGAAATCTTGCTCTGTTGCCAGGCTGGAATACAGTGGTGCAATCTCAGCTCACTGCAACCTCCACCTCCCGAGTGATTCTCCTGCCTCAGCCTCCCAAGTAGCTGGGATTACAGGCGTGCACCACCACAGCCAGCTAATTTTTGTATTTTTAGTAGAGACGGGGTTTCACTGTGTTGGATAGGATGGTCTTAGTCTCTTGACCATGTGATCTGCCCAACTCGGACTCCCAAATTGCTGGAATTACAGGCGTGAGCCACTGCGTTCGGCCCATTTATTTTCTTTTTTTTTTTTTTTTTTTTTATTATACTTTAAGTTCTAGGGTACATGTGCATAACGTGCAGGTTTGTTACATATGTATACTTATGCCATGTTGGTGTGCTGCACCCATCAAATCGTCAGCACCCATCAATTCAACATTTATATCATGTATAACTCCCCAATGCAATCCCTCCCTCCTCCCCCCTCCCCCCTCCCCATGATAGGCCCCAGTGCGTGATGTTCCCCTTCCCGAGTCCAAGTGATCTCATTGTTCAGTTCCCACCTATGAGTGAGAACATGCGGTGTTTGGTTTTCTGTTCTTGTGATAGTTTGCTAAGAATGATGGTTTCCAGCTGCATCCATGTCCCTACAAAGGACGCAAACTCATCCTTTTTTATGGCTGCATAGTATTCCATGGTGTATATGTGCCACATTTTCTTAATCCAGTCTGTCACAGATGGACATTTGGGTTGATTCCAAGTCTTTGCTATTGTGAATAGTGCCGCAATAAACATACGTGTACATGTGTCTTTGTAGTAGAATAATTTATAATCCTTTGGGTATATACCCAGTAGTGGGATGGCTGGGTCATATGGTACATCTAGTTCTAGATCCTTGAGGAATTGCCATACTGTTTTCCATAATGGTTGAACTAGTTTACAATCCCACCAACAGTGTAAAAGTGTTCCTATTTCTCCACATCCTCTCCAACACCTGTTGTTTCCTGACTTCTTAATGATTGCCATTCTAACTGGTGTGAGATGGTATCTCATTGTGGTTTTGATTTGCATTTCTCTGATGGCGAGTGACGATGAGCATTTTTTCATGTGTCTGTTGGCTGTATGAATGTCTTCTTTTGAGAAATGTCTGTTCATATCCTTTCCCCACTTTTTGATGGGGTTGTTTGTTTTTTTCTCGTATATTTGTTTGAGTTCTTTGTAGATTCTGGATATTAGCCCTTTGTCAGATGAGTAGGTTGCAAAAATTTTCTCCCATTCTGTAGGTTGCCTGTTCACTCTGATGGTAGTTTCTTTTGCTGTGCAAAAGCTCTTTAGTTTAATTAGATCCCATTTGTCAATTTTTGCTTTTGCTGCCGTTGCTTTTGGTGTTTTAGACATGAAGTCCTTGCCCATGCCTATGTCCTGAATGGTACTACCTAGATTTTCTTCTAGGGTTTTTATGGTATTAGGTCTAACATTTAAGTCTCTAATCCATCTTGAATTAATCTTCGTATAAGGGGTAAGGAAAGGATCCAGTTTCAGCTTTCTACTTATGGCTAGCCAATTTTCCCAGCACCATTTATTAAATAGGGAATCCTTTCCCCATTTCTTGTTTCTCTCAGGTTTGTCAAAGATCAGATGGCTGTAGATGTGCGGTATTATTTCTGAGGACTCTGTTCTGTTCCATTGGTCTATATCTCTGTTTTGGTACCAGTACCATGCTGTTTTGGTTACTGTAGCCTTGTAGTATAGTTTGAAGTCAGGTAGCGTGACGCCTCCAGCTTTGTCCTTTTGACTTAGGATTGTCTTGGCAATGCGGGCTCTTTTTTGGTTCCATATGAACTTTAAAGCAGTTTTTTCCAATTCTGTGAAGAAACTCATTGGTAGCTTGATGGGGATGGCATTGAATCTATAAATAACCTTGGGGAGTATGGCCATTTTCACGATATTGATTCTTCCTATCCATGAGCATGGTATGTTCTTCCATTTGTTTGTGTCCTCTTTGATTTCACTGAGCAGTGGTTTGTAGTTCTCCTTGAAGAGGTCCTTGACATCCCTTGTAAGCTGGATTCCTAGGTATTTTATTCTCTTTGAAGCAATTGTGAATGGAAGTTCATTCCTGATTTGGCTCTCTGCTTGTCTGTTACTGGTGTATAAGAATGCTTGTGATTTTTGCACATTAATTTTGTATCCTGAGACTTTGCTGAAGTTGCTTATCAGCTTAAGGAGATTTTGGGCTGAGACGATGGGGTTTTCTAAATATACAATCATGTCATCTGCAAACAGGGACAATTTGACTTCTTCTTTTCCTAACTGGATACCCTTGATTTCTTTCTCTTGCCTGATTGCCCTAGCCAGAACTTCCAACACTATGTTGAATAGGAGTGGTGAGAGAGGGCATCCCTGTCTTGTGCCAGTTTTCAAAGGGAATTTTTCCAGTTTTTGCCCATTCAGTATGATATTAGCTGTGGGTTTGTCATAAATAGCTCTTATTATTTTGAGGTACGTTCCATCAATACCGAATTTATTGAGCGTTTTTAGCATGAAGGGCTGTTGAATTTTGTCAAAAGCCTTTTCTGCATCTATTGAGACAATCATGTGGTTCTTGTCTTTGGTTCTGTTTATATGCTGGATTACGTTTATTGATTTGCGAATGTTGAACCAGCCTTGCATCCCAGGGATGAAGCCCACTTGATCATGGTGGATAAGCTTTTGGATGTGCTGCTGAATCCGGTTTGCCAGTATTTTATTGAGAATTTTTGCATCAATGTTCATCAGGGATATTGGTCTAAAATTCTCTTTTTTTGTTGTGTCTCTGCCAGGCTTTGGTATCAGGATGATGTTGGCCTCATAAAATGAGTTAGGGAGGATTCCCTCTTTTTCATTGATTGGAATAGTTTCAGAAGGAATGGTACCAGCTCCTCCTTGTGCCTCTGGTAGAATTCAGCTGTGAATCCATCTGGTCCTGGACTTTTTGGTGGGTAGGCTATTAATTGTTGCCTCAATTTCAGAGCCTGCTATTGGTCTATTCAGGGATTCAACTTCTTCCTGGTTTAGTCTTGGGAGAGTGTAAGTGTCCAGGAAATTATCCATTTCTTCTAGATTTTCTAGTTGATTTGCGTAGAGGCGTTTATAGTATTCTCTGATGGTAGTTTGTATTTCTGTGGGGTCAGTGGTGATATCCCCTTTATCATTTTTTATTGCATCTATTTGATTCCTCCCTCTTTTCTTCTTTATTAGTCTTGCTAGCGGTCTGTCAATTTTGTTGATCTTTTCAAAAAACCAACTCCTGGATTCATTGATTTTTTGGAGGGTTTTTTGTGTCTCTATCTCCTTCAGTTCGGCTCTGATCTTAGTTATTTCTTGCCTTCTGCTAGCTTTTGAATGTGTTTGCTCTTGCCTCTCTAGTTCTTTTAATTGTGATGTTAGAGTGTCAATTTTAGATCTTTCCTGCTTTCTCTTGTGGGCATTTAGTGCTATAAATTTCCCTCTACACACTGCTTTAAATGTGTCCCAGAGATTCTGGTATGTTGTATCTTTGTTCTCATTGGTTTCAAAGAACATATTTATTTCCGCTTTCATTTCGTTATGTACCCAGTAGTCATTCAGGAGCAGGTTGTTCAGTTTCCATGTAGTTGAGCGGTTTTGATTGAGTTTCTTAGTCCTGAGTTCTAGTTTGATTGCACTGTGGTCTGAGAGACAGTTTGTTATAATTTCTGTTCTTTTACATTTGCTGAGGAGTGCTTTACTTCCAATCATGTGGTCACTTTTGGAATAAGTGCAATGTGGTGCTGAGAAGAATGTATATTCTGTTGATTTGGGGTGGAGAGTTCTATAGATGTCTATTAGGTCTGCTTGGTGCAGAGATGAGTTCAATTCCTGGATATCCTTGTTAACTTTCTGTCTCGTTGATCTGTCTAATGTTGACAGCGGAGTGTTGAAGTCTCCCATTATTATTGTATGGGAGTCTAAGTCTCTTTGTAAGTCTCTAAGGACTTGCTTTATGAATCTGGGTGCTCCTGTATTGGGTGCATATATATTTAGGAGAGTTAGCTCTTCCTGTTGAATTGATCCCTTTACCATTATGTAATGGCCTTCTTTGTCTCTTTTGATCTTGGATGGTTTAAAGTCCGTTTTATCAGAGACAAGGATTGCAACCCCTGCTTTTTTTTGTTCTCCATTTGCTTGTTAGATCTTCCTCCATCCCTTTATTTTGAGCCTATGTATGTCTCTGCATGTGAGATGGGTCTCCTGAATACAGCAGACTGATGGGTCTTGACTCTTTATCCAGTTTGCCAGTCTGTGTCTTTTAATTGGAGCATTTAGTCCATTTACATTTAAGGTTAATATTGTTATGTGTGAACTTGATCCTGCCATTATGATATTAACTGGTTATTTTGCTCGTTAGTTGATGCGGTTTCTTCCTAGCCTCGATGGTCTTTACATTTTGGCATGTTTTTGCGATGGCTGGTACCGGTTGTTCCTTTTCATGTTTAGGGCTTCCTTCAGGGTCTCTTGTAAGGCAGGCCTGGTGGTGACAAAATCTCTAAGCATTTGCTTATCTGTAAAGGATTTTATTTCTCCTTCACTTATGAAACTTAGTTTGGCTGGATATGAAATTCTGGGTTTAAAATTCTTTTCTTTAAGAACGTTGAATATTGGCCCCCACTCTCTTCTGGCTTGTAGAGTTTCTGCCGAGAGATCTGCTGTTAGTCTGATGGGCTTCCCTTTGTGGGTAACCCGACCTTTCTCTCTGGCTGCCCTTAAGATTTTTTCCTTCATTTCAACTTTGGTGAATCTGGCAATTACGTGTCTTGGAGTTGCTCTTCTGGAGGAGTATCTTTGTGGCGTTCTCTGTATTTCCTGAATTTGAATGTTGGCCTGCCCTACTAGGTTGGGGAAGTTCTCCTGGATGATTTCCTGAAGAGTGTTTTCCAACTTGGTTCCATTTTCCCCCTCACTTTCAGGCACCCCAATCAGACGTAGATTTGGTCTTTTTACGTAATCCCATACTTCTTGCAGGCTTTGCTCATTTCTTTTTCTTCTTTTTTCTTTTGGTTTCTCTTCTCACTTCATTTCATTCATTTGATCTTCAATCGCTGATACTCTTTCTTCCAGTTGATCGAGTCGGTTACTGAAGCTTATGCATTTGTCACGTATTTCTCGTGTCATAGTTTTCATCTCTGTCATTTCGTTTATGATCTTCTCTGCATTAATTAGTCTAGCTGTCAATTCTTCCACTCTTTTTTCAAGATTTTTAGTTTCTTTGCACTGGGTACGTAATTCCTCCTTTAGCTCTGATAAGTTTGATGGACTGAAGCCTTCTTCTCTCCTCTCGTCCAAGTCATTCTCTGACCAGCTTTGATCCGTTGCTGGCGATGGGCTGCGCTCCTTTGCAGGGGGAGATGCGCTCTTATTTTTTGAATTTCCAGCTTTTCTGCCCTGCTTCTTCCCCATCTTTGTGGTTGTATCTGTCTCTGGTCTTTGATGGTGGTGACATACTGATGGGGTTTTGGTATAGGTGTCCTTCCTGTTTGATAGTTTTCCTTCTGACAGTCAGAAGGACTGTCTGATGGTCTGTTGGAGATTGCTTGAGGTCCACTCCAGACCCTGTTTGCCTGGGTATCAGCAGCAGAGTTTGCCGAAGATAGAATATTGCTGAACAGCGAGTGTACCTGTCTGATTCTTCCTTTGGAAGTTTCCTCTCAGGGGTGTACTCCACCTTGTGAGGTGTGGGGTGTCAGACTGCCCCTAGTGGGGGATGTCTCCCAGCTAGGCTACTCAGGGGTCAGGGACACACCTGAGCAGGCAGTCTGTCCGTTCTCAGATCTTAACCTCCATGTTGGGAGATCCACGGCTCTCCCCAAAGCTGTCAGACAGAGTCGTTCGCGTCTGCACCGGCTCCCGCTACTTCCCCTGTTGGTCTTCAGCTGTGCGCTGTCCCCAGAGGTGGAGACTACAGAGACAGGCAGGCTTCCTTGAGCTGCTGTGAGCTCCACCCAGTTTGAGCTTCCCAGCGGCTTTGTTTACCTACTTAAGCCTCAGCAATGGCGGGCGCCCCTCCCCCAGCCTTGCTGCTGCCTTGCGGATAGATTGCGGCAGACTGCTGTGTTAGCAGTGAGGGAGGCTTCGTGGGCGTGGGACCCTCCCGGCCAGGTGTGGGATATATTCTCCTGGTGTGCCTGTATGCTTACAGCGCAGTATTGGGGTGGGAGTTACCCGATTTTCCAGGTGTTGTGTGTCTCAGTTCACCTGGCTAGGAAAACGGATCCCCTTCCCCCTTGCGCTTCCAGGTGAGGCGATGCCTCGCCCTGCTTCAGCTCTCGCTGGTCAGGCTGCAGCAGCTGACCAGCACCGATTGTCCGGCACTCCCTAGTGAGATGACCCCAGTACCTCAGTTGAAAATGCAGAAATCACCGGTCTTCTGTGTCGCTCGCGCTGGGAGTTGGAGACTGGAGCTGTTCCTATTCGGCCATCTTGCTCCGCCCCTCTCAGCCCATTTATTTTCTTAATTTCAAACCTTCATTAAAAAAAATTACTGATGACCTATTGTGTGCTGGAATTGAAGAAACTACGGTAAAGAGGTCACTGTTTTTTCATCATAGAATTTAAAGATTGTCCTGGGACAATGGACCCCATACAAGTTATAACAAGAAGAGGGCAAGAGTGACCGTTAAGTATGAACTTCTTTAGGAGAATATAACAGGTCTGGAAGATCAAGGAATGAAGGTATGTTTCCTGAGGCAATAATATTAAGCAGAGATGTAAACAAACATGCCTGAGCAGTAGAAAGGAGAGATGGTGGAAACTGGAAGAGAATCAGGAAAGATACTTAAGTTTTTAGATTAAATAGACACATGGCTGTTGGCTAATGCACTGAAGCAGAAAAAACTGCAGGAAGAATAGGAAAAGTTCATGAGTTCATTTTTGGACATGTTGAGTTTGGAGTGCTTGTGTGACAGCCTAGCATCCTGCCTTGCAAACTATTAGGTATATACAGTATAAAATGTATAGTGAGAAGACAGCTCTAGGTTCTGTCAGTCAGCATGAGCTAGATATTTCACAAAAACATTTCAATGAGTTAGAACAACAAGGTTTCTGTCTTGCTTTCGCTGTATGTCCATTGCAGGTCAGGAAGGGAGCTTTTCACTCAGGTTGTTATTCAGGCACCTGCACTGAATGACGCCTTCCCATGTTGTGATGCTTTCATCTATTTGAGCCTTCAGTGTTCACCACAGCAGGCCAAGAGAATGTGTGCAAAGGCTTATAAGCTCAAAAATGTTTCTGTCCTGAAGTGAAATTTGTCACTTCCATTTACATTCCATCAGCCAAGGTAAATTATATGAACTCTACCGATATCTACAGGGAGTTAGTAGTTTCTCATTATTATTTAAGTAGAAGAAAAGATGTAGAAATTTTGGTGAGTGCTAGTAATATCTATCACAGGATTGATAGTATTAATTTAGGTGTCTTTAAGATGTGTCCTATGCGGTGGACACTCATCATTTAGTCAGTCTTCCCAAGGCAAAGGCCAGGATAGTTATATGCCAGACTCCCTTAACATTTTAGGAGAAGGCATGTGACTTACATTTCTATAGTCAGTTGAATCCACTTGAAATTTGCATTAAAAAGTTAGCGCTACAAAGAGGTGACCACTTAAAGGCGAATACACGTCTGATACATGTAATGACAGAGGTATTTTTTTTTCTGTGTAGGTGTGTGGGTGGGGGAGGTAGGGAGCAGAAGATCAGGCATCTAATCCTAAGGGCAATCTGTTCCAAGTGGCAAGGTCATGATATCTTCTCCAGAGCAGCCCATGTGGTGTATTGTATTGTCATTGATTTTGGGAGGGCAGCTTCAAAATCTTGCCCTCTAGTTCTTCCTTAGATGTGTAAGATTTATATAATATCACTTTAAAATTCCATTTTCTTCTTAAATAAGCCAGAATGTTTTCTCATGTTTGCAACTAAGAACCCTGACCAATATAATGTTTGGCCTCATGAGAGGCAATAGGCTGTCAAATACATAGAATTCACTGAATAGTTTATTTAAGCAGGTTGTGATGGAAGGCATTGAAGATCTAGTTAGTACAGAACTAGGAACTCTGGTGGTTAATGACGTTGCGTGTTAAACAGTTACTTAAATTATCCTGTCAAATAGAATGGCCATTGAAGTCAAGACTTAAAAAAAAATAAATAAATAAAAACCTTGTAGCTCTTGATACAGAATGAGAGGAAGTACTAAGGATTACAAAGAGGAGGAAGGCTGGCTGTTTCCAGCTGCACTGGAGAGCTTAATGACAAAAAATGGTAAGGTTAAAATGTAAAGTCTTGCCTCAAGGTGTAGTAAGAGAATTGGGATCTTAGTATGTCTGTGCCAAAAGTATATTTTGTTGCAACAATGGTATTAACATAACCAAGCATCCTATCTGATGCTCTGGGTTGCTGAATTTCAACTTAAGTTGAATTCATATCTTTGTCAGATTTTTAAATAACAGCATGTTGAATGAAAAAGAATGAGATACCAGAATCAAAAGGGGGAAATTTGACAGAACCCCAAACACTCATGGAGTGTCTTTCCAGCAAAACAGCACCCATTTTCCAGTCCATTTAGGCTAGTAATGCCTTGCCTCAGTATCCCTAAGATAAGTACTTGGCAAGGAAAGCAAATTTCTTGTATGTCCCTTCCTGTTACCTCTTATTGCCTATAATTTAATAGCCAGAATCAGTCAGATATTTTAATTGGTTGCTCAGTTGACTGAAACTCATGCACAAAGGTGACCTATGCTGAATGAATGAAAGATGCCATAAAATTCTTTGAATTAAAGAAGATAAATCTAATGAATTATTGCAAAGTTGGAGTGATTCTATTCCCTAATTGGTTCCCTGAAAAGATCCAGTAGATTAGAATGTAGATGTTAATAGATTTAGCTGTATTCAAGTGCAGTCAAGACTCCATCTACCCTGGGCAGCTTTCGGAGACTTGGGGATTGGCTCTCAATGAATCCTAGGCTTCTGTTGTCTCTTTCTGCCTATTTGTAAGTAATAAATCCACTTCAGGTAACTTGTGTTGTTGAGTATGAATATGTTCTGTTTCACCAGACTCAGACACGTTGGTGACCAGAAAATAATGAAATTGCTTCACACAGGACCCTGCCATTTTGAAGTTTCAGAATATCCTGTAATATAGAACAACATAGAATATACTATTGAAAGTGTAAGGCAAGTTGCTGTTCTTTGCTCCATAAGTCACAAAGAAAGAGGTACAGTGGATTTCTTTGGATACTGGAGAAAATTATCACTACATTTCAGTTGGCTACTCCAATTGATTCGGCTAGTGATGCAAAAGCATGACTTTTTTTTTTTTTTTTTTTTTTTAATGGAGTCTCACTCTGTCACCTAGGCTGGAGTGCAGTGGCAAAATCTCAGCTCACTGCAACATCTGTCTCCTGGGTTCAAGCGATTCTCCTGCCTCAGCCTCCCAAGTAGCTAAGACTATAGGCGCATGCCACCATGCCTGACTAATTTTTCATATTTTTAGTAGAGATGGGGTTTCACTATGTTAGCCAGGCTTATCTCGATCTCCTGACTTCGTGATCCACCCGCCTCGGCCTCCCAAAGTGCTGGGATTACAGGCGTGTGCCACCGCGCCCAGCCAAAAGCATGACATTGTTAAATGGAGCCTTAGTAAGAGAAAATCTTTAGGCTGGACAACACTCCATGAACGCAACTTTGCAATGAGCTTTTTAATAGTAAATCCAATTATTTCCAAAGTATCTGTTGCAGAAGACGATACTGTATAAAGTCCGTGTCAAACCTTAATAGGAGAGTCATCCTGTAGGTACCTAATGTTTTAAGGCAAAGTTTGTGGCAAGTAACTATTGTTTTGATTAAAAGTTTCTGGGTTTTGTTTTGTTTTTGTTTGTTTTTGCCAGAAACGATGTCCCGGGAGTCACTAAACAACGTGATGATAGAGCACCAAATGACCTGAGCTTATGCTCACGGACTTGGTGTTACCTAATACTCCAAGCTATACAATTGGTTGGGTCCAGAAATGATCCATCAATTAGAAATGTTATAAATACAGGTTCGACCTCAAGCAGGTCCTGAAGTACAAGTAAGTTGCATGAGCAGATATTTCTGTCAAGGATAACAAAACTAGACACTAGTTAAAGTGCTAAGGACAAATTTTAATTAGTGATAAATTATTGCAATGGGGAAGAGGGTTCACTATGAACAGACTTCAATTTCAACTGTCAAGAAATTCACTGGTCCTACCATAGATATTGCAATTGATAAAACTCCTCCTTTTTGAGAACATGATAGATATACTTGTTTATGGATAGTCACATTAGGATAGGTGTGAGCATTTTGCTATTTGGAGGATTAAATTTAGCAGAAGAATATACACTAATGTCAGGAAGCTAACATTAGCTGTAGAGGTGGACTGTAGTGGACATGTGCCATTTCTTGTCATCTAATATTTTGGAAAATTCTATTTTCTGTAATCTCTCAAACTATGAGTCTTATTTTTCCTGACTAGAATTCAGAAAACTCACATTTGTAGGTTGCTTGTAGCTTTGATAAGGACATATGACCTAAGTTCCAACAATCAGGATATGACTTTAAGAGACATGAGTGCATAAACAAGACAAGGAAGAAACCTGTTCTATATGGGGGGAAGAATAGTGGTAGAAGCCTCCCGTTCTTCAGAGGTGGCAGTAATATTGTCACTAGCACATTTTCCCAGTGTAGGCACTGTTTCTATAATTAGCCTTTAGCTTGGCTCTGAGTCTCCTTCAGATTTTGTAAGCTTTCTAATAGTCCAAATAAATTCATTTTCTGTGTAAGTTGGTCTGTATACAGTTGTTTGCACCTGGGTACTGTGACCCATACAGTAAAATTATGGACACTGAAACCATAAGAATAAATCAATTCACATTTGAATAGAGCATGTAAAGCTAAAGAAGGTCTGAGAACACACTCCTGAGAAACTTTACACTGAATCATGTGAAGTAGGTGAAGTTAACAAGAGATAAGGATAAAGAGATGTCAGAGAGGTAGGGAAACAATACAGGGTGCATAGATCATGGTATCCAAACTTGAGAGTGTTTCAAGAGGAGAGTGATCAATCTGTTGAATGCTCCCAAATGAGCAATAAGTGAGTAATAATAATCTTTGTGATATTTACCTGATTATCTAATTTCATCATCACAGGAACCCTTTCAGAGAGCTAATAATTGTTGTCATGAATTAAGAAGAACTGAGATGGCAGGGAAATAATAGTAGACATTGTAGATAACTAATTGTGATGAGAAAAAGAACGTTAGCTGGAGAAAGACAGGGGGTTCAGGAAGGTTTGTTTGTGGTATGGAAAGTTAGGGAAATTTAAAGATAAAGAACAGAGGCATATGAGCCTGTTTCTTGTGAACATAGAGAATACATGATCCAAAACACAGATATTTCAACGAGTCTTTTTTTATTATAAACTTGGTAAAGAAGAGAAAATGATGGCAGATGGTGGGAAGGTTTATGTTTGCTAGCAGGAAGTTAAGAGAATTCCTGTTTGTCCTAATTTCTATGTAAAGTACAGGACAAGGTTGTCTGCTAAGAGAGGAAATGAGAGATTATAGGTCGAGGAAATAAATGGTTTGAGAGAGATCTTATAGAAATGAGAGTACAGTAATTAGAAGAACAGAAGAGGTTCAGTGTTATGGCTAAATTAGGTCTTCCTATGTGATTTTCTCAAGGAAAGCTCATCAAATATGTTTAGGCTACACATGACCAATGACTGCAATCACTACACTTATCCTGAGTAAGGGAACTGGAAACACAAGATAAAAATACTTGCCATTGTCTTTGTCAGTGGAATGTAGACATACAGACACTGTGATAAAAACCAGAGAGAATAATGTGGTCAAGGAGAAGGGGGTGACTGACCTTAATGTGGGACTGTTTCATACAGATGGTGCCCCTTAATTGAGTAAATGGAAGACTTGGGGACTGGGTGTATGGGAGGTGGAGAAGTACTCAGAACAAAAGCAATGCCCTCTGAAAATGTGTTGGTTTTGATAATCTACTCTCTATGCATTCTAAAGAATGTAGGAAAACAGCTCATACATGTTTCTCATGAAATGTTAAACTTAGGTTGTATACTCAATTCAATTCATTTAGGTATCTTGCATTACCATCTTGTCAGTAATATCTGGATCACCTGGAGAGTCTAGGCAGAATTACTCAAGACACTGCAGATACATTCAGGTATCTAGTAATATCAAGCAATAACTAGCACCTTGATATAATTAACAATAACATTTTACTGTGCTGGTAGGGCCTTAGGCAGATATAGCCATCAATTGAATAGAAAAAATCAATAAACCAGCATTTACATTTAGATGGTTGAAAACAAAACAAGACAAAATAAAAACAAACAAACAAACAAAAAAAACAAAGACATTTCTCAGAACATTCTGGGATTTTACTTTCCAATGCTTGGTTAGTGCTGAGCTTATCAGTTACTTTCATATGATGTTTCTTACGATCTAAAAACAGTATGACAAGGGGTATCAGTTATGGTGTCTGGAAAGTAGTCTCTAAGGTGACTGAGGTAACACAGGAAAAGTAAAATAATCTTCTATAGATAGCAAGTTAAATTTGCTAAACTAGAGGCTGAGAATTTAAGTTTGAGTATTTCTATCTATCTTGTTTCTTATATATACTATATTTTCCCACTTTTTTGAACAGCAAGAATAGATCACTTTCATTGTTACTGTTTAGGGAATACTTATGAGTGTTTTATCAGACAGTTAATACACTTTAAATGTAAAATGTTAGACGATTTGTAGGCTTTCCAAATATCTGATTGCATGTTGGTTAATATTTCTTCCCAAGGAGAAAGCAATACCTAATTTAAAATAGAAGTTATAATAGAATTAGTGTTTGCTTTATAAACCTGCTTCAAAGCTATTCTGTATTAACTGAAGGATATATTTATTTATCCCCGATTAGCTCCCACATGAGGTTCTGATGGAAGGTAGTTTTACCTATGTATGCTTAAACAAATTATTTGCTCACTTATTTCAGATTACATAGGGTAATAATGGTCATGACCACTTCAGAGGTCAGCTAGTGGCCCTGAACTGTGGCCAAAGTATCTGAGTTGCCCATTTCTTAATATAAACTATTGAATAAGACAACTATATTTAATGCAAATCAGGCTTAGCCTAATGCACAATTGCAAATGATAAAGAATTGAGTCCAGTATTTTTTCACAAAAAATAGCTTCTGTATGTTGCTTTTTATGTTTTGTTTTTGTTCTGCAGATGCAGAATTGGATTAATCATGATTCTTGGGTCATGATACACTTTCATTGTTGGTCCATTCATAGTATTCTCTCCTCCCTGTCTTCCCTTCTTTCTCTCCTTCCTTCCATTCTTTATTATGTGTATTAGTTTTCTTTTTATAGTGAAACAATCATTAACAAATCCAAAACAAAACTTAGGAAATCTTAGAAAATAACTTACACCTAATATACAGTTGATCTTGGCTAATCTGTTCCCCTGCCTTCTGCTAACTTGTTAACATTATCCTGAAATGTCTCATGGCTTTGTACAAGTCTCTTTTATAAAGCTTATCACATGTATATCCATCCACAGACATATATTTTCATGTTTATTATTTTTAATTCTATAAAATAGGTTGCATGTTGTATGTAATCTTTTTTTTCACTTTTGAACCATATTGCTATGTGTCTCTGTAATTTAACTACTGGATAGTATTTCATCTGATAAAGATAATACAGTTTACTCATCCCTCTAATTCACGAGCATTAAAGATTTTGCTATTACAGTGATAGAATATTCTTTAATTAATAAATGTCCCCTCTTGTACTTATGGAAGAGATTCTTCTGGGTATATACTTAGGAAGGCAATTACTATACTATAGGATACATTTATATTTGCTATGGATATTAATCCAGCTCTAGTAGTCATTATTTAAAACTAAATTAAGAAAGGAAAACAAATAGGAAGTCTTTTTTCTTCAATGACATTTCAAAAGTAACATGATCTATTTTTGACTTGAAAGAGTTCAACAGTAAATAATGTAGAAAAATTACTTATAAATGGGTGTGCTTGTATCTTCAGAAGCTCATTTTGTCATAATGTCTTTCATTTCCTTATACTCATTGAGATTAATTGTAAATAAAATGTCATACTGACCCCAGTTATAACCCAATATTTGGCAGGTATATGATGCCACAAGGAGATGAATAAAGTCAATTTTATACGGAAATATTGAAAATGTTTTCTCCATTATAAAGAACAACTTTCAGGGAAGATGACCTCTATATTCATAAATCTATCACTTCTTGCCTTATTAACTTTTATTAAATTGTTAGATTTCCAATATTTCCTACAATGTGACATACTGCTTTTGTATTATCTCTACCCACTTTAACACATTCACAATTACTACAATGCCAGTAATTTTATTTCCAAAACTGAAATTGGTGAAAGGCAAATCATGCTGCATCCCCTGGCCAGCAGGGATCATGTCTAACTCTTTATTATGTTATTGTCTGTTCAGTGCATTCTGCTTGTCAACATTGCTTCTACAATATATGTTTTGTGACTTTCTAATGAATTTTGTGTATTTCCTCTGAATAGCAGGTTGACATAATGATAGTGCTCAGACTATTAATAAATTCTGCCACCATTCTGCCATAATTGATCCCATTTACTGCTATGTTTCCTTTGCCCCATTTTGAGGAGAAAATACAGATAAATTTGCATCTAATCCCTTTGAATACTCAAAATTTGCTATGAATTACTCTCTGCATTGTTCAGCAAAAGTATCCATGAGCAGATAAAGGCTCATCTGTTTTTTGAGTAATTAAAGGTTTGAAGCAGACACAGTAAACAGTAACTGTTGAAAATGAAACAAAAGTAAACTAAGCTCTCATTTCTTATCCTTATGTTCACATGCTGATGTTCTTCTCCATTTTTGTAACTTCCCTTTCTCTTGAGTTGGAAAAAAAGATGGGGACCTAACAGCATTCCAAATTTGTAGAAAAATGAAGCAATCAGTAGTGGACTGAATCAGCTGCCTGGTCCTTCTTTCTTACTACTAAACGCATCTCATAGAAAATGATAATTGAAAGCACAGCATCATTCATTCATTCATTTATCCAATAGTCAATCAAAACTACACATAAATATAAAATATCCTAAATCCTTCTTTCCATTGTGTCTGAGCAATACAAATAACCTCAAGACATTCTTTTCTCTAAGCATTGTTTTATTTTAGATACTAAAGGAAAAGACACACATGACAACTTTGTCACTGACAGGTTGCACAACACTTGATGCGGTTCTTCATTAACCTAGTTCAAAACTATAACAATCGATGGGTGTCAAGGGTGGAAAAGGTTTGAAATGTCTGTTATCAGTCTACATGTTACAAATGAGTTGAGACACCCAAGTTCATCTGTAAGGAGGATAACTAAAAATTGAATATTTTTTTTCCACAAAAATAACTTTATACATAGTGATGAGGTTTTTCATCAGGACATAAAGTTAGCTTACTTCATGATGAACTTAATGTACCTTGTAGTGTTATTTGATTTATAACTACCCACAATTGGCAACGTTTTTTTCCTAAAGAAAAAATATTTTCTAAATTTCAATTCATTCTTCACCTAGGCAACAGCATCTAGAAACAAGATAACTACATGAGAGAATACATCTGCCTATATGTCTAAATTTGCAGATTTATATTCAGTTATGGACCTGTGAAGGAAAGGAAAGGAGAGTCACCTGGACTGGAAGTCGTCAAGGGTGCTTCAAACCTATTATTCACTCACCTACTTGGGTGTAGCAAATCATTCACAATTTGGAAAATTGTTCCCTATTTCAGAATATGCTTCAATTTTTCTAACTCCCATGTGTGACAGAGAATAAGGAAACTCATAGTAAGTTTAGAAATTAATATAGTAATGCAGTCAGCAACTATTGATCATTTACTCTGTTCCAGAAACATAGCACAAACCTATGCTAAACATCAAGATTTATGTTTAGAAATACTCTTCCAGTGGCCCAGTGTGGTGGCTCATGCCTGTAATCCCAGCACTTTGGGAGGCTGAGGTGTGCAGATCACAAGGTCAGGAGATAGATAGCATCCTGGCTAACAAGGTGAAACCCTGTCTCTATTTGTAAAAATACAAAAAAATTATCCATGCATGTTGGCAAGCACATGTAATCCCGGCTACCCTGAAGGTTGACAGGAGAATTGCTTGAACCTGGGAGACGGAGGTTGCAGTGAGCCTACGTTGCGCCTCTGCACTCCAGCCTGGGCAACAGAGCGAAACTCTGTCTCAAAAAAGAAAGAAAGAAAGAAAGAAATACTCTTCCAAAATGTTCAAAGTTTAGTGGCCAATATCAAGTTTACACACATTAATTTTATTTAAAAAGTAGTTGTAGTTCAGCCAATCAACTGTGTGAGTCAAGCTTACTGTTTGATCTTTCCAACATTGTTTTATCTATAAAATGAGGATAAATGAACTTGAAGGTGCCAAGTGTTTTTCAGTTGAAAAATTGAGTGGACTGCCAATGAAATTATCAATAAATGAAATCACATGGTCCAAGGGGTGTGCAGAATTCAAATTCAGTTCAGGCAGTTCAGATTGGGAGATGGTGGATTTATGGTAGCTTATGCTTCAAAGAAAAGTAACTAAAAAGTGCAAAGTAACTAAAAAGTTGTAGTTCACATGAGGCCTATATTGACTGAAGCAGTATTAGCTAGTGGCTGGAGTATCATTGGATGCTGAGAGAACTGAAGAATACAATACTGCAAGTATGTTCTAGCTATGTTATGGAAGGCACTCATAGGAAAAAAGAAGGGTAATAGGACAGTAGTTCTATAGGTATATTTGTTAGGGATCAGTGGTTCTAAGCTACAGAAACTGTCTTTGTTTAAAGTAAGCAGACTAGTAATAGCTTTGCTTAAAGAACGTCTGTGGTAGCTCATAGATTCAACTGGAAAGTTGGAAGATCATATTTGGAAAAAGACAAGAAGTAGGTAGCTCTGAGGGCCTAGCAGCAAGAACTATTCAACAATTTCATCAGTCTGTTGCCATCATAAAGGATGACCTACAACTGATTTCAGTGATTCTGCACAGGATTGATATTCCAGAAAAGGAGTTTCCAAATGGCCTAGCAAATACGTGAACACTTCTCAACTAGAAAAAAACAGCATCTTGATTTTTCAGCCTTAAAGAAGCCTGAGCATAATGGGCAAGAAAATTCACAAAAGGAAATTAGGATGTTATTTCCAAATCCACTATCCTTAGCCAGAGCAAGGGCCAGGATCCATATTCATGGAGAATTAGAATGGTAACAAGGAGCCAGGGCAGGAAGCCTGGCATATGAACCTTGCACAAAGAATTCTCACCTAGTGTGTAGGTACCTGAAATCTATTCCACAGCTCCCTCACTGGTAGGAAAGAGGTCTCCTAAATATATCACCGGTTCCAGATCTTGCTAACTGAAAACCTCTGAAGGACTGATTCATCTCTGGCATACTAGCAAGTTAAGTGTATAATTAAGCACTTTCCACAGTTTCAAGCACACAGAAATTATGGGTAACAATTATTAATGTGAATGTTGATATAACATTAGTATAACATAATCATCGTAGTTGCCATTAAACATAGGTTGAATGAGAAGAGATTCAGGCAGAGAAACTATTTCAGTATAGTTTGGCTATAAGTTCACTTAGAATTCAGGCAGAATACTTGGAATAGAAGAAGATATGAATAAATAAAATTTAATACTGTCTCTGACACTATCTCTGTGATTCTGGACAAGTCACTGAACCTCTCTGCACCTGCTTCTTCCTATGTAAAATGGAATTAACAGGAATAGTAATACTACCTATTGCATAGGGTCATTATGAGCAATGAATGAGGTAACACATGAAAAGTGCTTGGGACAGTGCCAGATACATAATAAACATTATATAACTGTTATCTCCTTTTGTTAGTATCATTATTATTACTTTAGAGTTCACAAAGCGCTTTTCACAATATTGATTTCATTCATGCTAACAATTTTATGGTCAAAGTATTCTTCTTTAAAATTTTAACAATAAAAAATAGATATTTTACTTTTATGATGTGGATAGTGATACTCTCATCTTTTAACTATGAGTCTATTCTACCAGACTTTATAGATGTATACAAAATTATATCACTGAAGGACCTCCATGAAGACAGAAAAAAGACAAAACTCCCCAATGCTGGGTAATAACATTTAATAATAATTAGTAGTTACATTTAACATTTAATAATAATTGGTAGTTATATGTCACAATTTCAGTGATATATACATAAATGATGTATACAGATATGTATACAGAAATGATTCTAGCAGAAATACAGATAGTCTTTGTTCTTTAACTTTATGAAAAAAAAAAAAAAAAAACAAATGGTCTCTTTTATAATGAGAAAATAAGAATATTAAATGACTTGTCCTAAGTCACAGGATTACTTGGCCAATGATGGTCCTCTACCCTCTTTCCTTCCATCTCCACCCACAACCCCACACTTCCCCATTTCTACTTGTATCTTCTGCAAAATGGTCTCTCTGGCTTCATTGCTGTTTTAATATGGTAAAAAACAGAAAGGCCCATTTTCAAATGAAACTTTAATATAGGGCTGATTGACAAGGCACAGAGCAAGTAAAAGTCCTTACATCTTTTCCCCAAACCTAAGAAAATAACTAATAAACAATAACTGTCTAAATAAAGTTTTTTTGGGGGGGAAATATCAGCAATGTTTTTAATTATTTAAATTTTATGTATTTTCTCCTGCAATGTCAAAAGTTACAAAGACATTTTCTTTCTAACTTCATAAGATGGTTCAGAAATGTCAAACATTGTCAACAGGATCATACTGATTAATGCTTATCCTGAAATAGAAATTTTTTTCTTCTCCTTTACAACAAAAAGTACAATTTTGAAGCTAGTGTAAACTATGCTTCAAATGTATTATTTATTTCCACTTCTAAGTCTTAGGAATTAACTCTAATCCATGTATGGATGTCTGATCTTGATCCTTGTGTTTTGAAAAATTTAACTCACTTTATCCTCAGAAAGTGTTACTCAGACTGACTTACAAAGCAATCAGATAGCAAAGTAGAATTTACATTTATTTCTTTTAAACAAATGCCACCAATTTGGCCATCTCTAGCATCTTACTGCACTTCTTTTATTCTTCCAAATATAAAGGAATATTTCAATTATCAAATTTTACTTAATATAATGTAAATTTCCCACCACTATAATTATCATAAGCACATGCTGCATATGTCTAAAAAGAACACTTTAAGAAGTGTGCAAACTGGAGTTCTGTTGTCAGGATAACTTTATGCTCTACACTCAGTTTCTACTTCTGCTGTTAGGAACATGACAGCTGTTTGTATTTGAGAGCCAAGAATGTGGAGTACATGTTGACTCAGTTGCTTGCTGCCTATCTAAATCTTGGCTTTGATTTCTTTTTCTAGCTGTCACCTTGGGCAAATTACTTAAATGCCCTGTGCTTGCTTTTCACCTAATTGGAGATAATCAGTATACTTACCTTATAGGGTGGTTAGAAGGATTAAACAAAATAATAAAGAACAAGTATGGAGTGCCTAGCACATATCAAAGGCTGAATAAATGCTGGGTACTATCTGCCTTACTAAAGTGATGGTGAAAAGCCATATGGATTATGGTATGTGATTTTCTTTTAAATAGAATCGCTGGAATAGAATTCTATTTAAAAGGGATTCACCACATGAGCCACGATTATACAAGCCTTAGAAATTATTTTTTGAAGTCTTCACTTGGGAATAGTATCAGCATATTAATTTGGAGTTGGAGGCATCTTCACATTTCTATAACGTTTCTTCTTTTTTTTTTTTTTCATTTTACACTTGGAATGGCTGTATTCTCTTCGCCCAGTCTCTTATGTTCTCTTCTATTAATAGATTTTATCAAGTTGCAAGATAAAATGCCTAGTCAGCTATGACAAACTCCACTTCTTAGTCCTGGGCCATGGTGGAAGGGGACATGCTACTATTTTTGCTTTTCTTTTTCTTTTTCTTCTTCTTCTTCTTCTTTTTTTAACAGACAAGGATTTTCTCTGTCACCTAGGCTTATCTCAAACTCCTGGCCTCAAGCGAGCATCCTGCCTCAGCTTCCCAAAGTGCTAGGATTAGAGGTGTCAGCTACCATGCCTGGCTACCCTCCTCATTTTAAAGGTTCATGTCACTCCTTGCAATGAACTGGCTCTGAAACTACTCTCAAGAGACATGTCATGCCAGGGAGATCCCAGGGTGTGTTCCATGCCCTCAATGCAAGATAAAACAAAAAGGCACCAACAGTCCTGCTACTGCTTGTGGTGGCTCCCCTTAAAAACCCAAGGTAAAATATAGGACTTTCTTTTTCAAACTTCAGAATTCATTTCAAGAGGTTTGGATCTCTTTTTAGAAAATGTGGAATTTGAGTGTGTGTGTGAGAGAGAAATAAGAACAAATGCTGGTTGAAGTGTCTGGCATTTCCAGTGTTCCTGAAATGATTACTTATTCATGAAAATGTCTTCTCAGTTAAGTCATTAAAGCTAACAGCAGAGATTGTTCTCTTCCCTCCTCATGTGTCAGGGGTGCTGTCCTTAGGCAACTCTGGAGCTCACAGTAACATAGTAAAGACCCAAAGTGGCAGAATCAAATTATGCAGCAAAATTGAACCAAATTAAGCACTGTTTATTAATTAGTTATTTATAGCTCACCATATTCTAGAATGATTTATGGCAGCTAGAATTTCATCTCTAGGGTTGAGAAATCGAATAATATGTTTATAATTCAGTTACATTTACTATATTTATTAAACAGATCTCCTGGAATAAAAGGAATATTCTGATATTACTTGGGGCAGTTAATAAGAGGAAAGTAACACCATGTGTGCATCTCTCTGCCCATTCATCACTCTATCCCAGGACAAATGAAAAAAGCTATAGTTAATTTGATCTCCTAAACTCAGACTACAATAATTTTTTAAAGTACTATCATGGGGAATAAAGATATGTTTTAGTTAGAGAGCTAAAAGCTAAATATTAAAATGCTATTTTTAAGTGCTATTAAGGTTGATCTGTTTATAAATATGCTACTTCAGTGAACCTGGAATCATTTGGTTTCCAAAAAATCCTCCTTTGGAATTTTAAGGCACATATAAGGAAACTTAAAAAAAAAAATCAATACTATGGGATGACTAAATTTCTACTTTCTGAATGATTTTATAAGTATTAAACCTTCCTGATCAGTAAAAACAATATCAGTGGTTCTCAAACATCAGTGGACATCAGAATCACCTGGAAGACTTGATAAAACACAGATTACTGAACCACAACCCCAGTGTTTCTGATCCTGTAGTAGGTCTGGGGTGAAGGCTTAGAATTTTTATTTCTTACAAGTTTCCAAGTGATGCTAATATGGCTGGGTTGGGGACCACATTTGAGGACCACAGCTTTGTATATGGTCAGAGACAACTAAGGTTAATTAACGTTATCACCTGGAAATCTTGCTGCTCTAGTGGACTGACTAAACACTTACATAAACACAACTGACAGAAATACAACAAAAGTTCACCAACCATTTAAGTAGCTAGAGCAAAATTTAGATTAAAATGTCAAAAGAAAATACTACAAATACAGAGTATATGTCTATGAAATATATAATTGAATTATTTAAATGTCTTAAATGTTAGAACATTATTTCATTTTCAGAAGTTTTGCTTCCTATTAGGAACAGATCCTTAAAATTCCTTTTATATTAAATAAAAACACAGGACTTTCATATTAAGTAAAAAACAAAAAAAGAGGCTGTTTATTTCTTCTGTGTTTATAATACTCTGTAATATTTAGAAAGTTCTTACAAGCCAGTATATTTATTAACCAGATAACTTTTGTATTGTGCAATTCTATAAATAATTTGGGAAGAATAAATTAACCTTTAACAATAATAAAATCCTGTATCTTTTTTTCAATAATAGATAAACATTAATAAGTTAATTATCTCCTTCAGCAAACATTGATGTAGTTGGGTCGTTATGTTGACTGCTAAGAGAAATCTTGGTTTTATAAATCTGACAAAAGTTAAAGCTTAGTATGTTTTATTTTTGCAAATAATTGGTTTGTAGACAATTGGTGCTTCATATTTGATGAATAAAGGAAATTAGGTTATAATAAAGCAGAGCTGTCAATATTTTCCCCACAATATGGCCTTCAGAAAATCTGTAAATGTATAAACAAATTTGGAAATGCAAATGACTTGTTTCCCTGCCTCTCTTGAAATATACTGACCTTGGCTAAAAGATAACAAATACCATTAAAAAGTAAAAACCCTGTGAGATAACTGTATATATTTTTCCAAGAACAAACCAATCAGATTTGTTTTCTCTCCCCATTTTGCTACACTACAGCCTCACAGTCTACCTAAACATCTCTGGAGGGAGCTTTGTTCCTTTTAGGACATTATTGTTTGAAGACAATCTGTAACTTGGCTACAGTCTTGAGTAGCAAGATGCTACACCCCTGAAGAGGTCAAAGATGCTGTTCCTCTGGTTTGCTTGTAGATAGGACAACTTGTTCACAGCAGTTAAAAAAATCCAAAATAAGCTAATCATAAGCTAGTAATTTCCACTGTTGTGCCTTAAGGTTCATAGTTAAGCATGTATAAAGCTTTGATGACAATTGCAAAGAAGTTGTGTTTGTAAAAGTTTCCTGAAGTGCCAGGAAAGCTGCACGTAACAGGCAGTGCAGTAAAGTAGGAGTGTGAAATTGGAAGACAGACTTCCTCAGGATGAAACCTAACTGCCACTACCTGGTGTTGTGAACTTGGGCAAACTGTTTAATATTTCTTTGTCTGAGTTCTTCATCTCTAAAACACAGATTCAGGAAATAATCGTACCTTTCTCATACAGTTGCTGGGAGAATCAAAAATGTTAATATATGTAAAATGCTTAGGTAAATCCCTGACTATTTGGTATTATACATATCGTACATATATATGTATAATATTACTTATTTATATATTTTATTATATAAACAAAATATATTTACTCATAAAATATATCATATATATTTATTATAATTTATAATAAATAGTATATGAGTTTCAGCAAGTATCATCACTTTTTATTTCCTTCATTTTTATGATCATTCTATGGTTCTCTTTATTTTCTATCCTATCTTATATCCAGTTTCAATGCTGCCCAATTTCTACTGACTCTAATACTCTTTATCCCTAAAACCTTAATTCTAAAGTTAGACATTACCTAAATATAAACTGTTATAATATTCTTAAACATTGTAATACTAGTTTAAATCATTCATTAATTCACTGCTTTACTGAAACACAGATACAAATGTCTCATTTTTATCATTTTATCTTCTTTTTGATGAGTAGATTTGGACCTTAATACTAATTTACTACACCATTCACTCTGATATAGACTGAAACACAGGATAATGAAAGTTTAAGTATCATATACTTGGTGGAAGTTAAATGTTTATATAAAATGGATACCAAATGGAAATAAAATGTTTCTCCATTTTGTGCATTCACAATGATCCCAACATCTTGCATCTTCTTTTATAATAAATACATTTCCTAGGCTAATTTTCAGACCTTGAAGCCTTGGAGACCACTGAAATTAATAAATTTGTTGTAGCTCCAAAAGTTTCTTAGCTGATCATTACATTGCCTGGCTGCAATGGGGAAAGGGCCATTGCTGATACTTGTGTATTTACCAATCTTATTTAATCATAATGAAAGAAGAGGAAAGTGTCATGGAAAGTGGCTTTTGTGTAATGCCATCAACTGAAATGATTGATTTCCATTAGCCTTCACAGGAGTTCACAGGAATCAGACATTAGAAAAATCCCTCCTAATTCAAGATTTGGAATATCCTTCTTGTACTCAACTGGTACTTGTGGCAAAGTAAATTATTGGCCCTAATTACCTACCTACATCGATGCTCACTGCCATATAACTGCAAGTTCTCCCACTCAAGGTGAAGTCTACTCCCCTGTCACTTTTCTTTGGGCTTGACCATTTGATGTACTTTGACCAACACATGCGGATGAAAAGTACTAATGTGACATTTCTCAGCCTAGCCTTTTGTCTTGCTCGACTGCCACTGCCATGAGAGGAGCTTCCATTGAGAAGCTATTTCCCCCTCAGTCTGGTTCTCAGAATATGCACATGTGGAAGAGAAGAAAGCCTGACTTTTAGCAAGAAGCCAAATCCTGTGGTATGTGCAACCTGAGCAGAGTTTTTCATTAAAGTCCAGTCCAAATCAGCTGATCCTTGCATGACCTGCATATATCTGAGAAATATTATTGTTGTATGCCACTGATATTTTATGATTATCTGTTACATAACAAAAGCTAACTGACATACATTTAGTTTCAGGATTATCAAAAAGGCATTAGCTTTTCAAAAATGCTAGAAATAATTCCAAAGATAATTGTGCCAGATGACATACTTGTATATACATTGTGGATGGAATTAGCAAGATTATTTTTAATGCCAATGACATTTATGAATGCTAATTATGAAACACCATCACATATAATTAATAAAGGAAATTTATATTTTGTGTTCCCTAAGTGGCACTATAGGAAAATACGTAACATGTGCTCATTAAGTTTGTGGTTATGATTTTAATCACTGAAATGATGTCAATGAAATGATGTCAATGAAATTGTCTAACTGAAAAATTCAACCAACCAAATAACTATAAATTGCATTTTTTGATTGATGGATATTAGAATTTATAAGGTATCTCTAGTGACTTAATTATATACTATTTGACAATAGTATTATAACTATTACATATTATATATATTATATATATTAAATATTATAACATATTTAATCAACAGAATTGAAACAAGTATTTGTTGAAAACCAAAGAAGATTTTAAACAACTAATAGTATTTTCAAAAGAGCTCAACAAATGTATTGGCCTACTGAAATTGAAATAAAAAACAATTAAATTTCCAAATGTTAAAAAAATACTACTTCTATATGATTCTCATCTAAGATGAAAGCAATGATGTAAGTTCAACTATGTAAGAAAAAGTTTTTAAAATTGCATTTATGACCACTTATATTCCAACACTTTGTGTTGATAATGCAACTAAACTTTAAAAATCTCTTTGATTACCATTTAGCATCAATTGCATGGAAATCTTTCACAACTTCAATATCTTTTAAGAGATACACAATTAATGGTCCATTTTACAGAATAATAGAGCTAAACTATACTGAGTGAAATAAGATATAGTTACATGGGAATAACGATGGCATTGCCAACTGAAACTGGCTGATGTTAGTATAGAAATATGATTCATAAAATTTCATACAATTTAACCATTAAGTTGAATTGATAATTATGTTTAGAGATCAATTCTAAAATCCTAATTAAAATACTATTGAAAATATTTTCAGTATGAGATTTTCATATATTCCACTTTATTATGCTTCAAACGTAGTAAATTGCTAAGGAATGGAGTTATTTTTAAGAGATTCTATCTGTGCTGAGTTCAAAAGAATGCCCACTCTCCATAAATAAATAGTAAACAAAGGAAATGCATCAGAAAGTTGGAAAATAGTTTCATCATGCTTCTGAAGAAATTTCTTGATTTCTTGATCATCATGACCTATACTTGAAATGTTGCCTTCTTTGGTTTCCTTTTGAAGAAGCTGCTCCAGAACCCAGAACAGGTAGAAAATGTTTTCATAGCGTGACACATCATAACTCGCTTGCTCCTACAAATAAACAACAAACTCCTTTAAAAAATTGGCTATAAATTACCTAAGAAAAATGTCATATGAAGATACCAGATTTTCAGGCAAAATAAAAATATTTGATATATTTAAAACCTTCTGTCATCCTGTCACTGGTGAACAATGGGAAAATTTAAAACATTTCCTTTTTTCAAAGACTTTACAACCATGGTGAATGACTTTTCTTTCTTGCTACTTCATGAAGTTCCAAATCCCTTCCCTGCATTCTTGCAGAGAATACTCAAATGAATCTGAGAATACTTGGCAAGGAGTCTTACCAATGACTTGGCAAGGAATCATACCAGTGTTAAATTCAGTGTTTTGCCAAAACTTTTTAATTCATGGGACTTATTTTGATTGATATAAAACAATCCTAGAGTCGGTAGAGTCATAGTCTGTAGGTGACCAGATGTGATATCATATTGAATCTTCCTGATACAACTCAGGAAGGAATAGCATTGAATCATATACACAGTCATGAGAAGAAATGTAGATGCATCTTGCAGAACTTTTAATTTGGCCTAGATGGTTGAATGTGAGATACATAAGTCACAGAAAGGCCTAAAAACTAGATAATAGCAAGCATAAGATGCGAGAATGGCAGAATCAGTATAAAAATGAAAACTGGCTTTATCACTAGCTAATTAATTATGAAATGTGTCAGAAGCCCGATGAAGTGAGCAGATTGCTTATCACTATTCTACAGTCAAGGAAATGGATCCTCTGAAAAGTAGACTAATTAGAACTCAAATCTGCAGATGCTAACCAGGGACTTTTTTTATTTTCCTGATACATTTTGTTCAAGTTCATTAAGAAAGTATTAACAGTGGGAAAAAAAGAAAACTCTTTTAGAACCATTTAAGAAATACATTCACTGTATTAATACAAAAATGAAAGAACATTGTTTCAGAGTTGAGACAAATATATTCTTCAACAAGGTGACCCAATAAGCAGAGTAAGATATATACAGGCATACCTCATTTTAGTGTACTTTACATTATTGCACCTCCCAGATACTGCAAATTTTCAAATTGAATGTTTGAGGCAACCCTGCATCAAACTAGTCTATCAGAGTCATTTTTCCAACATGTGCTCACTTTGTGCCACATATTGGTAATTATCACAATATTTCAATTTTTTCATTGTTACTTTATCTGTTACAGTGATCTGCGATCAGTCATCTTTGATGTTACCACTTTGTTTTGAGATACCACAAACCATGCCCATATCAGATGGTGAACTTAACTGATAAGTGTGTGTGTTCTGACTGCTTCACCAATTGGCCATTATCCAACTCCCTTACGCTCCTTAGGCCTCCTTATTATCTGATACAAAACAATATTGAAATCAGGCCAATTAATAACCCTACAAATGGTCTCAAAGTGTTCAAGTGAAAGCTTGCCTATGTTTCATTTTAAATCAAAAACTAGAAATCATTAAGCTTAGTGAAGAAGGCATGTCAAAAGTTGAAACAGGCCAAAAGCTAGGACTTGTGCCAAAGTTAACCAGGTTGTAAATTCAAAGAAAGAGTTCTTGAAGGAAATTAAAAGTAAAGTGCTATTTCACTGAACACACAAAAAATAAGAAGGGGAAACAGTCCGATTGGTAACATGGAAAAAAATTTAGTGGTCTGAATACAAGATCAAACCAATCACAACATTCACTTAAGCCAACACCTGAACCAGAGAAAAGGCCTAACTCTTCAATTTTATGAAGGCTGAGTAAGGTGAGGAAGCTACAGAAGAAAACTCTGAAGATAGCAAAGGCTGATTCATGAGGCTTAGGGAAGAAGCCACTTTAATAACATAAAATTACAAGGTGAAGCAACAAATGCTGATACAGAAGCTGCAGAAAGTTATCAAGAAGTTATAGGTAAGATAATAAAAGAAGGTGGCTACACTAAACAACAGTTGTTCAGTGCAGATGAAACAGCCTTCTGTTGAAAGAAGATGACATCTAGGAATTTTGTAGCCACAGGGGATAAATAAATGTGTGTCTCTGCATGTGAGATGGGTCTCTTGAATACAGCAAACTGATGGGTCTTGACTTTTTATCCAATTTGCCAGTCTGTTTCTTTTAATTGGACCATTTAGTCCATTTACATTTAAGGTTAATATTGTTATGTGGGAACTTGATCCTGTCATTATGATATTAGCTGGTTATCTTGCTCGAGAGTTGATGCAGTTTCTTCCTAGCATTGATGGACTTTACATTTTGACATGTTTTTGCAATGGCTGGTACCAGCTGTTCCTTTCCATGTTTAGTGCTTCCTTCAGGATCTCTTGTAGGGCAGGCCTGGTGGTGACAAAATCTCTAAGCGTTGCTTATCTGTAAAGGATTTTATTTCTCCTTCACTTATGGAAATTAGTTTGGCTGGATATGAAATTCTGGGTTGAAATTTTTTTAAGAATGTTGAATATTGGCCCCCACTCTCTTCTGGCTTGGAGAATTTCTGCCGAGAGATCTGCTGTTAGTCTGATAGGCTTCCCTTTGTGGGTAACCCGACCTTTCCTTCTGGCTGCCCTTAACATTTTTTCCTTCATTTCAACTTTGGTGAATCTGACAATTATGTGTCTTGGAGTTGCTCTTCTCGAGGAATATCTTTGTGGTGTTCTCTGTATTTCCTGAATTTGAATGTTGGCCTGCCTTACTCAGTTGGGGAAGTTCTACTGGATGATATCCTGCAGAGTGTTTTCCAACTTGGTTCTATTTTCCCCATCACTTTCAGGCACACCAATCAGATGTAGATTTGGTCTTTTCACATAATCCCATATTTCTTGGAGGCTTTGTTCATTTCTTTTTAGTCTTTTTTCTCTAGACTTCTCTTCTCACTTCATTTCATTCATTTGATCTTCAATCGCTGATACTCTTTCTTCCAGTTGATGGAGTCGGTTACTGAAGCTTGTGCATTTGTCACATAGTTCTCGTGTTATGGTTTTCATCTCTATCAGTTCTTTTAAGGTCTTCTCTGCATTGATTATTCTACTTATCCATTCATCCATTCTTTTTTCAAGGTTTTTAGTTTCTTTACACTGGTTATGTAGATCCTCTTTTAGCTCTGAGAAGTTTGATTGACTGACGCTTTCTTCTCTCAACTCATCAAAGTCATTCTCCGTGCAGCTTTGTTCCATTGCTGGTGATGAGCTGCGTTCCTTTGGCGGGGGAGAAGCGCTTTGAGTTTTTGAATTTCCAGCTTTTCTGCGCTGCTTTTTCCCCATCTTTGTGGTTTTATCTGCCTTTGGTCTTTGATGATGGTGACATACTGATGGGGTTTTGGTGTGGGTGTCCTTTCTGTTTGTTAGTTTTCCTTCTAACAGTCAGGACTCAGCTGTATGTCTGTTGGAGTTTACTTGAGGTCCACTCCAGACCCTGTTTGCCTGGGTATCAGCAGCAGAAGCTGCAGAAAATAGAATATTGCTGAACAGCGAGTATTGCTGTCTGATTCTTACCCTGGAAGTTTCATCTCAGTGGTGTATCCCGCCATGTGAGGTGGGAGGTGTCGGTCTGCACCTAGTGGGGAATGTCTCCCAGTTAGGCTACTCAGGGGTCAGGGACCCACTTGAGCAGGCAGTGTGTCTGTTCTCAGATCTCAACCTCTGTGCCAGGAGATCCACTGCTCTCTTCAAAGCTGTCAGACAGGGGCATTTACCTCTGCTGAGGTTTCTGCTGCTTTTTGTTTAGCTATGCCCTGTCCCCAGAGGAGGAGTCTACAGAGGCAGGCCAGCCTCCTTGAGCTGTGGTGGGCTCAACTCAATTCAAGCTTCCTGGCAGCTTTGTTTACCTACTTAAGCTTCAGCAATGGTGGGCGCCCCTCCCCCAGCCTTGCTGCCCCCTTGCAGTTAGATCTCAGACTGCTGTGATAGTAAGGAGGGAGGCTCCATGGGCGTGGGACCCTCTGGGCCAGGTGTGGGATATAATCTCCTGGTGTGCTGTTTGCTAAGACCCTTAGTAAAGCGCAGTATTAGGGTAGGAGTTACCCAATTTTCCAGGTGTTGTGTGTCTCAATTTCCTTTGGCTAGGAAAAGGAATTCCCTTCCCCCTTGCACTTCCCAGGTGAGGCGATGCCTCGCTCTGCTTCAGCTCTCGCTGGTTACGCTGCACCCGCGGACCAGTGCCAACTGTCTGACATGCCCCAGTGAGATGAACCCGGTACCTCGGTTGAAAATGCAGAAATCATCCATCTTCTGTGTCACTCACGCTGGGAGCTGGAGGCTGGAGCTGTTCCTATTCGGTTATCTTGGGTGCGCCCCTGTGCCACATTTTCTTAATCCAGTCTGTCAATGATGGACATTTGTTTTGGTTCCAAGTCTTTGCTATTGTGAATAGTGTCGCGATAAACATACATGTGCGTGTATTTTTATAGCAGCATGATTTATAATCCTTTGGGTATATACCTAATAATGTGATAGCTGGGTCAAGTGGTACTTCTAGTTCTAAATCCTTGAGGAATCACCACACTGTCTTTCACAATGGTTGAACTAGTTTACAGTCCCACCAACAAAAAAAGTGTTCCTATTTCTCCACATCCTCTCCAACACCTGTTGCTTCCTGACTTTTTTTTTTTTTTTTTTTTGAGGCGGAGTCTCGCTCTGTCGCCCAGGCTGGAGTGCAGTGGCCGGATCTTAGCTCACTGCAAGCTCCACCTCCCGGGTTTACGCCATTCTCCTGCCTCAGCCTCCCGAGTAGCTGAGACTACAGGCGCCCGCCACCTCGCCCGGCTAGTTTTTTGTATTTTTTAGTAGAGACGGGGTTTCACCGTGTTAGCCAGGATGGTCTCGATCTCCTGACCTCGTGATCCGCCCATCTCGGCCTCCCAAAGTGCTGGGATTACAGGCTTGAGCCACCACGCCCGGCCGTTTCCTGACTTTTTAATGATCACCATTCTAACTGGTGTCAGATGGTATCTCATTTTGGTTTTGATTTACATTTCCCTGATGGCTAGTAATGATGAGCATTTTTTCATGTGTCTGTTGACTGCATAAATGCCTTCTTTTGAGAAGTGTCTGTTCAAATCCTTTGCCCATTTTTTGATGGGATTGATTTTTTTCTTGTAAATTTGTTTGAGTTCTTTGTAGGTTCTGGATATTAGCCCTTTGTCAGATGAGTAGATTACAAAAATTTTCTCCCATTCTGTAGGTTGCCTGTTCACTCTGATGGTAGTTTCTTTTGCTGTGCAGAAGCTCTTTAGTTTAATTAGATCCCATTTGTCAATTTTGGCTTTTGTTGTCATTGCTTTTGGTGTTTTAAACATGAAGTCCTTGCCCATACCTATGTCCTGAATGGCATTACGTAGGCTTTCTTCTAGGGTTAATTTTTGTATAAGGTGTAAGGAAGGGATCTAGTTTCAGCTTTCTACTTATGGCTAGCCAATTTTCCCAGCACCATTTATTAAATAGGGAATCCTTTCCCCATTTCTTGTTTTTGTCAGGTTTTTCAAAGATTAGATGGTTGCAGATGTGTAGCATTATTTCTGAGGGCTCTGTTCTGTTCTATTGGTCTATACCTCTGTTTCAGTACCAGGATCATGCTGTTTTGGTTACTGTAGCCTTGTAGTATAGTTTGAAGTCAGGTAGTGTGATGCCTCCAGCTTTGTTCTTTTGGCTTAGGATTGTCTTGGCAATGCGGGCTCTTTTTGGTTCCATATGAACTTTAAAGTAGTTTTTTTCCAATTCTGTGAAGAAAGTCATTAGTAGCTTGATGGGGATGGCATTGTATCTATAAATTACCTTGGGCACTATGGCCATTTTCACGATATTGATTCATCCTATCCATGAGCATGGAATGTTCTTCCTTTTGTTTGTGTCCTCTTTTACTTCATTGAGCAGTGCTTTGTCGTTCTCCTTGAAGAGGTCCTTCACATCCCTTGTAAGTTGGATTCCTAGGTATTTTATTCTCTTTGAAGCAATTGTGAATGGGAGTTCACTCATGATTTGGCTCTCTGTTTGTCTGTTATTGGTGTATAAGAATGCTAGTGACTTTTGTACATTGATTTTGTATCGTGAGACTGCTGAAGTTGCTCATCAGCTTGAGATTTTGGGCTGAGACAATGGGGTTTTCTAAATATACAATCATGTCATCTGCAAACATGAACTCTTGTTGTAAGGAGATTAAGAATTTATATCAATGTGGTATCTATTTTATCACCATATCCACCAGTCTGCTCAATCCAGTGACCAAGGAAGTGATAAATGTGAGTCAAATCACAGGATGTTTCACCAAAGAAATGTGTGAAGATAAATTTTTAAGGCACTTGGGATTTAATCTATGATGATATTGGGCTAGACACTAAAAGAGCACATTACTTAGGGATCAGAAAATCACATCAACTTTCCTCTAGAATAGACTTGAACAAGTTTATCCATCTGACATTATTCAGATAACCAGAGAATATGTTTAAATAATGAAATCAAGCTAGTTTTGTAAATATTGTGTTACATTAGGGTGTTGGAGATAGGGAATTGGTTCACTGGACCTTTTTTCAGTTGTTCACATCTCATAAGAGTCTTTTCAACACACACACCCTGAAGAAGGCCCTTTAGGGCCTTGTGATATTAGAAAAGCTTTAAAATAATCAATTCATATTTAGATTCCTTAGTACCATCCTTCTATGCAAAAAGGAATTATCTTCTAGATTACTACTGTCTATGAAGGATTTTATTGATGAGGAAATATAGATAATGATGCATTCTCAGGTTCTTTACACATCTCTAGATGTGCAATTCACAATGAGCTTGAAATGGCTTCAATAATTCACCACAGTGTAGTACTTCAATAATACTAGTAAATAATATTAGTAATTTTTCTCTAGATACAAAGTAGCTTAAGAGTTGAGACTGTATTTTTTCACTTTGGGTAAAAATATGACAGTAATAATAATGATAACAGATAGTAGATAACACTTATTTGAAAATGTATACTCCTATGCTATGGTTTAAATATATAATCTTATTCTCCCAGCAACCCGATAGAGGAGTTATTGTTACTATTTCCAAGTTTTAGATGAGGAAAATGAAGTTTACAAAAGTTAAATAACTTTCCCAGATCATATAGCTAGCAAATGACTGAAATGGGATTTAATAAAGCAATTAATATATGTTAATTTGATATTATTCCTTTACAAAGAAGGAATTCCCCACAAAGGATGTTACTTACAAAGTAATATTCTAGTTTCTCAAAGATCTCAACCAACAAGGGCCTCTGCCACATATGTCCTTATTGGGAGTCTCAGTAGATGTTTGTGTCAGACAAATACAAATCATCATTTTCTTTTTGTGATTCTTGTACAAACTCCTCTTTGTAGACCTTTTTTCAGTTTACTCATTTTTCTATTACCTTGTTATAAAAATTCAGCTTCAAGAAACAGATTTGTGAAAAGTAAAATAGATTAATGAGAAAATCATTATTTTTAAATAAGTCATACAATGACAAATAGATTTTTTAAAATTTTATGTTATATATATATATATATATATATTTCTTTCACGTATACTTATGTATACAACTTGCATACTTGTTGAACTGTTTCCGATAGGAAAAAAGGGTAAAATGTCAAGATCTAAAATACTAACAGTTTCAGAACTTTTCATCAAAGTTACCACACATATTAAACATAAACCCTTTAGAACTAGTCTCCTGGATTCAACATTTTAGGCAGATAATGCTATTATCTGTATAAAGCAAAATGGATTAATACTTATTGAGTCTTTTCCATCCTTCTTTTCTGAGTACTTGGATCAAAAGATGATTCACCAATCTATACACCTCACTCCCTTTGTGCCCTGCCTCACAATTCTGCTCTAGGAAATTTCTCCTAATTAACTATACTCTGCTCTAACCAGAGCTTTACACTCCCTCAGTATAGGCCCAACACCGAGGTTATGGGGAGAGAGAAAGAATATAACACAACCTTTGGAAGAAACATACTTTTAAACCATATGTGCTTCTGTTGTAATCATGAGCTCATTGATTTTATATATGGAAGTATGTTATTAACCTGCATGTGATTTTTCGACTCTGTTCTTGAGCACTGGAGCATTGTTGCAAGCATGGTCAGATGCTCTACTGCACTGGGCCCCTAGCTAAGCCCCTGCTTATTTGTTAGCTGCTTTGTTGCTTTCTCCTATGCTTCAGAAGTTTCAAGCCAGTTAGTAAATGACTTACAGAGAGTTAACTTCATCCCCCTAGAATTCAGGACTAAAATTGACTGCTTTCTTTACTTTCTACTAAATAACAAAGGATAATTTATTAAAAGTAAGGGTAAGTTTCCTACTGAATTATCATGGTGACAACTGACCTTTTCCTTTAAAGTACCATGTTGAATGTATTCTTTTAGAGACAACTCATTTTAGTTGTTATTACTTCTGTCCTATAAAATCTGGCACAAAGGATACCGACCCAGTGGTATAGTATATTCAGTGAACGTTTAGTTTAACATTTATATTATGTGGCTATACTCCTTGACTTAATTTTGTGCTCTGTAATATTCTAAATATTTTCTTTCACTTATTGCCTGTGTAGTAGTGAGAAAAATGTCGTGTTTTGCTTTTACCCCTTCCAGTGGAGCATGTTTTTTTCTGAACATGTCAGACTACAGCTCTTCATGTCCTCGGCTAGTGCTCATTATCAAATTGATTTAATGAACCGTTGCATTTTTATATTTTACAGCATTAAATATAAAATTCCAAACTACAAGTCGAAACTCAAATGTACAGTCCCCTTTGTTACATTTTTTTTTTCATCCAAGGAATGTGACTTTCCTTTTGTCCCTTTAGATCTCTCTGTCTTTTCTGTATCAGAGATAGCAGAATGAAACACCTTTTAAAGAGTAAGGGACCTGAAGATTTCCTTCCCTGCCTAGATGAAGTCTCAAGGTTTCAATTTTAAAGGACAGAAATGGAAGAAGGGAACCCTGGCATAGTGCAAGAAAGGAACAATCATCCTGTGTGAGTATACTGGGCTGCACATTGCCATCAGGAATCCGATCCTTTCTATTGATCCATGGGTGACTCTCATTCTCAAGTTTACAAGAAGCTATTCTACTTCCAAGCACTGCATCTATATTTTCAAGCAGGAACGTTGATAAAGGGCAATGTGAAATGTGCATTTGATCCTATTTTGCCACTCATTAATGAGCTCTCCCAAACGCCTAACTCAGTTACTTATACTTACATCTCTTTAACCAACATTAGATAAAAAGACACTCAGTAATGTAAATATTTAACTGATCCATTGTCACCTGGAACAAAACTGGAGTTTGTTGATGAGGAAGAAAAAGAAATGGATATGGCTTACTATCTGGTGATTTTTTTTTTTTTTTTTTTTTTTTACCAGAAAATTATCTCATTTTCTGAAAGCTCTCCATTATATAAAATGTGATTAGATGATGGTAAGTAATCACGGGATTGTAGAATTTTCCTGTCCAGCTCTTTTCCAACTAAAAGACCTAGATGGAAAGATAAACTATTAGCATTGTATCAGATATACACAGCCATCCTGCTCCATCCTGCTATTAAGGCTCATTCAGCTGCCTGGAGAATGTTCAGGCAAAACACCTTAATGCTTTCTAGATGGGCATGTTCCACCTACATTGGATGCTTTCCAGTGCTCGTGTGGATAAGTCCAGCTTGACTATTAGTATATAAAAATTACTCTAAAACTAGTGGAAGAGTATCAGCCATCACTTCATCCATGTTGCCACAAATGTTGTTGCAAATGACAGTATTTTATTCTGTTTTATGACTGAATAGTATTCCACACACAGACACACATCTTTATTCATTCATTCTTAGATATGCATTTAAATTGATTCCGTATCTTGGCTATTTGTGAATACCGTCATAGTAAACATGCATGTGTAGATAGATGTTTCTTTGACTTAAACGTTAAACCTGAAATTATGAAACTGCCAGGAAAAAAAAAAAAAAACAGGAAATGCTTCATGAAATTGGGCTGATCAAGAATTTTTAAATAAGACCTCAAAATACAGGCAATGAAAACCAAAATAGACACATGGAATCATGTCAAATGGAAAATCTTCTGAACAGCAAAGGAAAAAAAAATGAAGAAACCCACAATGAGATATCACTGCATCTCAGATAGAATGGCTATTATCAAAAAGCCAAAAACAAACAAAAAAATTGTTGGCAAGGATGCAGAGTAAAGGGAATCTCTTATACACTGTTTGTAGAAGTGAAATTAGTACATCCAAATTCATATATCCAAATTTCAAATTAGTACATTATGGAAAACAGTAGGGAGATTCCTCAAAATATTAAAATATTTCTACCATATGTTCCAACAATCTCATTACTGGGTATATATAGAAAGGAAATAGAGTTGTAACTTTTTAAAGTACTTCAATTCCTCTTCAATTCGAAACAGTGAATGTGTATTAAGGATCTATTATGGGAAAGAAAGACACAGCTCTCAATATGTTTAGAGTCTAAACAGGCAATAAAACAAATATATAACTAACCAGAATATAAGGCAGAATATTTAAAAATCTATAAAATTGTAGGGATCAAGAAGGTTCAATGAATACATGGCATCTATGATAGGTACTGAAGACTGATCAGGATGCTGGTAATTGGAGACTAATGATAAAAGTCATTTCAAATCAAAGGAATATATGTTTTATATATATATATATACTTATATTTTTGTGATAAGAACACTTAGAATATACTTCTTAAAACAATTTTTAGGTATATACTTATTTTTATTAACTTTACCATGATGCACAATAAGTATCTTGAACTTATTCCTTGTATCTAACAAATTTTGCGTCCGCTGACATCTACCCAGTACCCTTATTCCTCGGTCTTTGGAAATATTTTAGTCTCTGTTTCTGAGTTCACCTTTTTTAGTATCTATATATAAGTGAGGTCATGTGGTATTTGTCTTTTTGTGCCTGGATAATTTAACTTAATGTCCTCCGGGTTCTTCCATGTTATCCCAAATGACAGGATTTTCTTTCCTTTTTAAGGCTGAATAAGAGTTCATTGTGTATATATAGTACATTTTCTTCACCTGTTCATCTGTTGATGGACACATAAGTTGATTCTCTATGTTGGTTATTGTGAATAATGCTGCAATGAATGTGGTAGTACAGATATTTCTTTGACATAATGATTTTTATTTTCTTTAGATATATACTCAGTAGTAGAATTACTGGATCATAGGCTAGTAACATTTTTTGTTACTAGAGGCATCTCTGCACAGTTTTCTGTAATGACTCACCAATCTACATTCCAATCAACAGTTTACAAGGGTTCCCTTTCTCCATACCCTCACCAACAATTATCTCTTATCTTCTTGATGATAGTCATCCTAACAAGTATGAGGTGATACCTCATTGTGGTTTTAATTTACATTTCCCTGATTATTGGTAATGTTAATGCATTGTTTGATATACCTATTGGCTATTTGTATGTCTTCTTTTGAGAAATGTCTCTTCAGGTCCTTTGCCCATTTTTAATCAGGCTGTTTATTTTTTTTTATCTACTGAATTGTTTGACTTTCTTATATATTTTTAATATTAGCCTTTTATCAGGTATATGATTTGAGGGGGGGAGGGGGGTGGAGGGAGGGATTGCATTGGGGAGTTATACATGATATAAATGATGAATTGATGGGTGCTGACGAGTTGATGGGTGCAGCACACCAACATGGCATAAGTATACATATGTAACAAACCTGCACGTTATGCACATGTACCCTAGAACTTAAAGTATAATAAAAAAAAAAAAAAGAAAATTATTTAAAAAAAAAAAAAAAAAAAAGAAAATATATTCTCCCATTCTGCAAGTTATTTCTTCATTCTCTTTATCATTTCCTTGGCTGTGCAGAAGTTTTTTAGGTTAGTATAATTCCATTTGACTAGCTTTTCTTTTCTGGCCTGTACTTTGGGATCATATCCAAAAAATAATTGTCGAGACCAATGTCATAGAGCTTTCTCCTTTTTTATGTAGCAGTTTTACAGTTTCAGATCTTAAATTTAAATGTTTCATCTATTTTGAGTTGATTTTTGTATGTGGTGTGAAATGAGTGTCTAATTTCATTCTACGTGTGAATATTCAGTTTTCCCAGCACCATTCATTGAAGAGATTGTCCTTTTTCTATTGTATATTTGTGTTTTTTTGGGAAACCAATGGACCATAAATGTGTGGATTTACTTCTGGGTTCACTATTCTGATCGACTGGACTATGTCTGTTGTTAGTTCAATACCATACTGTTTTGATTATTATAGCCTTGTAGCAGATTGTGAAATCATGTAGTATGATGCATTGAGCTTTTCCCTATGTGTTTAAGATTGCTTTGGCTATTTGAGGTATTTTATAGCTCTTTAAAATTATTAAAATTTTTTATCTTTTTCTGTGATGAAATTCATTGGAATTTTGATAGAAATTGTATTGAATCTATATATTATTTGGGGATACTATAGGCATTTTAACAATTTAATTCTTCCAGTCCACGAACCACGAGCATCTTTCTGTTTAGTTGTGTATTATTCAATATCGTTAATCAGAATTTTATAGTTTTTAATAAATAGTTTTTTCACCTCCTTGGTTAAATGTATTCTTAAGTATTTTGGATTTTGTATCTATTGTGAATGGAATTATTCTCTTGATTGTGTGGCTAGTTCATTGTTAGTGTATAGAAGCACTACTGGTTTCTGTATATTGATTTTGTATCCTTTGTGAAAGGAAAATAAATCTTGGGCCTCCATATCACTAAGCTATAGAGAAAAGTCAAGCTGGGAACTGATTAGGGCCAACCTGTCTCCCATTTTATCCAAAGTCACCCCTCTGCTCACTGAGATAAATGGATATCTGACTGCCTCCTTTGGAGAGGCTAATCAGAAACTCAGGAGAATGCAACCATTTGTCTGTCATCTATCTGTGACCTGGAAAGCCCCCTCCTGGCTTCAAGTCTCACCTTTGCTTCAAGTTTTCCCACCTCTCCAAACTGAATCAGTGTTCATCTTGCATATGTTGATTGATGTCTCATGTCTCCCTAGAATGTATAAAACCGAACCGTATTCTGACCACCTTGGGCACATGTCATCAGGTCCTGAGGCTGTGTCACGGATGTATGTGCTCAACTTTGGCAAATAAATGTTCTAAATTTTCTAAATTAACTGAGACCTGTCTCAGATTTTGGGGGCTCACACCTTCCACTTTACTTATTTATTCTGACATTTTTTTTGATGGAGTCTTCAGGGTTTTGTATATATAAGATTATGTTGTCTACAAACGGAGATAGTTTAACTTCTTTCTTTCTAATTTAAATGCCTTTTATTTCTTTTATTGCTTTTTTTTTTTTTTTTTTTGACCAACTGCTCTGGCAAGGGCTTTCAGTACAGAAAGTCCCTGACTTGTGATGCTTAACTTACAAAATTTCAATTTAAAGTCATGTCAAAGCAATGCACAATCAGCACAAACCACACTTCAAGTACTTATACAACCATTCTATTTTTCATTTTGAGGACTATTCAGTTATTTACGTGTGATAGTCAACACTTTATTATAAAATAGGCTTTATTTTAGATGTTTTCTTTCCAAATGTAGTGTAATCTAATGTATGTAAGTGTTCTGAGAATATTTAAGGTAAACTAGGCTAAACTACGATATTTGAGAGTTTAGATCTATTAAACACATTTTGAACATACGATATTTTCAACTTACAATGATGTAATCCCATTGCAAGTTGAGGAACATCTGTGCTATGTTGAATGCAATTGGAAAGAGTGGGTATCCTTGTCTTGTACTTGGTCTTACAGGAAAGACTTTCAACTTTTTACCATTGATTAAGATGTTAACAATGGACTTGTCATATATAGCCTTTCTTGTGTGGCGGTACATCAGCTGTATATCTAATTCATTGAAAGTTTTTAGCATGACATGATGCTGAATTTTGTCAAATGCCTTTTCTGTATCTATTCAGATTATCATATGGCTTTTATTCTTCATTATGATAATGTGGTGCGTTACATTTATAGGCACATTCATGTTATATATAGTATAGCTACCCTTTCTATATTTGGTTTTCATTTGCTTGGAATATCTATTTCTATCCCTCCACTTTAAGTGTATTTGTATACTTAAAGGTGAAGTCAGTGTCTTATAGGCAGCATTTAATTGAGTAATATATTTTTTATCCATTCAGCCACTCAAGGTTTTTGGATTGGAGAACTTAATCCACTTACTTTCAAGTAATTGTAGAAAAGTAAGAACTTAGTATTGTGATTTTGTTGTTTTCTGGTTGTTTTGTACATGTTTTTCCTTCTTCTCTTACATTCTTTGCAATTACATATTTTTCTCTAGTGTTAGGCTTTGAATTTTCTCTTTTTATATTTTATGTATCTACAAAGCTTTTTGCTTTGTGGTTACCATAAGACTCATGTAAAGCATCTTATAACAGTATGTTTTAAGCTGAAAACAATGTAGCTTTAATTTTCTTTCCAACTTTTTTAAATTTTAGGTTCAGGGAGTACATGTGTAGGTTTGTTACATGGGTAAATTGCATGTCACAGGGGTTTGGTGTACAGAATATTTTTTCACATAGGTAATAAGCATAGTACTCAATAGGTAGTTTTGCATTCTTCACTCTCCTCCCACACTCCCTACTCTCAAGTAGGCCCAGTATCTATTGCTCTTCTCTTTTTGTCCATGTGTACTCAATACTCCATCTGTGTTGCTGCAAAGGACATGAACTCATTCATTTTTATGACTGCATAATATTCCATGATGTATATGCACCACATTTTATTTATCCAGTCCATAGCTGATGGGCAGTTAGGTTGATTCCATGTCATTGCTATTGTAAATCCAATTTAACTTTCATTGCATAAAGAAATCTGCACTTTCACTCTCTCCCTACATTTTATGCTTTCAGCATCACAATTTGCATATTTTTGTATTTTGTCTCCTTTAACATATTATTTTAGCTACTATTATTTTTAGTATTTTTTTCTTTTAAGCTTCATACTAAGATTTAAGTAATTTACATGCCACATTTATAGTGTTAGAATATTCTGAATTTTACTTTGTACTTCCTTTTTACCAGTGAGTTTTATACTTTTGTGTTTTAGGTTACTAATAGCATCATTTTCTTACCTTAAATAATTCATTTTCACAATTTTTAAGACAGTTCTGGGGGCGATAAACTCTCTCACTTTTTCTTTGGGAAAGTCTTTATCTCTTATTCATTTCTGAAAGACAGCTTTGCCAGATAAATTATTCTTGATTGGCAGTTGATTGTTGTTGTTGCTGTTTTGGGGGGGGTTGCTTTTTCTGGGCATTTTGTATACATCTCTCTCTCTTTTGACCTCTAAAAATTCCGTTCATAGCGTTCTGAAAACTCCTTATATGTGATATGCTTCATTTTCTTGCTACTCTTATGATCCTCTTTTTGACTTTGATTTTTGAATCTGTGACTCTAATATGTCTTTGTACAGTTTTCTTTGGATTGAATGTAATTAGAGACCTTTGCCCTTTATCAGAAAATTTATATCTTCCTATAGATTGTAGAAATTTTCAGGGTTTTTTTTTTCTTTCTTTTTTTTTTTTTTTTTTTTTTTTTGAGGTGGAGTCCCAATCTGTCTCCCAGGCTGGAGTGCAGTGGCACGAACTCGGCTCACTGCAACCTCCACCTCCCAGGTTCAAGGGAATCTCCTGCCTCAGCCTCCCAAGGAGTAGCTGGGAATACAGATGTATGCCACCATGCCTGGCTAATTTATGTTTAGTAGAGATTGGGTTTCACTGTGTTAGCCAGGATGGTCTCGATCTCCAGACCTCATGATCTGCCTACCTCGGCCTCTCAGAGTGCTGGGATTACAGGCATGAGCCACTGAGCCTCGCCAGCTTTCATTAAAAACAAACAAACAAACAAAATATATATATATTTCTATTCCATATATATATATATACACAATTTCTATTCCTTTATATTTCTTTCCCTTCTTTAACTCATAATTTACAATAATTGATCTTTTGACTCTGTTCCATATATTCAGTTTTCTTCTTTTCTCTGTGTATTTTCTCTTTTTTTTGTTTTTTTTCTTGGTTTTACTTTTTTTTTTTTTTATTACACTTTAAGTTCCAGGGTACAGGTGCATAACGTGCAGGTTTGTTACATATGTATACTTGTGCCACGTTGGTGTGCTGCACTCATCAACTCGTCAGCACCCATCAATTCGTCATTTATATCAGGTATAACTCCCCAATGCAATCCCTCCCCCTTCCCCTTCCTCATGATAGGCCCCAGTGTGTGATGTTCCCCTTCCCGAGTCCAAGTGATCTCATTGTTCAGTTCCCACCTATGAGAACATGCGGTGTTTGGTTTTCTGTTCTTGTGATAGTTTGCTAAGAATGATGGTTTCCAGCTGCATCCATGTCCCTACAAAGGACGCAAGCTCATCCTTTTTTATGGCTGCATAGTACTCCATGGTGTATATGTGCCACATTTTCTTAATCCAGTCTGTCACAGATGGACATTTGGGTTGATTCCAAGTCTTTGCTATTGTGAATAGTGCCGCAATAAACATACGTGTGCATGTGTCTTTATAGCAGCATGATTTATAATCCTTTGGGTATATACCCAGTAGTGGGATGGCTGGGTCATATGGTACATCTAGTTCTAGATCCTTGAGGAATTGCCATACTGTTTTCCATAATGGTTGAACTAGTTTACAATCCCACCAACACTGTAAAAGTGTTCCTATTTCTCCATATCCTCTCCAACACCTGTTGTTTCCTGACTTTTTAATGATTGCCATTCTAACTGGTGTGAGATGATATCTCATTGTGGTTTTGATTTGCATTTCTCTGATGGCGAGTGCTGATGAGCATTTTTTCATGTGTCTGTTGGCTGTATGAATGTCTTCTTTTGAGAAATGTCTGTTCCTATCCTTTGCCCACTTTTTGATGGGGTTGTTTGTTTTTTTCTTGTATATTTGTTTGAATTCTTTGTAGATTTTGGATATTAGCTCTTTGTCAGATGAGTAGATTGCAAAAACTTTCTCCCATTCTGTAGGCTGCCTGTTCACTCTGACGGTAGTTTCTTTTGCTGTGCAGAAGCTCTTTAGTTTAATTAGATCCCATTTGTCAATTTTGGCTTTTGCTGCCATTGCTTTAGGTGTTTTAGACATGAAGTTCTTGCCCATGCCTATGTCCTGAATGGTATTACCTAGGTTTTCTTCTAGGGTTTTTATGGTATTAGGTCTAACATTTAAGTCTCTAATCCATCTTGAATTAATTTTCATATAAGGAGTAAGGAAAGGATCCAGTTTCAGCTTTCTACTTATGGCTAGCCAATTTTCTCAGCACCATTTATTAAATAGGGAATCCTTTCCCCATTTCTTGTTTCTCTCAGGTTTGTCAAAGATCAGATGGCTGTAGATGTGTGGTATTATTTCTGAGGACTCTGTTCTGTTCCATTGGTCTATATCTCTGTTTTGGTACCAGTACCATGCTGTTTTGGTTACTGTTGCCTTGTAGTATAGTTTGAAGTCAGGTAGCGTGATGCCTCCAGCTTTGTTCTTTTGACTTAGGATTGTCTTGGCAATGCGGGCTCTTTTTTGGTTCCATATGAACTTTAAAGCAGTTTTTTCCAATTTTGTGAAGAAACTCATTGGTAGCTTGATGGGGATGGCATTGAATCTATAAATAACCTTGGGGAGTATGGCCATTTTCATGATATTGATTCTTCCTATCCATGAGCATGGTATGTTCTTCCATTTGTTTGTGTCCTCTTTGATTTCACTGAGCAGTGGTTTGTAGTTCTCCTTGAAGAGGTCCTTTACATCCCTTGTAAGTTGGATTCCTAGGTATTTTATTCTCTTTGAAGCAATTGTGAATGGAAGTTCATTCATGATTTGGCTCTCTGTTTGTCTGTTACTGGTGTATAAGAATGCTTGTGATTTTTGCACATCAATTTTGTATCCTGAGACTTTGCTGAAGTTGTTTATCAGCTTAAGGAGATTTTGGGCTGAGACAATGGGGTTTTCTAAATATACAATCATGTCATCTGCAAACAGGGACAATTTGACTTCTTCTTTTCCTAACTGACTACCCTTGATTTCTTTCTCTTGCCTGATTGCCCTGGGCAGAACTTCCAACACTATGTTGAATAGGAGTGGTGAGAGAGGGCATCCCTGTCTTGCGCCAGTTTTCAAAGGGAATTTTTCCAGTTTTTGCCCATTCAGTATGATATTAGCTGTGGGTTTGTCATAAATAGCTATTATTTTGAGGTACGTTCCGTCAATACCGAATTTATTAAGCGTTTGCAGCACGAAGGGCTGTTGAATTTTGTCAAAAGCCTTTTCTGCATCTATTGAGATAATCATGTGGTTCTTGTCTTTGGTTCTGTTTATATACTGGATTATGTTTATTGATTTGCGAATGTTGAACCAGCCTTGCATCCCAGGGATGAAGCCCACTTGATCATGGTGGATAAGCTTTTGGATGTGCTGCTGAATCCGGTTTGCCAGTATTTTATTGAGGATTTTTGCATCGATGTTCATCAGGGATATTGGTCTAAAATTCTCTTTTTTTGTTGTGTCTCTGCCAGGCTTTGGTATCAGGATGATGTTGGCCTCATAAAATGAGTTAGGGAGGATTCCCTCTTTTTCTATTGATTGGAATAGTTTCAGAAGGAATGGTACCAGCTCCTCCTTGTACCTCTGGTAGAATTCAGCTGTGAATCCATCTGGTCCTGGACTTTTTTTGGTGGGTAGGCTATTAATTGTTGCCTCAATTTCAGAGCCTGCTATTGGTCTATTCAGGGATTCAACTTCTTCCTGGTTTAGTCTTGGGAGAGTGTAAGTGTCCAGGAAATTATCCATTTCTTCTAGATTTTCTAGTTGATTTGTGTAGAGGTGTTTATAGTATTCTCTGATGGTAGTTTGTATTTCTGTGGGGTCGGTGGTGATATCCCCTTTATCATTCTTTATTGCATGTATTTGATTCCTCTCTCTTTTCTTCTTTATTAGTCTTGCTAGCGGTCTGTCAATTTTGTTGATCTTTTCAAAAAACCAACTCCTGGATTCACTGATTTTTTGGAGGGTTTTTTGTGTCTCTATCTCCTTCAGTTCTGCTCTGATCTTAGTTATTTCTTGCCTTCTGCTAGCTTTTGAATGTGTTTGCTCTTGCTTCTCTAGTGCTTTTAATTGTGATGTTAGAGTGTCAATTTTAGATCTTTCCTGCTTTCTCTTGTAGGCATTTAGTGTATAAATTTCCCTCTACACACTGCTTTAAATGTGTCCCAGAGATTCTGGTATGTTGTGTCTTTGTTCTCATTGGTTTCAAAGAACATCTTTATTTCTGTCTTCATTTCGTTATGTACCCAGTAGTCATTCAGGAGCAGGTTGTTCAGTTTCCATGTAGTTGAGTGGTTTTGATTGAGTTTCTTAGTCCTGAGTTCTAGTTTGATTGCACTGTGGTCTGAGAGACAGTTTGTTACAATTTCTGTTCTTTTCCATTTGCTGAGGAGTGCTTTACCTCCAATTATGTGGTCAATATTGGAATAAATGCCATGTGGTGCTGAGAAGAATGTATATTCTGTTGATTTGGGGTGGAGAGTTCTATAGATGTCTATTAGGTCCGCTTGGTGCAGAGATGAGTTCAATTCCTGGATATCCTTGTTAACTTTCTGTCTCGTTGATCTGTCTAATGTTGACAGTGGAGTGTTGAAGTCTCCCATTATTATTGTCTGGGAGTCTAAATCTCTTTGTAAGTCTCTAAGGACTGGCTTTATGAATCTGGGTGCTCCTGTATTGGGTGCATACATATTTAGGATAGTTAGCTCTTCCTGTTGAATTGATCCCTTTACCATTATGTAATGGCCTTCTTTGTCTCTTTTGATCTTTGATGGTTTAAAGTCTGTTTTATCAGAGACTAGGATTGCAACCCCTGCTTTTTTTTGTTCTCCATTTGCTTGTTAGATCTTCCTCCATCCCTTTATTTTGAGCCTATGTATGTCTCTGCATGTGAGATGGGTCTCCTGAATACAGCAGACTGATGGGTCTTGACTCTTTATCCAGTTTGCCAGTCTGTGTCTTTTAATTGGAGCATTTAGTCCATTTACATTTAAGGTTAATATTGTTATGTGTGAAATTGATCCAGCCATTATGATATTAACTGGTTATTTTGCTCGTTAGTTGATGCAGTTTCTTCCTAGCCTCGATGGTCTTTACATTTTTGCATGTTTTTGCAATGGCTGGTACCGGTTGTTCCTTTCCATGTTCAGGGCTTCCTTCAGGGTCTCTTGTAAGGCAGGCCTGGTGGTGACAAAATCTCTAAGCATTTGCTTATCTGTAAAGGATTTTATTTCTCCTTTACTTATGAAACTTAGTTTGGCTGGATATGAAATTCTGGGTTGAAAATTCTTCTCTTTAAGAACGTTGAATATTGGCCCCCAGTCTCTTCTGGCTTGGAGAGTTTCTGCCGAGAGATCTGCTGTTAGTCTGATGGGCTTCCCTTTGTGGGTAACCCGACCTTTCTCTCTGGCTGCCCTTAAGATTCTTTCCTTCATTTCAACTTTGGTGAATCTGGCAATCATGTGTCTTGGAGTTGCTCTTCTCGAGGAGTATCTTTGTGGCGTTCTCTGTATTTCCTGAACTTTAATGTTGGCCTGCCCTACAATGTTGAGTAAGTTCTCCTGGATGATATCCTGAAGAGTGTTTTCCAACTTGGTTCCATTTTCCCCCTCACTTTCATGCACCCCAATCAGAAGCAGATTTGGTCTTTTTACATAATCCCATACTTCTTTCAGGCTTTGTTCATTTCTTTTTCTTCTTTTTTCTTTTGGTTTCTCTTCTCGCTTCATTTCATTCATTTGATCCTCAATCGCTGATACTCTTTCTTCCAGTTGATCAAGTCGGTTACTGAAGCTTGTGCATTTGTTATGTATTTCTCATGTCATGGTTTTCATCTCTGTCATTTCGTTTATGACCTTCTCTGCATTAATTAGTATAGCTGTCAATTCTTCCACTCTTTTTTCAAGATTTTTAGTTTCTTTGCACTGGGTACGTAATTCCTCCTTTAGCTCTGAGAAGTTTGCTGGACTGAAGCCTTCTTCTCTCACCTCGTCAAAGTCATTCTCTGACCAGCTTTGATCTGTTGCTGACGATGGGCTGCACTCCTTTGCAGGGGGAGATGCGCTCTTATTTTTTGAATTTCCAGCTTTTCTGCCCTGCTTTTTCCCCATCTTTGTGGTTTTATCTGCCTCTGGTCTTTGATGATGGTGACGTACTGATGGGGTTTTGGTATAGGTGTCCTTCCTGTTTGATAGTTTTCCTTCTAACAGTCAGGACCCTCAGCTGTAGGTCTGTTGGAGATTGCTTGAGGTTCACTCCAGACCCTGTTTGCCTGGGTATTAGCAGCAGAGGTTGCAGAAGATAGAATATTGCTGAACAGCGAGTGTACCTGTCTGATTCTTACTTTGGAAGCTTCCTCTCAGGGGTGTACTCCACCCTGTGAGGTGTGGGGTGTTAGACTGCCCCTAGTGGGGGATGTCTCCCAGTTAGGCTACTCAGGGGTCAGGGACCCACTTGAGCAGGCAGTCTTTCCCTCCTCAGATCTCAGCCTCCGTGTTGGGAGATCCACTGCTCTCTCCAAAGCTGTCAGACAGAGTCGTTTGCGTCTGCAAAGGTTTCTGCTGCTTTTGTCATTGTTGTTGTTAGCTGTGCCCTGTCCCCAGAGGTGGAGTCTACAGAGACAGGCAGGTTTCCTTGAGCTGCTGTGAGCTCCACCCAGTTTGAGCTTCCCAGCGGCTTTGTTTACCTACTTAAGCCTCAGCAATGGCGGGCGCCCCTCCAGCAGCCTCACTGCTGCCTTGCGGTTAGATCACAGACTGCTGTGTTAGCAATGAGGGAGGCTCCATGGGCGTGGGACCCTCCCGGCCAGGTGTGGGATATATTCTCCTGGTGTGCCCGTTTGCTTAAAGCGCAGTATTGGGGTGGGAGTTACCCGATTTTCCAGGTGTTGTGTGTCTCAGTTCCCCTGGCTAGGAAAAGGGATTCCCTTCCCCCTTGCGCTTCCCAGGTGAGGCGATGCCTCTCCCTGCTTGAGCTCTCGCTGGTCGGGCTGCAGCAACTGACCAGCACCGATTGTCCGGCACTCCCTAGTGAGATGACCCCAGTACCTCAGTTGAAAATGCAGAAATCACCGGTCTTCTGTGTCGCTCGCGCTGGGAGTTGGAGACTGGAGCTGTTCCTATTCGGCCATCTTGCTCCGCCCCCTGTGTATTTTCAAATAACTTGTCTCTAAATCTTTTTTCTACTTGATGCATTCTGCTATTGAAAATATTAATTTTTTATTTATTATATTTTCAGGCCCAGAATTTTTCTTTTTAAATACATTTTTAATACATCTGTAAAATTTATCATTTTTTATTGTTTTCCTGATTTCAATAAGCTAATTCTGTGTATTTTCTTAAACTCTGCTGAGCTTCCTTAAAATAATTATTTTGAATTATTTCTTAGAAAGTTTGCACATCTCCATTTCTTTGGGATAACTACTAAAAGATTGTGGTCTTTGTGGTGATATGCCTCTTTGGTTTTTAAGGTTTCTTGTTGCTTTATTCTGATGTCTGCACATTTGGTGGAGAAGTCACTTATTCAGACTCTGCATACTATTTTTGGTGTTGAAAGATCATGCCTTATGGGGTGGGTGTGTACAGCAGTGCTTGCTGGTTGGAGTTCAGAGGTTCCAGCACCAAGGGTGAAGTTGCATAGTCTCTGTATAGTTGTCAGCTGATGTCAGGGTTGATGAAGATTGCAGGCATCCTTAGCAGCAAACACTGTGGATATCTGCAGTTGTGATGAGAATTGCTGGGACCCTTAATAACAATCACTACTAGGGTCCTTTCAGTCTTTTATTTTCCTGCTGGAGAAGTCATAATTGAATAAATCCATTTTGTCATTGGGTTAAGTTTGCTATCCCTTTTATATCCGTGGTGGCACTGGAGTCTGATGAGTTGGTCAAGAACAGGGCTGAGGCCTAAAGTACAGGCCTGCAGGGAGGGAATACTGACTCTGGAGTGTGGGGCAGTAATGGCACTGGGCTCAGAGCACAAGTGCATCCATTGCCACACTGGTAACTGTATGCAAGGTATGGGTGATTATGAAACACCTGGGAAGCCAAGAAAGACAGGCAGGTTTCAGATTTCACTGTGGACGTAGTTCTCCATGGCTGCTATGTTTACACCCAGAGCATGGGCATGCTCAAGAGACCATGGCTTCAAAGAGAAACATCTGAACTAGCTCTGTATGACTGTGCACTACAGCATCTGAGACGTTTATACATTCTTTTGTTGATAAATGCTTAGATAGATTCTAGATCTTGGCTACTGTGAATAGGGTTCCACTAAACATGGCGATGCAGGTATCCTTCTGATATACTGATTTATTTTCCTTTGGACAAATACTCAGTAGTGGGATTGCCGAATTGTATTGTATTTCTATTTTTTGTTTTTGTTTTTTTTTTTGAGAAATCACCATACTGCTTTCCATGTCTACACTAATTTGCATTCCTACTAACAGCACATAAACATTCCATGTTATCCACATTCTCACCAGCTTCTGGTTTTTTTTTTGTCTTCTTAATAATAGCCATTCTAACTGGAATGAGATGGATCACATTGTAGTTTTTATTTGGATTTCCCTGATGATTATGTTGAGCATTTTTTTTTTTTTTGGTATAACTGTTACCCATCTGTATGTCTCCTCCTAAGGCATGTTGGGGCTCATGTCCTTTGCCCACTTATTACTTGGATTATTTATTTTTTATCGTTGCATTGCTTGAGTTTCTTTCATACTATAGATATTAGTCCCTTTTTTAAGAAAAATAGTTTGCAAATACATTCTCTCATTCTGTAAGTTACCTCTGCCCTCTTGCTCATTTCCTTTGCTACACAGAAGCTTCTTAGTTCAATACAGTTCAATTCAACTATTTTTTTTTCTAACTTTTACTTTAGTTTCATGGGGTACATGTGCAAGTTTATTACGTGGATAATTTCTGTGTCACTGCAGTTTGGTATACAAATGATCTTTTCACTGAGGTAGTGAGCATAGTACCCAATAGGTAGTTGTTCAGTTATTACCCTCTCCCTCTGACCCTACTTCCTATAGTAGTCCCTAGTGTCTATTGTTCCCATCTTGAGTTCATGTGTACTCAATGTTTAGCTTTCACTTATATGTGAAAATGTGTGGTATTTGATTTCCTGTTCCTGCATTAATTAATCTGCTTAGGTAATGGCCTCTAGCTGCATTTTCACTGCTGCAGAAGACATGATTTTGTTCTTTTTATAGCTACAATAGTATTCCATGATATATATATAATGCATATATTATGTATGTATGTATATATAAAATATCTCTTTATCTAGTCCACTGTTGATGGGCATCCAGGTTGATTCCATGAATTTGCTATTGTGAATAGTGCTGTGATGAACACACAAGTGCATTTATCTTTTTGGTGTTTTTGCCTGTGTTTTTGAGGTCTTTGCCTTAAAATCGTTGCCTAGACAAATATCCTGAAGTGTTTTCTCTGCTTCTAGTTGTTTCATAGTTTCATGGCTTATATTTGTCTTTAATTGATCTTGAGTTGAGTTTTGTATATGGAGAGGTAGTGGAGTCCATTTTCATTCTTCCACATATGGATATAAAACATACTTAACATCATTTACTAATGAGGGTGTCCTTTTCCCAACGGATGTTCTTGATATCATTGTTGAACATCACTTGGCTGTAAATATATGGAATTATTTCTGCATTTGTTATTCTGTTAAATTAGTCTATATTTTCTTTTATACCAATACTATGTTGTTTTGGTTACTTAATCATTGTAATATATTTTCAAGTCAGGTAGTGTGGTCCCTCTAGGTTTGCTCTTTTTCCTCAGGATTGCTTTGGATATTTGGACTCCTTTTCGTTTCCATGTGAATTTTAGGATTGTTTCTATTTATATGAAAAATGATATTGGTATTTTGAAAAGGATTGTATTGAATCTGTAGAATATTTTGAGTAGTATGATCATTTCAGTGTTAGTTATTCCTATCCATGAGTATGGGATGCTTGTCCATTTATCTGTGTTCTCTTCCATTTTTGTCATCAGTAGTTTGTATGTGTCCTTGTAAAGGTTGTTAATCACTATGGTTACATGTATTTCTGTGTAATTTTTGTAGTATTTTAAATGGGATTACCATCTTGATAACTTTCTCAATAAGTTGGTTATTAGTGTCTAGAAATTCTACAGGGATTTGTATATTTTAGTTTTCTCCAACTTTTCTGAGTTTATTAGATCTAAGAGTTTTTGGTGGGCATTAGATTTTTCTAGATAAAAGATATCATTTGCCTAAATGAACAGTTTGACTTCCTCTTTTCCAATTTGGATGTATTTTATTTATTTCTCTTGCCTAACTGCTCTGGTTAGGACTTCTAGTACTATGTGGAATAAAAGTATTAGAGTTAAACTAAGCATCTTTGTCTTGTTCCAGTACCAAGAGGAAGAGCTTTCAGAATTTCTCCCATCTGATGTTAGCAGCTGTGGCAGAATCATATATGGCCTTTATTGTGTTGAAGTATGTTCCTTCTATGACTAGTTTATTGACCTTTCCCATTATGAAAAGAAGTTGAATGTAATCAAATGTTTTATATGCATCTATTGAGATGATCAGATGGGTTTTATCCTTTATTCCATTGGTGTAATGTATTATATTTATTGATTTACATATATTGAACCATCCTTTCATTTCTGGGATGAATTCCACTTGATCATGATGTATTTTCCTTTTAATGTGCTGTGTATTTGATTTTCTAGTATATTGTTGATTATTTTTGCAACTCTGTTCATTAGATATATTGACCTGTAGTTTTATTTATTTTTTACTTCTTTGCTGAATTTGGCAGTAGGGTAATACTGAACTCTTAGAACAAGTTAGGGAGAATTCACTCTTCTTCAGTTATTTGGAATAGTTTGAGGATAATTTGTGTTATTCTTTCTAAGTTTGGTGGAGTTCAACAGTGAAGCCACCCAGTTCTGAACTTTTTTTTGTTTGATAGAAGATGTTTTTATTACCGAGAAAATTTCATTACTTGTGATTGATTTGTTAAAAGTTTTCTATTTCTTCCTGAATCATTTTTGGCAGGTTGTTTGTGTACAGGAATTTATCTTCTCGAGATTATCAATTTTGTTAATGTATAGTTGTTCATCATAGTCTGTGATGATCTTTTGTATTTCTATGGTATCTGTTGCAGTGTCTCCCTTTTCATTTCTGATTGTATTTTTTTGGATATTCTCCTTTTTTTCCCTTGGTTAATCTAGATAACAGATTACCGATTTTGTTTAGTTTTTGTTTTTTTTGGAAAAACTTTTGTTGAGGCTGGGCACAGTGGCTCATGCCTGCAAGCCCAGTACTTTGGGAGGCGAGGTGGACGGATCATGAGGTCAGGAGATCGAGACCATCCTGACTAACACGGTGAAACCCCATCTCTGTAATGTAAAAATACAAAAAATTAGCTGGACGTGGTAGCGGGCACCTTTGTCCCAGGTACTCCAGAGGCTGAGGCAGGAGAATGGCATGAATCCAGGAGGTGGAGCTTGCAGTGAGCTGAGATCACGCCACTGCCCTCCAGTCTGGGTGACAGAGCGAGACTCTGTCTCAAGAAAAATAAATAAATAAAAAATAAAAACAAATAAAAAATAAAACTTGTTGATCTTTTGTGTTGTTTGTATGAGTTTCTATTTCATCAGTTCCGCTTGATCTTTATTAGTTTCTTTTTTTTTTTTTTTACTATTAAGGGTGGATTTGGTTTGTTCCTGTTTTCCTTGTTTCTTGTTTTGAAAGTTTCAAACAATCTAATATCATTAGATTGTTTGAAATCTTTCTTTTTATGTAGACTTTTATTACTACAAACTTTCCTTTCAGAACTGCTTTTGTTGTATCTCATATGTTTTGATATGTTGCATATTGATTTTTATTTGTTTCAAGACATTTTAAAATTTTCTCCTTAGTATTTTCTTGGCCTAATGCTCATTTAGGCACATATTACTTCATTTGAATGTATTTGAACAGTTTCTAAAGTTCCTGTTTTTACTGATTCTGTATTTTATTTCACTGTGGTCAGAGACGATACTTAAGACTATTTAATTTTTCTTTCGATTTTTAAGACTTTTGTGTTCTAACACGGTCAGTCCTGGGGAATATTTCATGTGCTGATAAGAAGAACTTATATTCATGGAAGAAATGTTCTGTTAAGTGTCTGTTAGGTCCATTTGGTCTGATGTTCAGTTTAAATCCAATGTTTCTTTATTGATTTTCTGTTTAGATGATCTGTGTAATGCTTAGAGTGGGTTGCTGAAGTTCCCAACTATTAGAGTATTGCAACCTACCTCTCCCCTTAGATCTGGTAATATTTGCTTTGTATATCTGTAGACAATGGTGTTGAGTACATATATGCTTAAAATTGTCCTATTCTCTTGGTGTATTGTACTTTTATCATCATAGATTGACTTCTTTATTTTCAGTTTTTTTAACTTGAAGTCTATTTTATCTAACTATCACTTCTCCTGCTGCTTTTGACTTCCATTTGCATGGAATATTTTTTCCAAACCTTTATTTTCAGTCTATATGTATCTTTACAGGTGAGATGAGTTTCTTGTAAGCAGCATATAGATGAGTTATATTTTTAAATCCATTCAGCCAATCTATATCTTTTACGTGGAAAGTTTAATCTGTTTATATTCAAGGTTATTAATATGTGATGGTTTATTCCTGCCATTTTATTAATTGGTTTCTGGCTGTTTTATGCATCTTTTGTTCCTTTCATCTATTTGCTTTTTATTGTGATTTGGCAGTTTCTATATTGGTAACATTTAAGTCCTCTGTCTTCCTTATTTGTTTGCTCTACTAGTTCATAATAAACTTTTGTGTATTTTTGTAATGGTAGATATCATCATTTCACTTCTGGTTGTAGGACTCCTTTCAGCATTTCTTGTAGGGCCAGTCTAATGGTGATGAGTTTCATCAGATTTTGCTTGTCAGGGAAATACTTAATTTTTCTTTGTGAAGAATTCCTTTATTGGGTATATTATTCCTGATTGGCAGATTTTTTTTCTTTTTTTAGACTTTGAATAAATCATCCTCTTCTCTCCTGTCCTGTAAGGTTTCTGCTAAGAAATCCACTGTTCATATGATGAGTTTTCATCATATGATGACTTTTGACAGTTTTATCAGATATAAGTATTACTACATATATCTGGGTGATATAGTGTTGGGTGCATATGTGTTTAGAATTGTTACATCTTCTTTCTAATTGGTCCCTTTATCATTATATAATGACCTTTTTTGTTTATTTTTACTGCAATGTAATGTACAGTAAGGAAGATCTTTTTGAATTTTGTCTCTTTGGGGATCTCTGAGCTTCCTGTGTTTGGCTGTCTAAATCTCTTTTTAGACTTGAGAAGTTTTCAGCTATTATTTTGTTAAATTGCTTACCTCTTCCTTTTGTTCTCTCTTTGCATTTGGGGGTCACAGGAAATTCAAATATTTGTTTCCCTTATCATGTGCCATATGTCACCTATTCTTTATTCATTCTTTTTCCCTCTGTCATCTTTATTTTTATCTGACTGGGTTGTTTCAAAAAATCTGTTTTCAAGTTCTGGATTTTTTAATTCTGCTTGATCTAGTTGATTGAAGCTTTCAAATATATTTTGTATTTTATTCAATGAATTATTCAGTTCTAAAATTTCTCTTAAGTTCTTTTTAATGATACCTATTTCAGTGATACATTTCTCATTCATATCATTAATTACTTTTTCTGATTTCTTTGTATTATTTGTGTTCTATCTCACTGAGCTTTTTTAAAATTGATATTTTGAATTCTTCTTCCAGGATTTCATAAATTTATTTTCCATAATAATTTGATGCTGGAGAATTACTGTGTTTATTTGGAGGCACAATCTTTCCTTTTATCATGTTTCTTGTGTCCTTACTTTGATATATGAACATCTGGTATATGAGTTGCTTTTCCCATTTTTGAAATTTGTTTTTTAGATGACTTTTTCCTAAAGATAAATCCATTATTTTGGTTATATTAGGAACATGGTGTTGCTTAGTTTGGATGATGTTGATCAGATTCTAGGTGCATGCATTGTGTGGTCTTCATATGATTTCTTCAGTTCTAAACAGTATTAGTATTGTTTCTTATTTCTCAATAGCTTTACCAACTAATTTTACATAGTATTCTAAATCTTTGTTGTCAACAATGTTTATAGCATCTTAACCAAAAGAAGATTCCATATCAAGAACCCACTTTCTTTGTTTATCCATTAGAAACCAGTATGTATACATTCAAGTTTTATTATGAGATTGCAGCAATTCAATCACATTTTCAGGCTCCATGTCTAATTCTATTACACTTGCTATTTTCACCACATCTGCAGTGACTTCCTCCATTGAAGTCCTGAAGCCATCAAAGTCATTCAATAAGGGTTAGGGTCGAATTCTTCCAAACTCCTGTTAATATTGATATTTTGTATTTCTATCATGAATAACACATTTTCTTAATGACATCTAGAATGGTGAATCCCTTCCAGAAGGTTTCCAATTTACTTTGCTCATATTCATCGAGGAATCAATATCTATGTTAGCGATGGCCTTATAAAATAAGTTTCTTATAAAAGACTTATAAATAAAAATTATTTCTTGATCCATGGGCTGCAAAATAGATGTTTGTAGACATTAAAATATTAATCTCTTTATGCATCCATCAGAGCTCTTGGATGATCAGGTGCATTGTCAATGAGCAGTAGTCTTTTGAAAGGAATCTTTTTTTCTGAGCAGTAAGTCTCAACAGTAGGCTTAAAATATTCAATAAACAATGCTTCCATCCAGGATTGTTGTTTTATTGATAGATTGCAGCCAGAGTAGATTTAGCATAATACTTAAGGGTTCTAGAATTGCTGGAATGGTAAATGTGCACTGGCTTCAAATTCAAGCCACCAACTGCATTAATCTTTAACAGTAAAGTCAGCCAATCCTTTGAAGCTAAGCATCATAGGCTCAAAATAAAGGAATGGAGAAAGATCTACTAAAAAAATGGAAAACAAAAAAAGAGCAAGGGTTGCAATCCTAGTCTCTGATAAAACAGACTTTAAACCATCAAAGATCAAAAGAGACAAGAGGCCATTACATAATGGCAAAGGGATCAATTCATCAGAAGAGGTAACTATCTTAAATATATATGCACCCAATACAGGAGTACCCAGATTCATAAAGCAAATCCATAGAGACTTACAAAGAGACTTAGACTTTCATAAAATAATAATGGGAGAATTTAACACTCCACTGTCAACATTAGACAGATCAACGAGACAGAAAGTTAACAAGGATATCCAGGAATTGAAGTCAACTCTGCACCAAGCAGACCTAACAGACATCTACAGAACTCTCCACCCCAAATCAACAGACTATACATTCTTCTCAGCACCACATCATACTTATTCCAAAATTGACCACATAGTTGGAAGTAAAGCACTCCTCAGCAAATGTAAAACAACAGAAATTATAACAAACTGTGTCTCAGACCACAGTGCAATCAAACTAGAACTCAGGACTAAGAAACTCAATCAAAACCACTCAACTACATGGAAACTGAACAATTTGCTCCTGAATGACTACTGGGTACATAACAAAGTGAAGGCAGAAATAAAGATGTTCTTTGAAACCAATGAGAACAAAGATACAACATTATCAGAATCTCTGGGACACATTTAAAGCAGTGTGTAGAGGGAAATTTATAGCACTAAATGCCCACAGGAGAAAGCAGGAAAGATCTAAAACTGACACTCTAACATTACAATTAAAAGAACTAGAGAAACAAGAGCAAACACATTCAAAAGCTAGCAGAAGGTAAGAAATAACTAAGATCAGAGCAGAAATGAAGGAGATAGAGACAAAAAAAAAAAAAAAAAAAAAAAAAACCCACCAAAAAGTAAATGAATCCAGGAGCTGATTTTTTGAAAAGATCAACAAAATTTTAACATATGCAAATCAGTAAATGTAATCCAGCATATAAACAGAACCAAAGACAAAAAGCACATGATTATCTGAATAGATGCAGAAAAGGCCTTTGACAAAATTCAACAGCCCTTCATGCTAAAAACGCTCAATAAATTCAGTATTGATGGAACGTATCTCAAAATAATAAGAGCTATTTATGACACACCCACAGCCAATATCATATTGAATGGGCAAAAACTGGAAGCATTCCCTTTGAAAACTGGCACAAGACAGGGATGCCCTCTCTCACCTCACACTCCTATTCAACATAGTGTTGGAAGTTCTGGCAAGGGCAATCAGGCAAGAGAAAGAAATAACGGGTATTCAGTTAGGAAAAGAAGAAGTCAAATTGTCCCTGTTTGCAGATGACATGATTGTATATTTAGAAAACCCTATTGTCTCAACCCAGAATCTCCTTAAGCTGATAAGCAACTTCAGCAAAGTCTCAGGATAAAAAATCAATCTGCAAAAATCACAAGCATTCTTATACACCAGTAACACACAAAGAGAGAGTTAAATCATGAGTGAACTCCCATTCACAATAGCTTCAAAGAGAATAAAATACCTAGGAATCCAACTTACAAGGGATGTCAAGGACCTCTTCAAGAACTACAAACCACTGCTCAGTGAAATCAAAGAGGACACGAACAAATGGAAAAACATACCATGCTCATGGATAGGAAGAATCAATATTGTGAAAATGGCCATACTGCCCATGGTAATTTGTAGATTCAATGCCATCCCCATCAAGCTACCAATGACTTTCTTCATATAATTGGAAAAAACTACTTTAAAGTTCATATGGAAAAAAGACCCCACATTGCCAAGACAATCCTAAGCCAAAAGAGCAAAGCTGGAAGCATCACGCTACCTGACTTCAAACTATACTACAAGGCTACAGTAACCAAAACAGCATGGTACTGGTACCAAAACAGAGACATAGACCAATGGAACAGAACAGAGTCCTCAGAAATAATATCACACATCTACAGCCATCTGATCTTTGACAAACCTGACAAAAACAAGAAATGCGGAAAGGATTCCCTATTTAATAAATGGTGCTGGGAAAATTGGCTAGCCATAAGTAGAAAGCTGAAACTGGATCCTTTCCTTACTCCTTATACGAAAATTAATTCAAGAGAGAGTAGAGACTTAAATGTTAGATCTAAGATCAAAAAAACTCTAGAAGAAAGCCTAGGTAATAACATTCACAACATAGGCATGGGCAAGGAGTTCATATCTAAAACACCAAAAGCAATGGCAACAAAAGCCAAAATTGACAAATGGGATCTAATTAAAGAGCTTCTGCACAGCAAAAGTAACTACCATCAGAGTGAACAGGCAACCTACAAAATGGGAGAAAATTTTTGCAGTCTACTCATCTGACAATGGGCTAATATCCAGAACCTACAAAGAACACAATCAAATTTACAAGAAAAAAACAACCCCATCAAAAAGTGGGCAAAGGATATGAACAGACACTTCTCAAAAGAAGACATTCATACAGCCAACAGACACATGAAAAAATGCTCATCATCACTGACCATCAGAGAAATGCAAATCAAAACCACAATGAGATACCATCTCACACCAGTTAGAATGGCAATCATTAAAAAAAGTCAGGAAACAACAGGTGCTGGAGAGGATGTGGAGAAACAGGAACACTTTTTCACTGCTGGTGGGACTGTAAACTAATTCAACCATTGTGGAAAACAGTGTGGCGATTCCTCAAGGATCTAGAACTAGAAATATCATATGACCCAGCCATCCCATTACTGGGTATACACCCAAAGAATTATAAGTCATGCTGCTATAAAGACACATGCACATGTATGTATATTGAGGCACTAATCACAATAGCAAAGACTTGGAATCAACTCAAATGTCCATCAGTGACAGACTGGATTAAGAAAATGTGGCACATATACACCATGGAATACTATGCAGCCAAAAAAAAAGGATGAGTTCATGTCCTTTGTAGGGACATGGATGCAGCTGGAAACCATCATTCTCAGCAAACTATCCCAAGAACAGAAAACCAAACACCGCATGTTCCCACTCATAGGTGGAAATTGAACAATGAGATCTCTTGGACATAGGAAGGGGATCATCACACACTGGGTCCTATTGTGGGGAGTGGGGAAGGGGGAGGAATAGCATTAGGAGATATACCTAATGTAAATGATGAGTTAATGGGTGCAGCACACCAACATGGCTCATGTATACATATGTAACAAACCTGCACGTTGTGCACATGTACCCTAGACCCTAAAATATAATAATAATAAAAAAGAAAATGTGGCACATATACACCATGGAATACTATGCAGCCATAAAAAATGATGAGTTCATGTCCTTTGTAGGGACATGGATGCAGCTGGAAACCATCATTCTCAGCAAACTATCCCAAGAACAGAAAACCAAACACCGCATGTTTTCACTCATAGGTGGGAATTGAACACTGAGAACACTTGGACGCAGGAAGGGGAACATCACACATCGGGGCCTGTTGTGGGGTGGGGGGAGTGGGGAGGGATTGCATTAGGAGATATACCTAATGTAAATGAGGAGTTGATGGGTGCAGCACACCAACATGGCACATGATACATATGTAACAAACCTGCCCATTGTGCACATGTACCCTAGAACTTAAAGTACAATAAAAAAGAAAAAAAATAGAGTTTGCATTCCTCTGTTCTCACAGATCTCTTGAGTCAACGTTCAAAAACTGTACCTTGCAGCTGCACTACTTTCTTAGTATCACTGTCTTAATTTTGGGGCTGTCAACCCCACTTATAAGAAACTTTCCCTGTTTTATACTATGATATTACAATCTAAAGCTGGAAATCTTTTTTCAAGTAAATATGAAAAGTAAACAGATCATTTGTTAGTCTGGACTTCCATCATCACAGTAGTTCTTAACAAAACAATACTGATCAGACAATCTGTTTATTAATACAAGGTTTATTATGTGAAAGAACAGGGCTCAGAAACTGGAATAAAAGCAGCTAAATTCTCTAAGCACTGACTTAGCTGGTGGTACTTAGGAATTTAAAACTTTACATGTCCGTCTGCGTTGCTCTACTCCCTCCCTTCTGTCCTATCTCAAATATTTATTGGGTACTCTCATGTACCTAACTCAAGGATAGATGCTGGGGATACAGGGATGAATAGGACATGATCTCCACCTTTAAGAGTCCCTAGTATGTATCTAGGGAGAAAAAGAAGTAAATAAATAATAGCAATGCAGAGTGCATGCTGCAAATTATAAAAGAACTCTAAAAGGAATAGTCATAGGGTGGGAGAAGATGTAAAAGGGCAGGAAATTAGCTGAACCATGAGTGATGATCCTGTAGACTCAATTCCTTCTAGAGAGTACGGCAGCATTCTTCAGGAGAGGTGACTTGAAAATTGCTGTTGGTATAGGAAAAACGTCTGTTTGGCTGCTACCAAGGAATATCTGTTCTGCTTAGTGATGATGCACTGGGGCAAGGAGGAGGCAGAGATCTTAAAGGAAGAGTAGGGAGAGGTGTTGTTAATCTCTGAAACAACTCAGAATAATCCTTACAATTTAGCCTTTTATAGGACAATGGAATCAGATGTCCCTGATGTGGGCAGTCAAGGGCCAAATCAGTTTTATGTGTTAACAAAATCTCAAAGAGTGTGTTGGGGTCCATGAGGACTATAGTCACTTAAATTTATACTTATGTCTCTGAAGGAAGATACGTATAGACAAGAGGAAGCATAAAAGCAGTATTCTTGGGAAAGAATGCGATATTTCACTGTGTTAGGCTACTAGTCAAGACAGAGCTAGAGAAAAGAAATTAAAGCTGGTGAAATATATGGCATATATTGAAAAGTAGAGATCTGTATGTCCATTATTGATGGAAAACAAATATTTAAATATCCAGTGAGGGTAAAATCAACAGGAAATATTCTGCCTAGGACTCTTAAGTATTTTCTATAACAGCATCAAACTCTGCCCAACCAGGCAAAATACAGGAGCCAGATTTGCTGGAGAAGCATCAATGACTGCACAGCCAGGCAAAAGCCACAGGCTAAAATCATCTCCTAGGTAGTGCTTAAACTTTGAAAAGTTTACCAAAGTGAGCAGGTATAATTTTTAGGAGCAGTGGATACAAAACCCACGATTAGTGACAACAAGATTGACTTACAAGAGAGCAGAACCTTTCCAATAACTTTGTTTAGAAATTGAAAGCAAATTTTATTGGCCTCAGATTATTATGTTACAAAAGACAACTGAATAGAGCTGACTCAAAGAAAGTAAAAGGTATCATATTTGTTCCATTTTATTCCTATTTTTACTATGTATCATCACTAATTTGATGCAGTTTATCAGAACATGACATGAAAGATTTAGTGAACTGCACAACAAATGAAAAGAAGAAAAAAGCTGTATGTATTCTGTATTCTTATAGACACTTGTATTATTATTTTTTAATTCAATCAATCACCATTCACCACACCTGCCTTTCTTAATCAAGTTTTTTGAGATATAATTTAGGCACAGTGTAATTCACCCTTGTCAGGTCTTTATGTACTAATTTTGATAAATTACTTTTTAGAACAAAGAAATATCACAATATTAAAAATTTCTGCATAAAGAAAAAGTAATCATACTTCAAGTATGTATTATTCAATATTTCAAACACTTTGTCACATTCTACATAATTTTTATTAAGAAATAAAATTTTATTAAGAAATAAATACACCATTCAGCTTCTAACTACAATTCATAAAATACTTCACATTTAACTATAATTTTGTTGCTTGAAGATAATCTAGAGAATTTTTTCCACTTAATAAACAGTAAACATATTTTCTCTTAGTTATGATTTTCCTTTTTTAAAATAATTTAAACTTTTGTTTTAGATTCAAGGGTTACATGAGCAGGTTTGTTATATGGGGGAAAATTTTTTAAAAAGGTTCATATGTAATACAAGAAGCTCTGGAGAAGGAACTAGACTTCAAACTATGAGATAGTTTTTCTAATTTAACTATTTTCATAATCTCCATGTTAAGAAACAGCTGGGGCAATTTATCTGTCACAGAAAAAGCCAAGTGGTCCCAGAAAAAGCTTTCTTGTGTTAGTGGCTGGCAAGAGTTATTACCTGATTATAAATATTTTTTAAAAAGGAATATATAACAAGAAAGGAACTTTGGCTCATTGATGCTTTTATAGATTCTCTTCAAATAACACTTCCTTAGTGGCTAAGTCAAGCACAGTGCTAAGATAGAAATTACACAACAATCAACAAAGAGTACAGTTTTGTATCCTTTAGGCCTTACCATTCATGGTAGCGTTACATATGTAAATAATTATAGAACAATATGATATGTCTGTAAGACGGTTATGTCCAGAGTGTTACTGTAATAGTGTTATGAGGTATAGTCTAAAGGAAGTCAACACTCAGCAAATCTCTGTTTAGAAAATCAAACTAGCAAAATCTTCAAAGTACAACTAAATACATTCTGGGAAATTCACATTAACTTAATTGCTCAGAAAATAATGCAAATAGGAGAAGAACAACTTAGGATGCCTATGTTAATACACACTTTTTAAAAAGTAGTTCTTGTAGCCTTTTAAGATAGCTGTCGAGTGGCACCTGGCACTCACTTTCTCTACAAAGCGGGAGCAAAAACAGTCATCAAATAGAGTGTCTAACAGAGAACAATGGGATGCAGCATGGCAATGACAGAGAACCTCTAAAGCATGGAAAGAGAAAGAAGTAAAGAAGCAAAGAAGACAGCCTGTCCAGGATTGGCATGGAGCCAGAAGGCACTCTCCATTGTGGGAAAAATATCTTTTTCCAAGGACATCCCCATTGCAGGCTCCTGCCATCCCAGCCATGGAAGAGTTCTTAAGCCCTTGTGGGTCCTGAGACTAACAGGTAAAGTTTCCTGGAATCCACGCAATTCCATTGTTACAGGGAGGGAGTTTGTACTGGGTCCCACACCCTCTCCAAGATCCAAACAGATGCAGCCTGGAGCCATTTGGAGAGTCCAGCTCCCACCAAACTAGATACTGTTTAGGGCCCAACAGCCCCTCTATCTCCACATCACTGAAGTCCTACTGACATCATCCTACATTTATCCAGAGAGCTGCAGTGACATAAGGCCAGCTGGACTGAGTGGAGGGGCTAGTTCTCAAGCATTCTCACCCATGTAGTGTCCTATAGCCCAGGAAATGGGCTGCCTCCAGGACAGAGAGAGTAATAGAATGCACTCATTACAGCCTGAGAGCCACCTGCTTGAGACTGATGCCAATGACAGTAACCCTGCCCCTTTCAGCAGTAGGGCCAGAGAACACCTGCATACACCCTAAGAAGGTTCTGGAACAAGACTATACCACCAACTGTCACCACTTCCAAGGTCTGAAAATGCCATCTGGAGATCCAGGCATAAACGTGCCCTACCCAAGTCAGCCCACGCCCATGTGCACCACTTGGGGATAGGATTACCCTGCCAACAGCCTCTTGCAGTAGCACCTATGCATAATGTCTAGAAGCCTGGAGATCAAGCTGACCTTACCACTACTGGCAGCACTCAATAGGGAAGCCTGAGGAAAGGTTGCCTTTACCACCATGGCTGCTGGCAATGACATGCAAACACCATCATGGGGAGGAGGGGGTGGCTTGCACAGACTACCATTACCACCACAGCCACTATGTACACCACTCAAAGGTCTGAGGACATGCCTGTCCACCCAGTCCACCACTGCTACTGACAACACACAAGCAATATGCCTGGAAGTCCAAGGACTGGCTCACCCAGACGTATTACCACTGGTGTCAGTGGACACTGCCTGGGGGCCTGAGAACTGGCAAACCTATGCCCAAGGACCTGCCTTCCTGATGATCCTGACCCCAGCAAAGTCTCACCACAGCATCCACTAACAACTGCAGCCCAAACAAATGAGGAAGACACAGACAAATTTGACACTGATTACAGCCGCCTCAAATCATACAAAATCTAACCTACTGTGCATACCCACATTCAAAGCAAAATCATCTTATTGAATCAACATTATAGATACATCAATAAAAAAGTCTTTCCCTACAAAAATCAATCCATAAAACTTGAAAAAGCAACTGTTGTACCATGCACACACATTTCAATGTAAGGACATGAAAATATGAAAAAGCAAGGAAACATGACAATTTCAAAGGAACACAATAATTCTTCATTAAAAGATCCCAACAAAAAGGAAATCCATGAAATGACTGAAAAAAAATTCAAAATAATAATATTGAAGAAAGAGTGAGACACAAGAGAGCAAAGATTAAACTACACAAAAAAGTCAGGAAAACAACACATGATCTAAAAGAGAAATTCAGAAGAGATAGATATCATCAGAACAGAAATCAAACTGAAATACTGGAACTAGAGATTTCAATAAATAAAATTAAATCACAAAAGACATCTTCAACAATAGACTTCATAAGCAAAATAATCGTTGAACTTGAAGATAACCTGTCTGATAAAAAAAGAGAAAGAAAAAGAGAAAAAGAATGAAGAAAGCATATATGATATAAGAGACACCAGAAAGTGAAGAAATATATGAATTTTCAGTGCTGTAGAAGGTGAAAAGGGCAAAATAATAGAAAACATATTTAACAAATTAATAGCAGAAAACTTCCCAAGTCTTGCAAGAGGCACAGACATCCAAATACAAGGAGCTCAAAGAATCCCAAAAAGACTCAACTCAGAAAATTCATTTCCAGTGCATGTTAGAGTAAGACTGTCAAAAGTAAGAGACAAAGAGAGAATTCTAAAAACAGCAAGAAAGAAGTATCTGTATTAGTTCATTTTCATGCTGCTATAAAGAAAGGCTTGAGCTTGGATAATTTTTAAAGGAAAGAGGTTTAACTGACTTACAGTTCTGCAGGGCTGAGGAGGCCTCAGAAAACTTACAATCATGGTGGAAGGGGAAGTGAACATGTCTTTCTTTACATGGCAGCAGGAAGAAGAAGTGCCAAACAAAGGACGAAAAGCTCCTTATAAAGCCATCAGATCTTGTGAGAACTCATTCACTATCACAAGAACAGCATAAGGGTAACCACCATCATCATCCAATTGCCTCCCACTGGGTCCCTCACACAACACGTGGGAAATGTGGGAACTATAATTCAAGATTAGATTTGGGTGAGGACACAGCCAAACAATATCATCCCACCCCAGCCCCTCATAATCTCATGTCCTCACATTTCAAAACAAAATCATGCCCTTCCAATAGTCCCCAAAAGTCTTAACTCATTCTAGCATTAACCCTAAAGTCCAAGTTCAAAGTCTCATCTGAGACAAGGCAAGTCACTTCTCTCTCTGAGCCTGTAATATCAAAAGTAAGTTAGTAACTTCCTGTAAGCAATGGGGATACAGGCATTGGGTAAATATGCCTGTTCCAAATGGAAGAAATTGGCCAAAACAAAGTTGCTACAGGCCCCATGCAAATCCGAAATCCAATACATCAGCCATTAAAGTTCCAAAATGATCTCTTTTGACTCCATGTCTCATATCCAAGTCACACTGATGCCAGAGGTGGGCTCCCATGGTCTTGGGCAGTTCTGCCCCTGTGGCTTTCAGGGTATAGCCCCCCTCCCAGCTGCTTTCATGGGCTGGTGTTCAGTGTCTGCAGCTTTTCCAGGCACACAGTACAAGTTGTCAGTGGATCTATTATTCTGGGGTCTGGAGGATGCTGGCCCACTTCTGACAGTTCCCCTAGGTAGTGCCCCAGTGGAGACTCTATATGGGACTGCAACCCCACATTTCCCTTCCACACTGTGCTAGCATAGGTTCTCAAAGAGGGCTCTGCCCCTGCAGCTAACTTCTTCTTGGACATCCAAGCATTTCCATACATGCTCTGAAATGTAGGCAGAGGTTCCCAAACTCCAATTCTTGACTTCTGTGTACCCACAGGCACAACCCCAAGTGTAAGCCTCCAAGTCTTGGGGCTTACACCCTCTGAAGCAATGGCCTGAGTTGTACCTTGGCCCCTTTTAGCCACAGCTAGAGCTAAAGCAGCAGGGACACAGAGCACTATGTTCCGAGGCTGCATAAAGCGGGGGCCGGCGGGGGGGTGGGCCCTGGGCCTGGCCCACAAAACCATTTTCTCTTCTAGGACTCCAGGCCTGTGATGGGAGTGGCTGCCATGATGGTCTCAACATGCTCTGGAGACATTTTCCCCATTGTCTTGGCAATTAGCATCTGGCTCCTTGCTGCTTATGCAAACTTCTGTAGCCAGCTTGAATTTCCCCCCAGAAAATGTTTTTAACTTTTTCCACTGCATTGTCAGGCTGCAAATTTTCTAAACTTTATGCTCTGTCGCCTCTTGAATGCTTTGCTGCTGAGAAATATCTTTCACCAGATGCCCTAAATTATCTCTCTCAAATTCAAAGTTCCACAGATCTCTAGGACTGGGGCAAAATGCTGCCAGTCTCTTTGCTAAAGAATAGCAAGAGTCATCTTTGCTCCAGCTCCCAAGAAGTTCCTTATTTCCATATAAGACCACTTTAGCCTGAACTTCATGCCCATATCATTATCAGCATTTTGGTCAAAACCATTCAACAAATCTCTAGGAAATTCCAAACTTTCCCACATCTTCCTGTCTTCTCAGCCCTCCAAACTGTTCCAACCTCTGCTGTTACCCAGTTCCAAAGTTGCTGCCACATTTTCAGGTGGGGACAACAGCAGATACCACAGAGACTGAGGTGATTTACAACAGTATCCCACTCTCTGTGGTATCAATTTATGTTTGAGTGCTGCTACGAAGAAATACCTGAGACTGAGTAATTTATAAAGGAAAGAGGTTTAATTGACTCACAGTTCTACAGGGCTGAAGAGGCCTCACAAAACTTATAATCACGGAGGAAAGGGAAGCACATATGTACTTTACATGACAGTTGGAAGTAGAAGTGGTGAGCAAAGGGGAAAAAGCCCCTTATAATGCCATAAGATCTCATGAGAATTCACTCACTATCACTAGAACAACATAAGGGTAACTACCCCCATGATTCAATTATTTCCCACTGGGTACCTCCCACAACACACTGGGATTGTGGGAACTACAATTCAAGATGAGATTTGGGTGAGAATACAGCCAAGTCATATTAGTATCAAATCTCATATAAAGATATTCCCAATAGACTAAGAATGGATTTATCAGCAGAAACTTTAAGGGCCAGAAGAGAATGGGATAATATATTCAAAGCATTGAAAACAAAAATCTGTCAGCCAAGAATATTATGCCCATTAGTTATCCTTCCAAAGTAAAGGAGAAACAGTCTTTCCCAGATAAATACTGAGGGAATTCATCACCAGTAGACTAGCTCTGCAAGAAACACTTAAGGCAGTCCTTCATCCGGAAGCAAAAGGACAATATACATCACCATGGAAACAGAAGGTATTAAACTCAGGGTACAGCAAATGCAAAAATAAGAAGAAAAAGGAGTCAAATATTGCTATTACAGAAAGTCAGGAAACCATAATGACAAACAGTAAGAGAAAAAAAAAAAAAAAGAAAAAGGATATACAAAAAAATTGGAAAACAATTAATAAAGTGACAGGAGTAAGTCCTCGTCTATCAATAATATTCTCAAATGTCAACAGAATAAATTCTCCATTTAGGAGATATAGCCTGGTTGAACTGATTTTAAAATATTACCAAACTATAGGCTGCATACAAAAAGTTCACTTCGCTTTCAAGGATGCATACAAAGTGAAGGAATGAAAAAGATATTTCATGCAAATGGAAACCAAAGCAAATAGAAGTACTTATAACTGTATCAGACAAAATAAACTTTAAATCAAAAAGTATAAAAGGAGATGAAGACAGTAGTTATATAATAATAAAGGAATGAATTCAGGAAGATAATATAATAATTCTAAATACACATGCAACCAACACTGAAGCATCCAGATATATAAAGCAATACCAGTAGATCTAAAGAGACAGACAGTCCAATACAATAACAGTTGGCGATTCCAACATCCGCTTCCTAGCATTAGACAGATAATTTAGAAAGAAAATCAACTAAGAAAAACAATCTGACCAATAGACCAAATGAACCTAACATTTATTTGAGGAATATTTTATCCAAAAGCTACAGATACACATTATACTTACCAGCACATAGAACATTCTCTAGGATGGAATATACATTAGGTCACAAAACAAGTCTCAACAAAATTTTAAACGTCAATATTATATTTAATATTTTCTCAGACAACAGTGTAATAAAACTAGAAATAAATAATAAGAGGCCAGGCATGATGGCTGTTGCCTATAATCCCAGCAATTTGGGAGGCCGGGGGGTAGATCATCTGAGGTCAGGAGTTCAAGACCAGCGTGGTCAACTTTGTGAAAACCTGTCCCTACTAAAAGTACAAAAATTAGCTGGGCGTGGTGGCAGGTGCCTGTAATTCCAACTACTCAGGAGGCTAAGGCAGGAGAATTGCTTGATCCCAGAAGGTGGAAGTTGCAGTGAGCTGAGATCGGGCCACTGCACTCCACTCCAGCCTGGGTGACAAAAGTGAGACACCATCTCAAAAAAGAAAAAAAAAATGAAAAGAAAAGAAAGAAATAGAAAAAGCCCGGAGCCAGATGGCCGAATCGGAACAGCTCCAGCCTCCAGCTCCCAGCGCAAGCAACACAGAAGACGGGTGATTTCTGCATTTTCAACTGAGGTACTGGGTTCATCTCACTGAGGAGTGCCGAAAAATCGGTGCTGGTCAGCTGCTGCAGGCCAACCAGTGAGAGCTGAAGCAGGGCGACGCATCGCCTCACCTGGGAAGTGCAAGGGGGAAGGGAATCCCTTTTCCTAGCCAAGGGAAACTGAGACACACAACACCGGGAAAATCGGGTAACTCCCACCCTCATACTGTGCTTTACCAAGGGTCTTAGCAAACGGCACACCAGGAGATTATATCCAACACCCGGCCGGGAGGGTCCCACGCCCAAGGAGCCTCCCTCATTGCTAGCACAGCAGTCTGAGATCTAAATGCAAGACAGCAGCGAGGCTGGGGGGGGCGCCCGCAACTGCTGAGGCTGAAGTACATAAACAAGGCCTACTGTAAGCTCGAACTGCATGGAGCCCACCACACTCAAGGAGGCCTGCCTGTCTCTGTAGACTCTACCTCTGGGGACAGGACATAGCTAAACAAAAAGCAGCAGAAACCTATACAGATGTAAATGACCCTGTCTGACAGCTTTGAAGAGAGCAGTGGATCTTCCAGCATGGAGGTTGAGATCTGAGAATGGACAGACTGCCTGCTCAAGTGGGTCCCTGACCCCTGAGTAGCCTAACTGGGAGATATCGCCCACTAGGGGCAGACGAACACCTCACACCTCCCACGGCGGGGTACACTCCGGAGATGAAGCTTCCAGAGCAAGAATCAGAAAGCAACACTCGCTGTTCAGCAATATTCTATCTTCTGCAGCCTCTGCTGCTGATACCCAGGCAAACAGAGTCTGGAGTGGACCTCAAGCAATACCCAACAAACAGCTGAGGGTCCTGACTGTTAGAAGGAAAACAAACAAACAGAAAGGACACCCAAACCAAAACCCCATCAGTATGTCACCATCATCAAAGACCAAAGGCAGATAAAACCACAAAGATGGGGAAAAAGCAGGGAAGAAAAGCTGGAAATTCAAAAAATCAGAGTGCCTCTCCCCCTCCAAAGGAATGCAGCTCATCATCAGTAATGGATCAAAAACCTGGATGGAGAATGACTTTGAAGCGTTGAGAGAAGAAGGCTTCAGTCGATCAAATTTCTCAGAGCTAAAGGAGGAACTACGTACCCAGTGCAAAGAAATTAAAAATCTTGAAAAAAGGATGGAAGAATGGATAACTGGAATAATCAATGCAGACAAGGCCATAAATGAACTGATACAGATAAAAACCATGATACGAGAACTACGTAACAAATGCACAAGCTTCAGTAACAGACTCGATCAACTGGAAGAAAGAGTATCAATGATTGAAGATCAAATGAATGAAAGGAAGCAAGAAGAGAAGTGTAAAGAAAAAAAGGAAAAAGAAATGAACAAAGCCTCCAAGAAATATGGGATTATGTGAAAAGACCAAATCTACATCTGATTGGGGTGCCTGAAAGTGAGGGGGAAAATGGAACCAAGTTGGAAAACACTCTTCAGGATATCATCCAGGAGAACTGACCCAACCTAGTAGGGCAGGCCAACATTCAAATTCAGGAAATACAGAGAACACCAGAAAGATACTCCTCGAGAAGAGCAACTCCAAGACACATAATTATCAGATTCACCAAAGTTGAAATGAAGGAAAAACTGTTAAGGGCAGCCAGAGAGAAAGGTCAGGTTACACACAAAGGGAAGCCCATCAGACTAACAACAGATCTCTCAGCAGAAACTCTCCAAGCCAAAAGAGAATAGGGGCCAATATTCAACATTCTTAAAGAAAAGAATTCTCTTTTTTTTTTATTTTTTATTTTTATTATACTTTAAGTTCTAGGGTACATGTGCATAATGTGCAGGTTTGTTACATATGTATACTTGTGCCATGTTGGTGTGCTGCACCCATCAACTCATCAGCACCCATCAACTCGTCATTTACATCAGGTATAACTCCCAATGCAATCCCTCCCCCTCCCCCCTCCCCGTGATAGGCCCCAGTGTGTGATGTTCCCCTTCCCGAGTCCAAGTGATCTCATTGTTCAGTTCCCACCTACGAGTGAGAACATGCGGTGTTTGGTTTTCTGTTCTTGTTATAGTTCGCTGAGAATGATGGTTTCCAGCTGAATCCATGTCCCTACAAAAGACACAAACTCATCCGTTTTTATGGCTGTATAGTATACCATGGTGTATATGTGCCGCATTTTCTTAATCCAGTCTGTCACTGATGGACATCTGCGTTGATTCCAAGACTTTGCAGTTGCGAATAGTGCCGCAATAAACATACGTATGCACGTGTCTTTACAGCAGTATGATTTATAATCCTTTGGGTATGTAACCAGTAATGGGATGGCTGGGTCTTATGGTACTTCTAGTTCTAGATCCTTGAGGAATTGCCATACTGTTTTCCATAATGGTTGAACTAGTTTACAATCCCACCAACACTGTAAAAGTGTTCCTATTTCTCCACAACCTCTCCAGCATCTGTTGTTTCCTGACTTTTTAATGATTGCCATTCTAACTGGTGTGAGATGGTATCTCATTGTGGTTTTGATTTGCATTTCTCTGATGGCTAGTGATGATGAGCATTTTTTCATGTGTCTGTTGGCAGTATGAATGTCTTCTTTTGAGAAATGTCTGTTCATATCCTTTGCCCAATTTTTGATGGGGTTATTTGTTTTTTTCTTGTAAATTTGTTTGAGTTCTTTGTAGATTCTGGATATTAGCCCTTTGTCAGATGAGTAGATTGCAAAAATTTTCTCCCATTCTGTAGGTTGCCTGTTCACTCTGATGGTAGTTTCTTTTGTGGTGCAGAAGCTCTTTAGTTTAATTAGATCCCATGTGTCAATTTTGGCTTCTGTTGCCGTTGCTTTTGGTGTTTTAGACATGAAGTTCTTGCCCATGCCTATGTCCTGAATGGTACTCCCTAGGTTTTTATCTAGGGTTTTTATGGTATTAGGTCTAACATTTCAGTCTCTAATCCATCTTGAATTAATTTCCGTATAAGGAGTAAGAAAAGGATCCAGTTTCAGCTTTCTACTTATGGCTAGCCAATTTTCCCAGCACCATTTACTAAATAGGGAATCTTTTCCCCATTTCTTGTTTTTCTCAGGTTTATAAAAGATCAGATGGCTGTAGATGTGTGGTATTACTTCTGAGGACTCTGTTCTGTTCCGTTGGTCTACATCCCTGTTTTGGTACCAGTACCATGCTGTTTTGGTTACTGTAGCCTTGTAGTATAGTTTGAAGTCAGGTAACATGATGCCTCCAGCTTTGTTCTTTTGACTTAGGATTGTCTTGGCAATGTGGGCTCTTTTTTGGTTCCATATGAACTTTAAAGCGGTTTTTTCCAATTCTCTGAAGAAACTCATTGGTAGCTTGATGGGGATGGCACTGAATCTGTAAATTACCTTGGGCAGTATGGTCATTTTCATGATTATGATTCTTCCTATCCATGAGCATGGTATGTTCTTCCATTTGTTTGTGTCCTCTTTTATTTCGCTGAGCAGTGGTTTGTAGTTCTCCTTGAAGAGGTCCTTTACATCCCTTGTAAGTTGGATTCCTAGGTATTTTATTCTCTTTGAAGCAATTGTGATTGGAAGTTCATTCATGATTTGGTTCTCTATTTGTCTGTTACTGGTGTATAAGAATGCTTGTGATTTTTGCAGATTGATTTTGTATCCTGAGACTTTGCTGAAGTTTCTTATCAGCTTAAGGAGATTCTGGGCTGAGACAATGGGGTTTTCTAAATATACAATCATGTCATCTGCAAACAGGGACAATTTGACTTCTTCTTTTCCTAACTGAATACCCTTAATTTCTTTCTCTTGCCTGATTGCCCTGGGCAGAACTTCCAACACTATGTTGAATAGGAGTGGTGAGAGAGGGCATCCCTGTCTTGTGCCAGTTTTCAAAGGGAATTTTTCCAGTTTTTGCCTATTCAGACTGGCAAACTGGATAAAGAGTGAAGACCCATCAGTCTGCTGTATTCAGGAGACCCATCTCACATGCAGAGACATACATAGGCTCAAAATAAAGGGATGGAGAAAAATCTACCATGCAAATGGAGAACAAAAAAAAAGCAGTGGTTGCAATAGTAGTCTCTGATAAAACAGACTTTAAACCATCAAAGATCAAAAGAGACAAAGAAGGCCATTATATAATGGTAAAGGGATCAATTAAACAGGAAGAGCTAACTATCCTAAATATATATGCACCCAATACAGGAGTACCCAGATTCATAAAGCAAGTCCTTAGAGACTTACTAGGAGACTTAGACTCCCATACAATAATAATGGGAGACTTCAACACCGCACTGTCAACATTAGACAGATCAACGAGACAGAAAGTTAACAAGGATATCCAGGAATTGAACTCATCTCTGCAGCAAGCAGACCTAACAGACATCTACAGAACTCTCCACCCCAAATCAACAGACTATACATTCTTCTCAGCACCACATCACACTTATTCCAAAATTGACCACATAATTGGAAGTAAAACACTTCTCAGCAAATGTACAAGAACAGAAATCATAACAAACTGTGTCTCAGACCACAGTGCAATCAAACTAGAACTCAGGACTAAGAAACTCAATCAAAACCACTCAACTACATGGAAACTGAACAACCTGCTCCTGAATGACTACTGGGTACATAACAAAATGAAGGCAGAAATAAAGATGTTCTTTCAAACCAATGAGAACAAAGATACAACATGCCAGAATCTCTGGGACACATTTAAAGCAGTGTGTAGAGGGAAATTTATAGCACTAAATGCCCACAAGGGAAAGATGGAAAGATCGAAAATTGACAGTCTAACATCACAATTAAAAGAACTAGAGAAGCAAGAGCAAACACATTCAAAAGCTAGCACAAGGCAAGAAATAACTAAGATCAGAGCAGAACTGAAGGAGATAGAGACAAAAAAATCCTCAAAATATCAATGAATCCAGGAGTTGGTTTTTTGAAAAGATCAACCAAATTGATAAACCGCTAGCAAGACTAATAAAGAAGAAAAGAGAGTAGAATCAAATAGATGCAATAAAAAATGATAAAGGGGATATCACCACCGACCCCACAGAAATACAAACTACCATCAGAGAATACTATCAACACCTCTATGCAAATAAACTAGAAAACCTAGAAGAAATGGACACTTACACTCTCCGAAGACAAAACCAGGAAGATATTGAATCCCTGAATAGACCAATAGCAGGCTCTGAAATTGAGGCAACAATTAATAGCCTACCAACCAGAAAAAGTCCAGGACCAGACGGATTCACACCCGAATTCGACCAGAGGTACAAGGAGGAGCTGGTACCATTCCTTCTGAAACTATTCCAATCAATAGAAAAAGAGGGAATCCTCCCTAACCCATTTTATGAGGACAGCATCATCCTGATTCCAAAGCCTGGCAGAGACACAACAAAAAAAGAGAATTTTAGACCAATATCCCTGATGAATATCGATGCAAAAATCTTCAATAAAATACTGGCAAACCAAATCCAGCAGCACATCAAAAAGCTTATACATCATGATCAAGAGGGCTTCATCCCTGGGATGCAACGCTGGTTCAACATATGCAAATCAATAAACATAATCTAGCATATAAACAGAACCAAAGACAAAAACCACATGATTGTCTCAATAGATGCAGAAAAGTCCTCTGACAAAATTCAACAGCCCTTCATGCTAAAAACGCTCAATAAAATCGGTATTGATGGAACGTATCTCAAAATAATAAGAGCTATTTATGACAAACCCACAGCCAATATCATACTGAATGGGCAAAAACTGGAAGCATTCCCTTTGAAAACTGGCACAAGACAGGGATGCCCTCTCTCACCATTCCTATTCAACATAGTGTTGGAAGTTCTGGCTAAGGCAATCAGGTAAGAGACAGAAATAACGGGTATTCAGTTAGGAAAAGAAGAAGTCAAATTGTCCCTGTTTGCAGATGACATGATTGTATATTTAGAAAACCCCATTGTCTCAGCCCAGAATCTCCTTAAGCTGATAAGAAACTTCAGCAAAGTCTCAGGATACAAAATCAATCTGCAAAAATCACAAGCATTCTTATACACCAGTAACACACAAAGAGAGAGTCAAATCACAAGTGAACTCCCATTCATAATAGCTTCAAAGAGAATAAAATACCTAGGAATCCAACTTACAAGGGATGTGAAGGACCTCTTCAAGAACTACAAACCACTGCTCAGTGAAATAAAAGAGGACACGAACAAATGGAAAAACATACCATGCTCATGGATAGGAGGAATCAATATCGTGAAAATAGCCATACTGCCGAAGGTAATTTATAGATTCAATGCCATTGTCATCAAGCTACCAATGAATGTCTTCATAGAATTTGAAAAAAACTGCTGTAAAGTTCATATGGAACCAAAAAAGAGCTCACATTGCCAAGAAAATCCTAAGTCAAAAGAACAAAGCTGGAGGCATCATGCTACCTGACTTCAAACTATACTACAAGGCTACAGTAACCAAAACAGCATGGTCCTGGTACAAAACAGAGATATAGACGAATGGAACAGAACAGAGCCCTCAGAAATAATACCACACATCGACAACCATCTGATCTTTGACAAACCTGACAAAAACAAGAAATGGAGAAAGGGTTCCCTATTTAATATATGGTGCTGGGAAAATTACCTAGCCATAAGTAGAAAGCTGAAACTGGATCCTTTTCTTACTCCTTATACGCAAATAATTCAAGATGGATTAGAGACTTAAATGTTAGACCTAATACCATGAAAACCCTAGAAGAAAACCTAGGTAATACCATTCAGTACATAGGCATGGGCAAGGACTTCATGTCTAAAACACCAAAAGCAATGGCAACAAAAGCCAAAATTGACAAATGGGATCTAATTAAACTAAAGAGCTTCTGCACCGCAAAAGAAGCTACCATCAGAGTGAACAGGCAACCTACAGAATGGGAGAAAATTTTTGCAATCTACTCATCTGACAAAAGGCTAATATCCAGGACCTACCAAGAACTCAAACAAATTCACAAAAAAAAAAAAAAAAACCCAAGCAACCCCATCAAAAATTGGGCAAAGGATATGAACAGACATTTCTCAAAAGAAGACATTCATACAGCCAACAGATACACGAAAAAATGCTCGTTATCACTGGCCATCAGAGAAATACAAATCAAAACCATAATGAGATACCATCTCACACCAATTAGAATGGCAATCATTAAAAAGTCAGGAAACAACAGGTGCTGGAGAGGATGTGGAGAAATAGGAACACTTTTACACTGTTGGCGGGATTGCAAACTAGTTCAACTACTGTGGAAAACAGTATGGCGATTCCTCAGGGATCTAGAACTAGAAATACCATATGACTTAGCCATCCCATTACTGGGTATATACCCAAAGAATTATAAATCATGCTGCTATAAAGACACATGCACACGTATGTTTATTGCAGTACTATTCACAATAGCAAAGACTTGGAATCAACCCAAATGTCCATCTGTGACAGACTGGATTAAGAAAATGTGGCACATATACACCACAGAATACTATGCAGCCATAAAAAAGGATGAGTTCATGTCCTTTGTAGAAACATGAATGCAGCTGGAAACCATCATTCTCAGCAAACTATCGCAAAAACAGAAAACCAAACACTGCATGTTCTCACTCATAGGTGGGAATTGAACAATGAGATCACTTGGACACAGGAAGGGGAACATCACACACCGGGGCCTATTATGAGGAGGGGGGAGGGATTGCATTGGGAGTTATACCTGATGTAAATGACGAGTTGATGGGTGCTGACGTGTTGATGGGTGCAGCACACCAACATGACACATGTATACATATGTAACAAACCCTCACGTTGACAACATGTACCCTAGAACTTAAAGTATATAAAAAAAAGAAATAAATAAAAAGTGGATATTTGGAAATTGTACAAATAAATATAAATTAAACAAAATGACCATGAATGACCATGGGGTCAATGAAACAATTAAGAAGGAAAAATAAAAAGACCTCTTGATACAAAATAAAACGGAAACACAACATACTATGAGATACCAATAAGATTCTGCAAAGGCAGTGCTCAGAGAGAAGCTTAAAGCAATAAATGTTTACCTCAAAAATTAGAAAAATTTCAAATAAACAACATAACAATAAACACCAAGGAACTAAAAAAGAAAGAACAAACCAAATCCAAAATTAGTTGACAAAAAGAAGTAATAAGAAATAGAGCAGAACTAAATGAAATGGAGACTGAAAAAATACAAAGGATAAATTAATCTAAAACTTAGATTTGTGAGAAGATAAACAAAATATATAAACCATTAGCTGGGCAACCAAAAAAGGGAAGAAGAGAGAAGACCCAAATAAAATCAATATGAAAATGAAGACATTAAAACCAATACCACAGAAATACAAAACCCCATTAAATATTAATATAAACAATTATACAGTAACAGGGCTCGGTGCAGTTGCTCATGTCTGTAATCCCAGCACTTTGGGAGGCCAAGGTGGGCAGATCACTTCAGGTTGGGAGTTCAAGACCAGCCTGGCCAACATAGTGAAACCCCATCTCTACTAAAAATACAAAACAATTAGCCAGCCATCGTGGTGGGTGCCTGTAATTCCAGCTACTTGGGAGGCTGAAGCAGGAGAATCGCTTGAACCTGAAAGGCAGAGGTTGCAGTAAGCCAAGCTTACAGCACTGCACCCCAGCCTGGGCAAGAGAGTGAGACTCCATATCACAAAAACAAAACAAAACAAAACAAAACAAACAAAAAAACTGGAAAATCTAAAAGAAATGGGTCAATTCTTGGACACATATAACCTACCAAGATTGACTTGGGAAGACACAGAAAACATGAGCAAAGGAATAATGAGTAACAAGATTGAATCAGTAAAGCCTCTCAACAAAGAAAAGCGCAGGACTGATGGCACTACTGATGAGTTCTGTCAAACTTATTAGAAGAACTAACATGAATTCTTCTCAAATATTCCAAAAAAGTTGAGGAGGAGGGATTCTTCCTAACTCATTATATTATTCCAGTATTACTCTCATAGAAAATAACAGATAAGGAAACAATTATAAAAAGAAAACTATAGACCAATATCCCTGATGAACATAAATGCAAAATTTTTCTTTTTTTTAAATTTTATTTATTTATTTATTTTTTTATTTTTATGGTCATTTCCCATTTATTATGCCAGGTAACATTGATTTTTATTTTACAGTGGTGACATAAGGTTTTGTTTTAAAATAAATTTAAATAAAACATATATGCATTCAAGAAAACTATTGAATATACAATAGTATGGGTGATATGGTATGCTAGATGTCAAAAGTCTAGCAAACCAAATCTAACAGCACATCAAAGTGGTAATACACCATAATCAGATCCTAGAGATGTAAAAATAGTGCAACATATACAAATCAATAAACAAGATACATTATATCAACAGAATGAGGGAAAAAGTTATAATCTTAGATTCAGAAAAAGCATTTGGTAAAATTTAACAACCTCTCCTGATAAAAATTCTCAAGAAAGTAGGCAAAGAAGGAATATACCTCAATATAATAAAGGCCATATACAAAAACCCACAGCTAACACCATACTGGACTGGGAGAAGCTGAAAACCTTCCCTTTAATAACTGGAACAAGACAAAGATGCCCACTTTAACTATACCTATTCAACACAGTACTGGAAATCCTAGGCAGAGCAATCAGACAAGGAAGAAATAAAATGCATTTCAGTATAGTTGAAGGATACAAATCAACGTGCAAAAGTCATTATCTTGGCCAGATGCGATAGCTATACCTATACCTATAATCTCAGCACTTTGGGAGGCTGACGCAAGTGGATTGCTTGAGCCGTGCAGTTTGAGACTAGCCTGGGCAACATGGCAAAATCTCATCTCTACAAAAAACACAAAAATAAAAATTAGCTGGGCATAGTGGTGCATGCCTGTAGTCCCAGCTACCTGGGAGGCTGAAGTGAGAGAATTGCTTGAGCCTGGAAGGTTGAGGCTGCAGTAAGCTATGACTGCACCACTGTGCTCTAGCCTGGGTGACGCAGTTAGCCCCATCTCAAAATTTTTTTAAAAAGTCACTAGTATTTCTATACAGTAAAAACAAACTATTTGAAAAAGAAATCAAGAAAGCAATCCCATTTAAATAGCCACACACAAAACACCTGGGAATAAATCTAACCATAGAGGTGAAAAAACTCTACAAGGAAAATTAACACTTCTGATGAAAGCAATGGAAGAGGATACAAACATATGGAAAAACATCCCATGCTCAGGGATTGGAAGAGTCAATCTTGTTAAGATGACCATGCTACTCAAAGTAATATAAAGATACAATGCAATGCCTATAAAAATACCAAAGACACTCTCCAAAGAAATAGAAAAAACAATTCTAATATTTGTATACAACCACAAATGAACCCAAATAACCAATTCAATCCTTAGCAAAAAGTACAAAACTGGAAGCATCACACTACCTGGCTTCAAAATATACTATTGCACATGTACCCTAGAACTTAAAGTATAATAAATAAATAAATAAATAAATAAGTAAATAAACTACATGACTATAGTAACCAAACCAGCATGGTATTGGTATAAAAACAGGCACATCCACCAAAGTAACAGAATAGAGAACCTAGAAACAAATGCATGTATTTACAGCCAACTGATTTTCAACAAAGGTATCAGAAACACACATTGGGAAAAAGACACTCACTTCAATAAATGGGGCTGAGACAACTGGATATCCAAAGGGAAAAATAATGAAACCAAACCCCTGTCTCTCATGATGTATAAAAATCAACTCAAAACAGATTGAAGATTTACATGTAAGAGCCCAAATTATAGAACTACTAGAAGAAAACAGGGGAACTGCTTCAGGATATTGGTATAGACAATGATTTTACTGCTATAAATTCAAAATGACAAGCAACAAAAACAGAAATAGACACATATTACTATTACACTAAACTAAAAAGCTTCTGCACAACAAAGGAAAAATCAACAGAGTGAAGGAACAACCTGTTAAATGTGGGAAAATATTTGCAAACTGTTCATCTGACAAGGAACGAATATCCAGAATATACAAAGAATTTCAAGAAGTCAACACCAAAAATAAAAAATATAATTAAAAAGTGGGAAAGGAATTTGAATAATTTCTCTGGAGAATACGTACAAGTGGGCAATAGGTATAAGGAAAAATACTCAACATCATTAGTCATAAGGGAAGTGAATACAAAAACAAAATGAGATATCATCTCACTTAGTATTACAATGGCTATTATCCAAAAGACAAAAAATAACAACTGTTGGTGAGGATGCAGAGGAAAATAACTGTTGGGGAGGGAATGTAGATCTGGATAGTCATTATGGAAAACAGTATGGAAGTTTCTAACAAAACCTTAAAGTACAACTACCAGGCAATCCTGCAATACCATTACCAAGTATTTATCCAAAGAAAGGAAATCAGTATATCAAATATACACATGCACCCCCACTGTTCATTGTAGCACTATTCACCTTAGCCAACATACTGAATAAAACAAACTGTCCATCAATAAACGAATAAACAAAGACAATGTGATATATATATATATATATATATATATATATATATATATATATATCTCACACAAAAGCATTTCACTGTGAATATATGTATATAAACATGCACACACACACAATAGTATTGTTCAATTAAAAAAAAAATCTGGTCATTTGCAGCAAAGTGTCATTTGCAGATGGAATTGAAGGTCATTATGTCATGTGAAGTAAGCCAGGCAGAGAAGACAAACATTGCAGATTGTCACTCCTATGTGTGAGCTAAAAAAGTTTCTCCCATGAAGGTAGAGATTAGAATATTTACTAGAGGCTCACGGCGGGGGTGGGAGAGTTGGAGATGAAGACAAGTTCCTTAATGTTTACATACAGTTAGAAAACGTAAGTTCTTGTGTTCCATAGCACTGTAGGGTGACTATAATTAACAATAATTTATTATATATTTCAAAATGGCTAGAAGATGAGAAATGTTCCCCACACAAAGAAATGATAAATGTTTGAGATGAGACATATCCTAAATACTTTGATTTGATCATTACACATCATATTCAAAATATTACACATACTCCATAAATATGTGCAATTGTGCATACATTAAAAAAAGACACTACTAAAAAAGCTCTTCTCATCTTTTTTCAGATACATCTGGTAAAACTAATATCATGTATTCTGAGAAACTATCTACATTTGTGAGATGGATCAACTAATCTACTCAACCAATGCATGTATGAACCTGGACATATGCTTTATAAGCGATTATTTTCTGGAAAAAAATATCCATAGTAAGTTCACTAACATTAGTTAATATCAAAGATAGATCTCAAATAAAAATTGAGCACATTTTAAAAGTACTTGTATTTTTTCTTAATTTTAGTCTGAAATTTTAATAAATTTTACATTTTTGGGGAACTAAATTAGAAGAGTGTTACATTCTTTCTTCAAATTAACGTCCCAATATATTGTCTGGATTGATATAAAAATGACATTAAGAACTTTACATAAGGTATTTAATACTACAACGAAAATCCTCTAAATACTCCAAGAAAGTGGTTTCAGCAGAATAAAAATATTTTATATAAATGCTTTTTCATACTGTAATTCATTGTTTCATATGTAAAGAAATGCAATTCCTTGTAAAATGTTCTACTTATTGGGAACAAAGCCCACTTATCTGGATGTCTAGTTTCTAAAGGTCAAGCATCTGGTAATTTGCAGGCCCTGAGACACTGAAAAGGCTTCCACTAAACCTTCCTGGCAGACTACAGGAAGTAGTCTATGCAGGGAAGTCACTGATACCTCTCAACTCACATCAGAGCTAATTCATATCCTCTCAACCCCCATCAGAGCTAATTCTAATGGTAAGAAGGTCAGAGGACAAAATGCTACCAAAGGAGATTCCTAAAGGTGAAAATTGAGAGCAAAGAGTAACATACAACTCCAACATTAAACTTTCTGGGTCTTTTAGAGTGGGAAGGACTCTCAATATACTTGCATCACCTCCAAGAATATAATTATGACACAATTCAAAAACAGATGATTATTCTGAAAAATGTGGGAATGATGGAGATTGAGTATAATCATGTGCTTGATGATCCAATCAATCATGGCTATTTAAAACACTAATAATTCTGTGAACCACCAGGTTTGATGTAGTTATCTGGTTAGTGAACACACTGATATACCGGGAGGGTGATGCACTCTGATTCCACGGGAAGATAGCACATAAGCATTGGGTTCAGGACTCTTCCAGACCTCACTTTATGTGTTTCTTATTTGGCAGATCTTGATTTATGCACATGGTTTCCTGAGTTCTGTAGGTCACTCTAGCAAATTATTGACTTAAAGGAAATCACAGGAACTCTCCCATATTTGAATCCATCTGTTCAGAAATGTAGGTGGCTTGGAAACCTCTGAACTTGCAGTTGGCAAGAAGTGAGAGTAATCTTATCAGTAACTGCGCCTGTAACCTATAGTGCCTGCACTAATTCCAGGTGGTTACCATCATAACTGAATTGAATTGGAATACGCTAATGTGTCTGGAAATTGAGTTAAATTATGGAATGTATGCAAATGACCTAAGGAAGTCACAAAAATATAAATTTCACAAGAATTTCCCCTTATATTTCATACTTTCATGACCTCATATAATACTGTTCAATTAGCTACCCCTTGATGTCTAAGACACTCACTTTTTCCAGCTCATAATCATTCAATTAATACAGAAGATGGCACAGGCTGTCCAAAAAATAGATGCTCATAAGCATCAAAGGTGTGAGGAAGGGAGAGACATAACCAACAGATAAGGAGCATATTTAAATAGACGTACCCCTGTGTTTTCCATTGAAACCCAGATGCAAGGGCAGCAGCATATAGCTAACCAAGTGGAAAATGCAACTAGCTATGTGTTTGTATGTATGGTTTCCACAAATTTGACCTAGGCAGTTATTCAGAATATAGAATGAATCAGAAGTCATTAGAAACACTTAAATGTTGTTTTGCAATACTTCTATATAATAAAATGAAATTTTGAAAAAGGTATACTTTGTCCAGAATTTTTTTTTTTGCTAAACATTAGACCCAGGAGGCTCTTCCTGTAAAAAGGGTTCTGTTGTTGAAGAAGATTACAATGATTGAATAGTATAATTATCTTCTTTGAGACCCATAATTTAAATAGGAACTTTCAGATGCTTTCAGCAAACTAGTCTGTTTACCACAATGTTTTGAACATAGAAGGTTTTTTTGTTTATTCACAGAGAATCAGTGTCCTGCAGAATACAATGTTGAGACTAAGAAGTAATTTTAAAAAGGCTAACATAAGCTTTAAAATACAGTAAGTAGTTACAAAAAAAAAAAAAAATCTAGACACTTTCAGGTGTCAAAAAAAAAAAAAAAAAAAAGATGAGGTCATGTTTACTGACATCAATAAACATATGTACTCCAAAAAATACACTCATCATTACTGCAGGCTGATTTTTAATTTCAATTAAAAACCATATAAAATGTATCTGAATTTCTATATGAAGAACCTAATGTTTTTTTAGATCCAGAGCTAAAGGACTACTTCACTAAGGTGAACAACTCAGAAAAGAAAATTTCTATCCATTTTCCTGAAATTGTTTTGTTGAAGAGAAATCCATTAGTAAGCTTTCAAGAATTTTTCTGTTTCAAAGAGTCATTTACATTCCTCTACAGGCAATCTGTTTTTGAAGTGTGCAGCAGGAGGATGGGTGGTGTCTTCTTTCATAACTAGTGTCACTTAAGAGGTCAAGAACGCTTGGGTAAGTTCTTTGCAGATTCTTTCAGAGTAAGCAAAAAAGTGACTTTCTGTTCTTTCTGTTCATACTTTTATGTTTCACTTAAGACTTTGGGAAAGACGAACTGTTTTCCTTATTAATTTTTTCCAAAATTTTATCATTAAAAATAACAGACTCTTTTTTTCTTTTTTTTATTATACTTTAAGTTCTGGGGTACATGTGCACAATATGCAGGTTTGTTACATGTGTATACATGTGCCATGTTGGTGTGCTGCACCCATTAACTTGTCATTTACATTAGGTATATCTCCTAATGCTATCCCTCCCCCAAACCCCCACCCCTAGACAGGCCCCGGTGTGTGATGTTCCCCTTCCTGTGTCCAAGTGATCTCATTGTTCAGTTCCCACCTGTGAGTGAGAACATGTGGTGTTTGGTTTTTTTGTCCTTGCGATAGTTTGTTGAGAATGATGGTTTCCAGCTTCGTCCATGTCCCTGCAAAGGACATGAACTCATTGTCTTTTATGGCTGCATAGTATTCCATGGTGTATATGTGTCACATTTTCTTAGTCTATCACTGATGGACATTTGGGTTGTTTCTAAGTCTTTGCTATTGTGAATAGTGCCACAATAAACATACGTGTGCATGTCTTCATAGCAGCATGATTTATAATCCTTTGGGTATATACCCAGTAATGGGATGGCTGGGTCAAATGTTATTTCTAGTTCTAGATCCTTGAGGAATTGCCACAATGTCTTCTACAATGGTTGAACTAGTTTACAGTCCCACCAACAGTGTAAAAGTGTTCCTGTTTCTCCACATTCTCTCCAGAGCCTGGTGTTTCCTGACTTTTTAATGATTGCCATTGTAACTGGTGTGAGATGGTATCTCACTGTGGTTTTGATTTGCATTTTTCTGATGGCGAGTGATAATGAGCATTTGTTCATGTGTCTGTTGGCTGCATAAATGTCTTCTTTTGAGAAGTGTCTGTTCATATCCTTTGCCCCCTTTTTGATGGGGTTGTTTTTTTCTTGTACATTTGTTTGAGTTCTTTGTAGGTTCTGGATATTAGCCTTTTGTCAGGTGAGTAGATTGCAAAAATTTTCTCCCATTCTGTAGGTTGCCTGTTCACTCTGATGGTAGTTTCTTTTGCTGTGCAGAAGCTCTTTAGTTTAATTAGATCCCATTTGTCAATTTTGGCTTTTGTTGCCATTGCTTTTGGTGTTTTAGATATGAAGTCCTTGCTCATGTCTATGTCCTGAATGGTATTGCCTAGGTTTTCCTCTAGGGTTTGTATGGTTTTAGGTCTAACATTTAAGTTTTTAATCCATCGTGAATAATTGTTGTATAAGGTGTAAGGAAGGGATCCAGTTTCAGCTTTCTACATATGGCTAGCCAGTTTTCTCAGCACCATTTATTAAATAGGGAATCCTTTCCCCATTTCTTGTTTTTGTCAGGTTTGTCAAAGATCAGATGGTTGTAGATGTGTGGTGTTATTTCTGAGGGCTCTGTTCTGTTCCACTGGTCTATATCTCTGTTTTGCTATCAGTACCATGCTGTTTTGGTTACTGTAGCCTTGTAGTATAGTTTGAAGTCAGGTAGTGTGATTCCTCCAGCTTTGTTCTTTTGGCTTAGGACTGTCTTGGCAATGTGGCCTCTTTTTTGGTTCCATATGAACTTTAAAGTAGTTTTTTCCAATTCTGTGAAGAAAGTCATTGGTAGCTTGATAGTGATGGTATTGAATCTATAAATTACCTTGGGCAGTATGGCCATTTTCATGATATTGATTCTTCCTATCCATGAGCATGGAATATTCTTCCATTTGTTTGTGTCCTCTTTTATTTCATTGAGCAGTGGTTTGTAGTTCTCCTTGAAGAAGTTTATACAAAATGGCATAAATACAAAGTCGTATCAGTGATTAAAAAATACCCACAATACACTATGAAACCCCATCTCTACCAAAAATACAAAAAAAATTAGGTGGCCATGGTGGTGGGCACCTGTAGTCCAAGCTACTCTGGAGGCCGAGGCAGGAGCATGACATGAGCCCGGGAGGCAGAGCTTGCAGTGAGCCAAGATCGTGCCACTGCACTCCAGCCTGGGCAACAGAGTGAGACTCTATCTCCCCCCCCCCCAAAAAAAAAAAAAAATCCCCACAATAATACATTCAAGAGAGACAAATACAGTTCTTGCCATCATAAGGCTTATATTTTGGTAATGTGGACAGACAGTAAATGAGTAACTGTGTAAATAATTAAGTTCTACGATGGAAAAATGCAGAATTCTCTGATAGAACTCCACTTATTATCACAGTAATTTCTGTCTGCATATAATACTGCTTCTCAGTTACTTTTCTGTTTTTCATCAATAATGAAAGCCACCTCATTCTAAAGCACAGGTGCCCAAATAGAATAGGATTTTTTGAGATAGTTTATTTAAGTATATGTAACAGTCTCTCTACTCTCCTTTGTTTTGGGTTTGCTTCATACATATGGGGGATCAGATATGGATTCTGAGGATGGAATGTGAAGCCCCAAATCATCTAGGAAGTGTGTTTTTGAAAGGATATCCTGTAAGGCCCCTGGTCTTGAGTACATTGACAGGTTATTCCTAGCATGGCATGTTCTCCTTGTACAGATCCCGTCTCAGACAACTTCTAAAGCTGCAGAAATATATAGCACAGATCTTAGGGTCACTTTTATCTCTGTGCTCTCAGGGGCACTTTTATCTCTTCAATTAGTAATAGGCTTGGAGTAGCATGGAGAAAGGGATTTTTCAACCCTTAATATTGAGAAAAGTATGCTGTTTGCCATACCATAGTTATGAAATCAAAATGTAAGTATGTGTGACCTAAGAGTTCTAAATTCAGTATTCTGCATAGTCTCACAGAACATTTAAAAACTAGATTTGAAGGGCAGAATAAGCCACTTGTAATTAATTTCTAATTTGGTTTAACTCCATCCATGTGGTTTATCATTTTAAATGTGGTTGATATGCATGGTGTTTATTCTATATATAATACAAGAGAATTCCAAAACATACTTTTCATGTCATCATTTTATAATTCTTGATGCTTGACTCAGTTTTAGAAATGTAGAAACAGGCAGTTAATATTTTCACAATGTTCATAGCATATAAACAGAAAACACTGTCATGTTTTATTTAATATATTTAATTGCTTAATATGAGAAAATAATATTTACATGCTTTCTATTTTAAATTCAAAGGAAAACAAGTATACACATATATGTTAGTTAATTTGTTTTCTCAGGTTACTTATGTTTAGAAAGATATAATAATACTATTTTCATGCTGAAGGAATAAATATATGGTCTCCTTAATGATTCTATTTCTCAGCAACATTGAAAAAAATTGGATTCTGACTGCTTTTAAAAGGTAAGTAGTTTAGGTCACTGAGTATGCAAACCTCATGAGATTTCAAATGCTTTCCACCTTCAGTAAGTGTCTATATGTTGCCATACTATACGCATTTTCATGTAGAAGCCTGGATTACAGATTAAACTTTAAAATGCTCAGTCTTAGACCCAGACCTCTGTTATTTTAAGTTAAACCACGAGATTTTTTGACTTGACAGTTTTGACCCACAAAAATATCAACTTCACATGATTTAATGTAATAAAAATATATTTATATAGCAATAAATAAAATTCACTTGAGTGGTTTGTATTATCTGTTAATTAAAAAAATAAACAAAACAAAAGGAAACAGAACAAATACAACAGCAAACCTGTGAACAAATATCTACAGATCATTTGAAATTAAAACATCCATTATAAAATAAAGTGGTTATTTATGATTTAGGATGTTAACATTCTTTAAGCCCAGATTGTTAATGGCCAACTATTCATTTCATGAAATTAACTTTTAAATGATCACTATCTAAAGTTTGCACAATGTCTCCATAATTTCTCTATTATTATGTTCATGTTTTCTGAAGACTTAAAAGCTCATTTGTTATTAATTGTGGATTATACCTAAAAAACTATTTAAAATCATTTATAGTAGGCATCAGGAAAAGTCCTATGATTTATTCAACACTTCATGTTTGGAATATCAATAATCAGTGGTATTTAATTTACTAATTGATTTGTATTTGCCATCTAAAATAGGCCTTAATATAAGGAGGTTTTCTTATATATTTGCTTATTACTTATTTTATCTGATTCAAATAGAAAAATGTATGTAGAAACCCAGGGAAACCAGCTTTTCCCCGGTGACACAGTGTCACCTCTGATGACTACTTAGTACCTGAATCAAACCAATCTTTCAAAACTGGTACTGCAAATGAATTGTTTGGTGCATTATATTACTAATTGGCTGGATTATATTTTAACTATTAAAGACTAAGCATCATTAAATACTCCCTGCCCATCTATTTTCATCAAGTTCAACTCATTATGACTTGGTCATCTGTATTTCCTTGTGAAAAGTACCAGTGCAGTTGTCAGAATAGTCATACCATGGATTATCTTTTACAAGCAATCTTTTTTTAGTTCTCACTTAAACTGTTTTTTATTTTCTTATTGTGTCTCAATAAGAATAAAACTTTTTGAAGGAAAGGAGAATAATTCTCACATCTTCCAGTGCCTTTTCCTGGGCTCCTTATCCAGTAAGTTTTCCAAAATAAATAAATAAATAAAGGCTGGCTGCTTGGTTTCTGGAGCACAGCATTTCCCCCCTCCAAAACAAAACTATTAGGGAGACAGACATAACAATTTCAAAGTATTCATTTTGTAAAGGGTCAGAGCTGACATTTCTGAATATCACAATTTAAGATGGTTATTCAAGTTTGAACCATAAGCCATCTACATAGATATGTATGTGAGTCAGAAAGGTTGGAAAATCTAAGTGTAAGAAAATCTTCTGTTGTCAGCAACCATCAGCTAGATGATGCTTGAGGGAAATGGCTTAATTTTCCTTCTTTCTGAAAACTGGCATTTCAACTGTCAAAAGATTGTTTTCTGAATACTTGGCCATAAAAAACTGAGCAATGACATATGTTTCAACACAACTTTGAAGGGTTATAAGAGATTTAGAAAAAAATATAAACATAATTCATATGTAAACACACTTATATATAAAATGTATATATATATTTTCACACACACACACACACACACACACACCCTGTTGGTAGCTAGTGACACTTTCACTAGTAAGAGTGAATTGTGATTACATTCATTTGTTTCAGCTAAAAATTAGGTTTTTATATCTTTGTGAAATAAATAAATTCAAAGTGGGTATTGCTAGGATTTCTATTAGTATGAATTTTAAACTCCATTTTTTTCTTAAATGTTGCACATTATACTTTTAGCCTTAAATTGGTAGCTGCCTCACAAGAGGCAAGTATCTATTCTGCAAGAGATTAATAGAAGACTTGTATGAATGGGCATGACCCTAACATTTAAAATTTCACTCTGCATTTTTCTTTCTCTTCCTTTTTCCCCTCCTCTTCCTTCATATCTTCCACATCTTTTCTATTTGTCTTTCTAATTTGAGAGGTACTGCCTGAGACATTTTGTCATCGGAGTTAGTATGGTACTTTGCCTCATATTTTTGTAAGTCATTATGATTAGTATTTTTAATGGGTTTAATTAATAAACAGATTGATTTGGCAGAAACATGGTGGGGTTCCTGTTATTAGACATTATATAAGGAGAGGTGGCATTTAAGAGAAGGCAGAAGAAACTAATATTTACAGAATACCAAGTGTGGACAGCCATTGTGCTAGATACTTGATATATAAATTCTTATTTAAACCACTATGGGTTAGGTAGTTGCCTTAGTCCATTTCCTGCTACTGTAACAGAAAACCACAGACTGAGTAATTTATAAAGAACAGAAGTTTTTTTGACTCATGATTCTGGAGGCTGGGAAGTCCAGGAGCATGGTGCCAGCATCTGGTGAGGGCCATCCCATGGCTGAAGGTATCAGATGGTAAATGAACACAGGACACAGGGAGAAAATGGACCTGAACTTGTCCTTTAATCAAGAGCTCACTCCCATGATAATTAACCTACTCCTGCGATAATAGCATGAATCCATTCATTAGGGCAGAACCCTCAGGCCTAATCACCTCTTAAAGGCTCCACCTCTTAAAACTGTTACAAAGCCAATTAAGTTTTTAACGCACGAACATTTGGGGGATATATTCAAACCATAGCATTAGTATAATTATCACTGTCATATAGATAAAGAAATAGTGAAGCTGACCTGGGTCATGATAGAGCTGAGGTTCTCACAAAGTCTCTATGGCTCTGAAGCATATGCTCTTTCTTATTTTAAATTCTACTACCTGATGGTGTGACCTTGGAGAAGTCAGTTATGTATTGATTTATATCATCACATTCCAGAAAAAGGACTTGAAATAGTTGAATCATGTAATCTCTCTGGATTACAATTTCTTTGTCAAAAAAAGAAATGTGTAGGTTTGTTACACGTGTATATTGACTGGTGCTGAGGTTTGGAGTACAAATGATCCTGTCACCCATGTACTGAGCATAGTACCCAACAGATAGTTTTTCAGCCCTTGCCCTCCTCCCTCTCTCTCCGCTAGTAGTCTCCAGTGTCTGTTATTCCCATCTGTATGTCCAGGCATATCCAATGTTTAGCTCCCACTTATAAGTGAGAACATGTGGTATTTGGTTTTCTGTTCCTGTGTTTATTCAAAGAAAGCAACTTTTTATGATATGTTATAACATCTGTATTTAGAGCTACAAAATAAAACTCAATTTAATATAAATTTACAGCATGATTACACTTTCTCAAATCTCTTTTTTAGGTAGGCTTTTGTTTTTGTTTGCTTTTAAATAGGAAGAAAGAATATGAGGGGTCAAGATTCCAGGCCTATCCTGATTTTGCCACTTGCTCTGTGGTCCTGAAAAAGTCCTGGTTTCTCTTTATTTGACTTGAGGTCTCTTCATTTATAAAAAAAGATGGAATGCCTGTGAGGAACTTATATGGTGCAAGTCACCTCCATTTGTAGAATTCTATGATTATCAAAAACAAAGTGAGATTTCATCTGAATGTTAAGGAATCCAACTCATGGTGCTAAGCATACAAATATGAAAAATCAGATGTATCATCATTACTATAAAAGTCTTCTTTACATATAATTCACAAGCACTTGTAAAACATGCAAAATTAACAGAAAATCTCCCTCAAACCAAACCTACACTGGTGTATTTAATCTAAAACAACTGTACTTCAGTAGTCATTTTTAAAGGGAGAAGTAGTTTCAGTAATTTATTATCAGAAAACAACATGATGAGCAGTTAGTCATTACAGATTCAAAACACAAGCTTCTTTTGGAAACTTCACTTCTTTGCTGCAAAAATTAACTTTAATAATGCAACTACCTGATGAAAACCAGCATATCACAGCTTCACTCAGAATGTAATTACAGTTTTGCTAGGTCTGTAACATTCATGTTTGTAAACAGTTTGAATAGCATGTAATTATATGTTCTCTCCTAAAACTGTCCCTGATCCTCTCTGTTAAATGCCTTTAAAAAGTCGTTCCAGAATTAAAGAAAGCCAAATAAAAGTTATATCCATTTAACTTTAGAGTTTGGACATACTACTTTACAAAGTAAAGTGACATTCAGCAATATTACATCACTTAATCTAAACTTACAAGATGATTCTTTTGTTCATTTCTTTGGCATTCTAAATGTGGAAATGCATTTAGTCCACCTAACCTGCAAAATGTCACAGCTTAGCCTACCTTAAATGTGCTCAGATCACTTACATTAGCCTACAGTTTAGTAAAATATCTGGCAACAGAGTATACTTGGGCACATCTGTTGTTTACCCTGGTGACTGTGTGATTGGGAGCTGTGGTTCAATGTCTATACCCAGCATCGTGGTGAGAGAGTATTCTAAATCAGGAATAGCCTGGGAAAACATCAAAATTCAAAGTATACTTTCTATTGCGTGTGTATCACTTTCATAGTATCTTAAATTTGAAAAATCATAAGCTGAATTGTTGCAAGTTGGGGATCACCTGTATTGTAGTACTTGCCCCCTTTCCTCTCTTTATTGGGTGATGGGATAGCCCTGAGAAGCCTCCCTATAAGACAGTGACATGTCTGTGTCCAGCCAGACCTCTGACAAGAGGGAATGTCCAGGAGTTGTGGGGAGCTGACAGGCACTCAGTACATCTCTATACTTCCCAATTCAACAGGTATGTATTGAGTACCCACTTTTACCCATCCAATCAGCCACTCTTGTATTCACCAAATATTTATCCCAAGCATGCAACATTTTAAAGACTTCTGCACTTGCTTCCCCTTCTTCCTGATATTCTCTTCATCAAATATTCACAACCCACTCCTTTACTTCACCTTGGCTAGTGTTCAAATGTCAACTCTGCTATCGCGACAGAGAGGTTCATCCTAACTGTATTCGTTTGCTAGGACCACTGTAACAAAACACCACAAACTGGGTAGCTTAAAACACAGATACTTATTTTCTCACAGTTCTAGAGACTGGAAGTCCAAGACCAAGATGCTGACAGGGTTTATTTCGGCTGAGCCCTCTCTCCTTGGCTTGCAGATGACTGCCCTTCTATTGCTCCTTCACATGGCTATCCCTCTCTGTACATGCAATCTTAGTGTTTCTTCCTATGTCCAAATTTCCCCATCTAATAAGGACATCAGTCAGATTGCATCAGGGCACATCCTAAAGAATCCATTTTAACTTAATGTCTTCTTCAAAAGGTTTGTTTCTAAATATGATCACATTCTATAATATTGGGGATTAGGGCTTCAACATATGAATATGTGAGAACATAGGTTAATCCAAATGTCATAACTGATTATTCTATCTAATAACACAGCTTCATAATGTTCCCTCTCCTCACTGTAACTTAGTTTCCTTTGTAGCACTTTTTATTTGACATAATTCATATGTATTTGCTTTTTCTCTGGCTCCCTCCCCTGGAATGCAAGGTCCAGGAAGCACTTTGTTTTGCTCACTGCAATATTCCCATCACCTAAATCAGTCTCTGGCACAGAGTTGATATTCAGTATATAAATACTGAATGAGTGAGTAACTTTTCTGAGGACTCTTTCTGCATTAGGCATCCAGGTGGGCCGAGTACGAGATGGATCCAGATGAAAGACAAGAGAGCAGATCTCAAACAAGCAGTGCCGTATGAACCATGGGTGATGTTCTCCTAGTTGCCAATCTCTTCTTTTCCACCTCAGTGACCAGACTGTGCTGCATGTGGGCACTGCTGGTTGGGACCTCAGGGATGATCACAGGATCAGGAGTAAAGGTGAATTAACACCTACTCTATAGGTAGATTAGATCATCTATCATAGATTCATTCTTGGGAGAGTTCTGCTTAATAGCTTTGTCTTTCTTTTGACTTAAAGACTGAGGACAATAACTTTAGATATGGCTTCTTACCTTCTTTTATTTTTGATCACTTTCAACATCTAGACTTCTACTCTAAAAACACAGATTTATACAACAGTTATTTGAAAAAAGAAGGGAGAATCAAGAAGGGAGTTTATTGTAGAGTCCTCTAGACTCTTCTCTCTTTAAGAGATTTTTACTTTAAATCTGCATATTAGTTATATATATATATACTATATGTATATTTTTGTTACATGGAAGATTTTTCCTTTCATTAAGTATTGATATTGTTGATCTGTTCACAGAAGTCCTGCAGTCAAACTAACAAATGTTCTGTATCTTAGATTTTCTTAAATAATTTGAGACATTAAAACTACCATATTTACTTGTATAATTTTTCATTGAGTGAAACTGATAAAATCAGTATAAGATTTGCAAACAAAATAATGCTACCTCTCCTCATCAATTGCTTATATTTCTTGCTGTTGACATTTTGTTCTTTGCTTTTAACTTTTTTTTACTACTTTATTGTGGATCTACCAAAGCTTTTGATACTCATTGGCTACAAAACATGTCCTAGAATGATGTTTCCCAAAATGTGTTTGGTTAAAAAACGTTTCATCTAGACATGTTTGAAGTATGCATGATAATAATGACAAACAACCATATGGTCTAATTATAAAAAAAAATCAGAAATATTATGTCTACCAGTAAGAATGGTAACAATACAAGAACTATCATTAAGTATTTACTGTGTGTCAGATACTGGACTAAGCACTTCACATCTACATCATTAATTTTCACAATATCTTCACAATTTTATCACAAATGATAAAACTGAGTCTTAGAGAAGTTATCTAACTTGCTTAAGTTCATCCAAGTTCTGCATGCCTGAAGCAGATTTTGAACTCATATTTGCTTGACTCCAGAACTCAAACTTGTATGAATATACATGTAGCCTTTCAGAGAAAACAGTTGTAAAATTTAGGATGAGAAAGCACATTTAAAACAAGACATGAAAACTTAAAATTTATGAGAATAAAAATTTTTGTGGCATGGAAGTTTAAATCTTACTAATGCCTGATTTTTCCAGGCATTTAATCTATGTTGACATAAATAGTTGATCTATGTTGATATAAATAGTTTATAAATGGTTTAAGAATTCAAAAACCAAAATTTAAAAAGTGGAAGCTGTTGTCTAAAACCAAAACAAAAACAAAGGCTTTTGATGAAAGAACCAGGCCTACAAAATTTTATAGACAAACTTTATCAAGCTTTAAGAGGTCAATATAGGTTGGTGCAAAAGTAATTGTGGTTTTGCAATTAAAGCAATGGCAAAAACCACAAGTACTTTTGTACCAACCTATAATTCCTTCAAATCTAAGCCTCTGCAACCAATCAAAAAGGCACTGTGGAACAAGACATACAAATGGAGATTGTGCTACAGAGAAGAGAGGCAGACAATGAAGAGACCATTATTGGATGGGAAGGATCAATTCAGATAACTTCCATGAGGGTGATGGGGTTGGGAGAAATTCTACATCAGACACTGCCAAGATAATCCTCTCTGAGAAGGTGATATTGTTATTAGATTAATGATACTCTGACAGAAAATAAGTGGCTGAACATGATATGAGAAAGCTGCATTTCAAGGACAAAGAACAACAAGTGAAATACTCTGAGCTAGAAATGTGAGGAACACGTTCAAGAAATAGAAGAACAGAAAAAAAGTGTTCAAATGAAGAGGGAGAGAGATATGAGATCATTTTGGAGAGGCAATTTCAGTGATTCAAGTGGTAGATGGTGGCATTAATTATGGTGGTTACAGAGGAGACAGTGAAAAGTGGAGAGCTTTGAGTTGTATTTTGGAGACACTGATATTCAATATACATGTACTATATATATAATATATATGTCTATATATCCATTTTGCTCTTAATATGGCCAGGGAGACATAAATACAATGTAAAAACTCTCATTTTATAAGTGGTTTGATATAAAATACTTTGAAATGTCATAAAGGCACTATCAGGAAGTGTGAGCTTAGAATAAGAAATGTAGTTTATTAATAATAAAAAGATGTTTCTTAATGAAATAAAATCATTTTACAGCATTTCAATCCATCTTTCTTATCCCTGTTAACACTTATCTGAGTGTGAACAGGTTTTCTATTAAAGTACACTGACCAGAATGCTTAATAAATCTTTCTAGACTACATTATGGCTCCACTTTCCACTAGAATCATAAAGAAGTTAAGTAACAGATTTAGGTGCACATAGCAGCTGCTATCAACTCCCCCCTTCTGACATCGTTCAAATTTTATTTCACAGATTTTCCACAATCACTTTTAGAACATCATATGTTACAGTAGAGAGAGAAGTGGAACAAGGCCAGAAAATTCACATCCTGCTGCTAATTAATAAGGGATACTGAGTCTCAGTTTATTCATCTGCAAAATGAGAATGCTCAATGTCCATCATGCTACTTGTAGCATTATTTTGAGATGCAAATAAGTGATGTGAAAGGAATTTTGGAAATCATAAGCTGTAAGATTTGGTTATCCTGTAATAATTTATAATTCCTGGAAGTACATGAATTTAATAATATCCTGAGATCAAATGGAATAAAAGCTAATAAAATCAGTTCAGAATATTTATAAGATTTGCATCTGGCTTTTGATCAATAGCAGATTTATGATGATAGTGATCACTGTGGATCAGAAGCACTCTGCTACTGGTACCCAGGTGGGCAGAGCTTCATCTCTAAAATGAAAGTGTGGGAATCACCAAATATTGCATTTCAAATGCATCTGTGAGTATATTAGATCAGTAAGCAAAAATCAAGAGACCCTTTTTCCATGGTTTAATATGCATGATTAGCGCCAATAAAAATCCCTTCTGATATGAACAGACACTTCTCAAAAGGAGACATTTATGCAGCCAAAAACATATGAAAAAAAGTTCAACGTCACTGCTCATCAGAGAAATGCAAATGAAAACCACAATAAGATACCATCTCACGACATTCAGAATGGCAATTATTAAAAAATCAGGAAACAATAGACATTGGCAAGGCTGTGGAGAAATAGGAATGCTTTTACACTGTTGGTGGGAATGTAAATTAGTTCAACCATCATGGTAGACAGTATGGTGATTCCTCGAGGATCTAAAACCAGAAATACCATTTGACTCAGCAATCTGTTACTGGGTATTTACTCAAAGGGATATACATCATTCTACTCTAAAGACACATGCACACGTATGTTTACTGCAGCACTATTTACAAGAGCAAAGACATGGAACCAAACCAAATGCTCATCAATGATAGACTGGATAAAGAAAATGTGGTACATATACACTGTGGAATACTACACAGCCACAAAAAGGGATGAGATCATGTCCTTTGCAGGAACATGGATGAAGCTGGAAGCCATCATCCTCAGCAAACTAACGCAGAAACAGAAAACCAAATACCACATGTTCTCACTCATAAGTGGGAGTGGACAATAAGAACACATGGTCACAGACAGGGGAACAACACACATCAGGGCCTGTTGTGGGTTGAGGGGTGATGGGAAGGAACTTACAGGAGAGGTCACTAAGTGTAGCAAACCACTATGGCACACGTATACCTGTGCAACAAACCCGCATGTTTTACACATGTATCCTGGTTTTTTTTTCCTTTAGAAGAAATAAAAGAATCCTTTCCTTACAAAATTTTTTTTTCCATTAAAGGTGCCTAAAATTCAGAATGCCAGATTAAAGGGAATTTCAAAAAATAAAAATAAAAACGTATAGTATATCCTGCTTAAACTGTATGGAAACTCAATAAAAATAATTTGTGATGGAAATATATAGAAGAGAATGTATTTGCATTTCTCTGATGGCCAGTGATGATGAGCATTTTTTCATGTGCCTGTTGGCTATATGAATGTCTATCAGTGACAGACTGGATTAAGAAAATGTGGGACATATACACCATGGAATACTATGCAGCCATAAAAAAGGATGAGTTTGTGTCCTTTGTAGGGACATGGATGCAGCTGGAAATCATCATTCTCAGCAAACTATCACAAGAACAGAAAACCAAACAATGCATGTTCTTACTCATAGGTGGGAACTGCACAATGAGATCACTTGGACTCGGAAAGGGGAACATCACACACCGAGGAGGGATTGCATTGGGAGTTATACCTGATGTAAATGACAAGTTGATGGGTGCTGACGAGTTAATGGGTGCAGCACACCAACATGGCACAGGTATACATATGTAACAAACCTGAACGTTATGCACATGTACCCTAGAACTTAAAGTATTAAAAAAAAAAAAAAAAAAAAAAAAAAAGAAGAGAATTTAAAGGAAATAACTATTCTGACAAATCCTACTAACTGGCCAAAGGTCTAAATCAGGCTTTTAAAAATATTCTAATATTCAGTAAACAGGTCTTCCTAACTGCAGTCCTTGAAAAGTCACCTTAACTTTTATTAAAAGGCACATGATGTTTCCTGGACACCATTATTAGCCAACAAATATTTATGGAAATCTGATATAGCAGGATCATGAATTATAATTAAATGAAAAAGAAAAAAATAACTCCAATTGCTATATGCATAGATAATGTATTGTACCATGTAAGTTAAATCTTGTTTAACAAAATAACTCAAATAATTTAATGCATAATCCTTTTTGGCATTGCAATTATTTTTTGAATAATATTATTATTTATTTAAAATGTTCTGATGAGTTGTATATGCCTTTGAGCATTAATGCATTAACTAGACTAGATACATCTATCAGGTGACACACTTAATATGCCATGACGGTAAAATAAAAATAAAAGTCCAACTCTTTTGTTCACAAACAACATAGCAATGGAAAACAAAGTCATATTATTTCTTTATTCAAGGGCACTTCTTTACAGCCAATATAATAAAGATTCCTAAACAAATTACTATCTGTTAGATAACTGAAACTATTGTATAATTTTAGATGAAAGACTTCATTCATTGTAGATATGACAGATAAAACTTATACCTGAATATGATTCCTTTTATAGTTTTAGGCATTATAAAATATGTCATCATATTTTATAAGTGATATAAAGAAAATATGTCATCACTTTAGCACACAAATTACTAAAAAGTACACACCCATACAGAAGCTGATGTTTCTTATGTACTTAGAATGAACTGTGATGCAGACTACATCCGATCAGCAGTGACTTGAACATCACTATGCACAGTATTCCCTCAGTATATATGGTTAAAAACATGGCTTCATTAGAAGAAATTTTGCATTTCAAAAAGAAACAAATGTATTCAACAACTGTTGGATTTCAAAGTTACTGTGGGAGGTAACTTCATTTGGCAACACTGTTTTATGGAGAGAAAAAATGTAATTCTACACTGTTAAAGGAATTCATGCAACTCAGCCTAACAAAATTTGTAGCCGTCATGGATAATGTGGTCAAAGTGGCCCCAGTGATTTAAAGTGACAAGGTCAGAGGGGCCAGATGGACGGATACAATTAGGTAACTCATGAGTAGGAGAGTATTCCAACACAACTCATATACTTGTGGCTTTGCTTTAATGGGGTAGGGGACAACAGGTGACAAATAGTGGCACTGGAGCTTTGTACTAATCACTTACATGGGATAATCAGAAATACCTTTAAATTATTGCCTGTGTGAATGGTAAATTTTTATCAAAGCAACAGAAATCATTCTTTGTGATGAAGCCAATGTCCCACTCCTTTGAACAATGCTCTTTCTCCAATGAATTCATCAGTAAAAACTTCCCACTGCTTCAACTATTTGCTTAACAGCAAACAAAATTAAATTAGATCCATATTTTTAAAATATTCTCCTCTGTAGGTATTTTAAGTAATCAGTAATTACCAAAATGAGAAATTTTGTCCTGGATATGACTCTGAAATACAACTATCCAGGTTGTGTGAAATATACAGAAGTTCAAAGTTGCCAACACAATGTAAAACTTCACTCTAAACCCTCTCTAAAAAAACTGCTGGTATATGTACTCTAGTAAATAGAAAACAAAAAAATAGATTCTAGAAAAAAAATTTGTGGCTATAAAAATGGAATACACACAGACATATGAACTGATATTAATGTATAAAACCAACCAATAAAATCAAAATTGTGGTAAGGAGATTAGCATAATGCAGAGTGTAGGCCAAATAATTACTAATATATAATAAATATATAATACAAAAAGTACTCGAAATATGGAAATGAAATCTCAAGTGAGCACAAAATGTAGAGAGGTGTGCCTTGTTCAATGTACAGGTAGGTGGATAAGATGAGAGTTTTTTCAATTTCAATTTCAATAGGTCTTCATTTTTTTGGTCTGGGAAAAACACTGATTATCTCTAGGCAGTGACTCAAAAAATATACATTTCAGTATAACTAGAATACATTACTTCAAACCAATAGAAGGGAAAGCAGCATAAAAAAGACAGGAAAGGGAAAACAGAAACAAATAATAAATTATCATAGTAAACAAACAAAAAAGATGGTAGGAATAAGTATTAAATTTAAGATAGAAGAAAACAACACATCACTAATTACCGTATTTAACTTGATCTCAACATAGGGACTCAATTTCTTCCTTCATAAAAATTATCAAAATTTGCAATTATTTTATTCTTCTTGTTCAGGGTCTCCCCCTCCAGCTCTACCCCAGTAAAAAGTATGTGCAACAAGAGAAGAGGTTATCACCTTGTTATTAACTAATACGTTCTTAGTAACTTGCATAGTGCCATATGTTTACCTTAGACAAATATAAATTAATAAAGCACTACATAAATGAATAGATCACAGATACAATAGAGAAATGCTAAAAAACCCAAGTAAGCGTGGATGTATAATAGATAGAACTCAAGGTGAAACCACTGAGTAAGACAAAGTTATTTCATATTGAGAAAAGTTATGATACCCCACAAAGATATACCAGTCAACTTAAAACTGAGATGCAAAAAGTGAATAAACAAACAAACAAAAAAACTGTCAAAAACAGAGGCAGCAGATGTATCTACAATAATATTAGAAAAAAATTAACATTTCTAAGATAACACGATGAAGACAAAAATATAGGTAATGAACATACACAGAAATTGTTATGCAAGAAACAGAATATTTTCTTTTGAAATAACCATGGAATATTAAGAAAAATAACAATAGCCATGTATTAGGTCACATAGAAAATTTCAAAACACAACAAAAAGTATAAGTCAAAGGTCATTTTTTAACCATAATGCAATTAAATTTGAATTAAAACAATAGAATAGAAAGAGTGCCTACAATAAATTCAAACCACCTAGAAATAAAGAGACAAGCAAGACTCAATATTGTAAAAGCGTGAAATTTTCTGATACTAAAAAAAATTGCAATCTCAGTGAAAATTCTTAAAAAAATACTTTAATATCATTATCATTAATGATATGTAAAAGCATATCATAACTGTAAAGTTAACTCGGAAAATAATAACAAAATTATTACTTTATTTGCCAGATATTTTCTGTCTTATACCTGATGACACTTGAATTGCACTGTAGGGTTTCCAGTGTTCTTTCACACACTTGATTGTAGCATCCGTAAGACAGGTGCATTGATATTCTTCTAATATATATATTAGACATATATCTATATTTATATACATCTTACAATTTCATATATATCTGCATTTTATCTATAATTTATATCTATGTATTTAGATATATGTATATATCTAATATATCTAATATATATATATAAATAATAGCCTCAAAGCTGTTTGTCACAATCTGTGTAGCTGTGAGTGGGTCTGGATGCCAGGCTTTAGCCACGCTCTTGCAATTTACACTCTGTAGCCCTGAGAGGACCAACATTGGGAACCTAGACTCACAGCTGGAGATGACAGGGCATTTCCAAAATCATGCAACATGCTCATGACCTATGTCACTAAACAGGTTTTCATTACTCTATTTTCCTTCCTCATTTCTCAATTCATCAAACTGTTAGCAATACTAATTTCATGAAGTCTGTTCTTCCTGATAAACTGAGGCAAACTTTTATGTATACAATGGCATAGATAGGGCTTTATTGCTCATAAAGAAATCTGGGATACCAGATTCTGAGATTAGGTAGGCACCTGAGTTGAGTCTGAAGGAAGGGAAGGAGTCAGAAAAGAGAAGGAAGGGTGGGCTCGGGAATGGTATTCCATGTAGAGGAGCAGTGTCAACCACAGCAAAGACATAAAGAAAGACAATAATGTACTTAAGTGTACACTGTGGGAGATGAGGCTGAAAAGGCAGACAGGGCCGGTTCATAGAGCTTGTTCCCTGTGCAAAGGAACTTGAATTTTACCCTGTCACTAAAGAGACAGGATAAAATTCTTGCTAGAGAAAGGATGTAAGTAGGAAATAGTTTTTGATAGAGCATTCTGGAAATCGTCTGAAGAACTCATTTCCAGGGCAAGATACCAGAAGAAGAAAATTTTATTAGGAGAAAACCAGCAATTTTTTTTTTACTGTACTGACAGATTACTGTTGTATATATTTATGAAGTATAAAGTGATGTTATGATTTTTAAATTCAATGTGGAGTGATTAAACTAGCATATCACGGCCTCAAATACTTAACATTTTTGTGATAAGATTAGAATATTCCAATAGAGTACTATTCTCCTAGCAATATTAAAATGGATAGTTCATAAGAATGCACAGTGCATATTTTAAATTCTCTTTGTAAAGAAGTTTGTTAAAGTTCTATTTAATCCACTGTTTCAATGATCATTTCCTGATTCTACTCATTCCACATGGCATTAAACACAGACGTTATTTCCTTAATAATGTGACAGTTGTGTTTCAAATAGAGAAAGGGTGAGATTTTTCTGGAACCACCTTTTCAACAGTAGTACAGTTATTCCCCATTTAATCTTTACTTTCTAAAACCAATCCCATTAGTAAAGCATGGAAATCTTTTTATTTTGTCTATTTTAATAATCTTCCAAGCATACTCATTAAGGAACTAGAGTTTAGAGAAAGAAAGACCACAGCCTTACTAACCATAAGCAGTTTTTCCATCTTCCTTGAACCTCAGTTCCTGAAGTATAATAGATCTTCCATAGGGAGGTTTGTCATGTTTAAATGCAGTAATTTTCCTTTTTTTTTTTTTTTTTTTTTTAAGATGGAGTCTTGCTCTGTTGCCCAGGCTGGAGTGCAGTGGCACAATCACGGCTCACTGCAACCTCCGCCTCCCAGGTTGAAGTGATTCTCCTGCTTCAGTTTCCCAAACATCTGGGATTACAGGCACCCACCACCACGCCTGGCTAATTTTTGTTATATTTTTAGTAGAGACAGGGTTTCACCATGTTGGTCAGGCTGGTCTCAAACTCCTGACCTCAGGTGATCTGCCTACCTTGGCTTCCCAAAGTGCTGGCTGGGATTACAAGTATGAGCCACCAAGCCCAGACTGAAATGCAGTAATTTTCTTAAGTATCTAGCAGAGTTTCTACATAAGGAAGGGATAACCGCCCCTCTGCCCCCCGCACACACACACATAATATCTATTATTATTATTTTGGGAATAGCATAAGTTGATCCTTAAAGTAGTGGCTTTGAAACCAGTGAGGTTTTAATTTTAGCTCAGGCACGTTTCTGACCTTAGAAAAGTTATCACCTCATCTATAAAACAGAGGAAATGATACCTATATGAGAGGGGTGCTTTGAGGATTAAATGCAATAATGTAAGTCAAGTGTGTAACTTGCTGCCTAGCACACAGCAAGCACTCAGGACATGTTTATCACTACTATGACCACCCCACTATCACAACCACCTATTATTATTACTGCCTTTTCTGTGCTTGTGATAAGTGTCACAAGCCAGACACAAATGGTGTCTACATAAAGCTCTGTAGGTAAGCTACTGTTATGTGGCTATTATTACTAGGGTAAGTTACACACTGGCCACGTTTTTTTCCTCCTTCTTATCTTTATCTCCAACCATATGTTTTAATTTTAAAATAAAAATAATATATTTTTATCTTATTAAAAAAGCATACATAATACTATGGAAATTTAGATAATTTGGATTAGCAATAAAACAAAGTAAGTAATCTATAATCCACCACTCTATAATTACTGTTGACATTAACACTGCATTGTACATTATTCATTTTTTCTATTCATTTCTGGTTTTTGTTTTGATGTTCTTTAAGAAAAACATTTTAAAAGCAAAGTATATAAGACATTGAGCATATCGGTCAACTACTAAATTTCAAATATTGAGGGGAAAAATTGTTGGGGTAAATAATACTATCTCTTAGTTAGATATAAGGGGTAAAATTAACAGTGAGTCATGAATAGAATAAATTTCTCAACTAACCAGAATCCAAATGACTTAGAACTCTCAATATTGTACTTTTGGAGAAATGTAAAATAATTCAAAAACCATAGGGTTTATTTTTAAAAAGAAGCTCATGGTCATATAGAATTAACAGAATCTCTTTAGTTCAGCTAATCTCCAACAATAACTGACATTTACAAGTATCATACTCTCCAAGATTCATAACTGTCAAGAAAATGTTGAATTATGTGGAACTAACTCTTTGTTAAACAAAATACAATTAACTAGAGTAGCCCATTAGTTGGTTAGTCTAATAGAATATTGTAAAGTCTTTGAAGAATGAATAATCAAAAACAGATCTCCAACGTTATTATTTTTAGACTGTACTTTCTAAACCTCTCATTATCTCATTCCCTATTCTTCTAACAGAACCTAATTTATGTCCTGATATAGAACTATTCATGAAACATACATGTGAGGGGTACAGGCCATATTTTAGATGTGATTCTTCTGAAAGACTAAACCTCAGCAATTTCACAGAGAGCAATACTTCTCCAGACCTTGGTCTATCACAAGATTTCACTGTAGTTTTCAAAGCACCCTGATGCACGTTGCCTCATGCTTTTCATAGGCCTTTAAATTATGTAGTGTAGACATTGTGATCTTTGACTTATAACAAAGGAGCTGAGAGTTAAAGATATTAAACGTCATTTTTTCCTAAGGCCACAAATCCCTGAAATTGCAGAGATAGCATAGCACTTTTGTTTTTGCTTTATTAAAATGAACAACCTTGGACAAGTCACTGAAACTCCTAAAAGCTCTTTTATCTTACATTAGTAAAATGCAAGGATTGGTCTGGATTATCTTTTATTTTCTCTTGATGTTATAGCTATAATGCACTAGGGCACAATGCTCTAGGTCTTATAACTGATGTATTAGAAAACCATATTTTGCTGGCATTAACCTGTCCTTTTTTTTTTTAAGAAGTGGAGTTTCACTCTTGTTGCCCAGGCTGGAGTGCAGTGGTGCAATCTCGGCTCACTGCAACCTCCACCTCCCGGGTTGAAGTGATTCTCCTGCCTCAGCCTCCCAAGTAGGTGGGATTACAGGCATGCACCACCATGCCTGGCTAATTTTGTATTTTTAGTAGGGATGGGGTTTCTCCATGTTGGTCAGGCTGGTCTCAAACTCCTGACCTCAGGTAATTCACCTTCCTTGGCCTCCCAAAGTGCTGGGATTACAGGTGTGAGCCACTGCATCTGGCCTAACCTGTCTTATTGGCTTTCTTGATTTCTTTTCCTATATATAGTTTTATGGTCTGAATGTTTGTGACCCCCTAAAATTCATATGCTGAAACTAAATAATGTGATGGAACTAGGACATGGGACCTTTTGGAAGATGATTAGAGTCATGAGGGGAGAGTCCTCAAGAATGGGATTGGTGCCATTATAAAATAGGCCCAAAGGAACTCATTCTCCCTTCCACCATGTGAGGATGCAGCTAGGAGGCACCATTTATGAATCAGGGAACAGCTGCCAATGCCTTAATCTCGGATTTTCCTGTCTCTAAAACTGTGAGACAAAACAAACAAACAACAACAACAACAACAAAAACCAAAACAAAAAATAAAAAAAGCAAAAAAAACAAAATTGGTTATTTATAATCAACCCAGTTTATGGTATTTTGTTATAGTAGCATGAACAGAATAAGACACATGGGAAATTCCCAAAGTATGGTTCACAGTCTAATGTGAGGTAAAAACTATCAGAACAAAACTAATATTAATACATTATTTGTCTCTTTCACTGTGTTAACATTTGCACTGATTATGTATAAGCCATGGTGAATAAAACTGTGGGCATCTTAGTCCTTCTGATGACTGCAGCATCACTTGAAGAAATTTACTTTACTCATGCATTTTTATTTTCAAAGTTTTTTATTGCTGTTGTTTGTTTTGTTCATTTTTAACCATGTGCCATGTCCCATGGCCCGCTAAGATTTTCTGATACAGGGAGACTGAGGCTCAGCTGAGAGAGGGACACTTAAATTCTTAGAGCAAAGCTACCAGGCTTAGCTGGTATTTTTATTTCTACAGAAAGGAAACAAAATAGTTTAATTATATTTAAGTTAAATAAGATAATTTGACTAAAATTCCAAGAATAAAACTTTATTACAAATTTGAATCTCTAATTTGGTTCACTTATGTCTAGAACTTAGACGTTCAATTCATTTTTAAATGATTTCCCAGACCCATTTACAAATAAGCAAGTTAAGTTATATACCAATAGGAATGTACGTCTAGGTCATTAAAGACTAACCAGATTTCATGTAGTAAAAGTTCACTCTTTTAGAAGCTATCACTATTTCCCCTTGCAAATCCCTACTTTCAACTCTGTAGGTGCTTTTCAAAAAACTAAAGGACAAATGAAATAGAATATACAATATAGTTATCCTCTCACATGCCTAACTAATTTGAATATGTTTAACATAAAAACAGACATAAAATTGCTATTAATTTATACCGGGTTCTGCCACTGCTTTTATACTTTAATATTAGATGTGCTCTTCAGTATGTGTTTAAAACCAATATGCCACGTGGGATAAATATTTATGGAAATGCTGCCTCAAATGTTAACATAATATTGTATAAAGTAGTAATTCCACCAAAAAGTGACCTATTGTCAGGGATAAACATCAACTAACTGAATCAAAGAGGTTTTCCCATACCATTACAGAGAATCACACTAAGTTGCTACTTTGACATTCCAGGCACCACTAAATATCTATTCTACTTTACAGTATGCACTACAGCTCTATAATCACCCAGACTGGAAAGAAGAGGTCTTTCTTCAAAAAATTATTTGGAATTCTCATTTTCCCTTATTTGCATTCTTTGAGTATCTAAGCATCATCAAGAAAATATACCAAAAAGAAACTAACGCTTATATAAAATGCCATGAACCATAAGTTATAGTTAAAATTGTTATCTCCAAGGAAAGTGTTAGCAAAAAAACGAAATGCACCTTGCCTCACAGTGAACAGAAATGCAGTTATGCTCCTGTCAGTTCGCCCCTCTCACATACACAGGCACCTTATTGTGCCATCACTACCGTCAGCTGACCTGAAATGCTTTCTTCAGTCCTACTCTCATTCCTATGAGGCTTAAATCTTTTATTTTCTGTGAGGTTGTCAGGGGAATGCCAACCTACCACACAAACTTCTTTTATCTTAAATGTTTTTGACTTGTTCTCTACATTAAAATATTAACATTTTCTCTATTTATAAATCTGAATATATTAAATAATATACATAGCTGTTTCTTCAACAATTATTTTTAGGTTAACGTATAAATTGTTTATTATTGTTATTTTTCACAGAAATAGCTCTTTCTTTTTATTTTTGTTTCTTTCATTTGTGTTTCCCTAATACTAATTATGCCATTAAAAAAAAACCCAGCAATTATATTATATGTGTGTTCATTCAAAATAATTATTGATGACCTACTCTGGTTTGGACACTGCAGCTGCATTTCTCTTCCCAATTAAACTCTAAGTATCCCTATGGCTTACCCCAGGACATTCAGCATCACATTTCCCTCATATTAAGAACTCAGTAAATATCACAATATTAATAATAATATACAACAATAGAGTTTTGAAAGAAGCTACAGTTCATATTCAAAACAAATTGGTTAATAAATGAGAACAGAAGTATGACAGCATTCTAGTTAGTACTGCAATCATAATTAGAGTTGAGACTACCTTTTGTCTCCTTGACCTGGCTCTGTACTTAGTGTGACAACTTCAGAGTTTCCTTGAAAGAGGAGTTTAGAGGTTGGCAATCTAGTTGGGAAGGGAGTGGGACTACACAGCAGAAGACCTAGATGTGCTGCATTACAACCACCAAGTGCACTTTCCCCGAGGCCCCGGCAGAGTCCAGCCCATGGCCCTCAACAGGGACCCTAATGATGCATCCTCATACTGCTCTTTTTTGTCTAGTTCTCAATCAAATAACTTTTATTCTTTAGTTTTTATTTACTTATTAAGATATAATGTGCTTATCACTCTTATGGGCACTGATCAAAATGTCAGGGAACTGTCTCCCAGGCCCTCTTCTGCTTCCCATGCTGCCATCATCAGAAATGATTGCCTTTCCCTGTGGAAGAACTTTCTAAGGCTTTCCAGTGAACAAATGGTTGGCCTGGTCAATTGCAATGAACTTCATACCTACTCTACACTAACAACTAGAAATGTTCCAGTTCTAAAACCTGAAACTCCCAACTTTCACACTCAAATGCAGCTTCAATTTTCCTGTTTCTTTCTTTTAATCCCTGGACTTTTCACTGGACACCATTAGCCCATCCAGAACCCTCTCTTTATCATTACACTTTATATTTGCTTTCTATCCTTCAATAAGTACTTTTAAAGTACCAAATATGTGCCATGCATATCTCATATACTCTCAGAAAAACAGAGACAGCCTTAAATTAGTTTGTACCTGAAATCATTCTTTTTAAGAACTCAAAGGATTCCTGCATAAAGATACATAAAGTGAAGAGGAGATACATATTCCAACGTTCTTTCCTTTCCTTTTTTCCTTTCTAATTCTGAGTGAATTACAGCTTGGAAAACAAGTAATGTGAGTTTCAGGGTCAGTGAGAGTTATTGATTACAGATTACTATATTTTATTTAAAGTGAAAATCCTCATTCAATCAACACATTCTTTCATAGGTGAGTAATATAAATAGAAAATAAAGAAGACATTTTCACTAACCTCAGTACATACAAAAAACAGGCATGTAAATAACACTGGATTACAATTGGTTCCATTAAAAAGTGTTAATGTCTGTAATACAAAGATAGGAGTAGGAAAGAAATGGCTGCCCCTTTCCATGCTGATTAGAGAAGTCTTCATAGAAGGCATTAGGTTTTGATTGCACCAGAAACTTATTCTGAACAAATATATTTTACTTGCCACAGGAAACAAGAGAAAAACAATCAGTAAAGGTATGCTATTGAAATACATTTGATATTTTCTCATGACACTGAAATGACTCTGCTGACTTCTTTTCAGTGACTGATAGACCTCATCATGGCAGCCATTAAAACTTCAGCAATATATTCTCATGCTTATGGAAAAAAGAAAGAATTAATCATATTTAATTGACATTTTATTGCTAGCACAGACAAATATAGAGGAAATAATTGGCTGTATTTCTTGTATTTACTCAACATTTCTCTTGAATTAATTATAATCTAAGGCACAGAATTATTTTGACAGTGACCATACACCTGGATCTTTCACAACCATTTGTTCTGTATATACTGGCTCCATGCACACCATTTCAGAATGTTGAGAGAAAGCACCACTGAATCTTTTATTTAAACTCATTTTCATTTTTCATTAACTCACCAAAAAAAGAATATTCCTTCACTCCTTTCAACTCCTAGTAAAAGCACAGAACACTTTAAGATGACAGTCATGTTGTTAAACATTATTTCCCCAACACAAAATCCTTCAGTTTCTCAATGAAAGAATCTATGAGGGAAAAATAAACTCTAAGTGAGAGGTTGATTGAGTTGCGTGGGTAAATGTAATGCATGGCCTAAAAAAATTCTCCTAGACTTGCTAAACAACAGGGTGGGGGATTGAGGGGCACTAATGCTATATATACTGCAAGATGTAACAAAGGCCCTTGAACTGTCAATGCTTAGTACTCCAGTTTCTCTGTACCCCATAAATTAATCAAAAAGTACTATAGCTAACGGTACAGAATTCCATGTCAAGGTCAAGTAAAAAGCACTGAACACAAGTGCCACAATCTGTTCTCCAGTAGAGGAGTGAAGATGGGTGTTTTACTGGTGCCTAAGTACACAATGACCAGGGACAGGGAAAATCCACATGGACTTCTTTAGAGAAATTTTATTCAATTCCAGTGATGATTTTCTCATTAGATATAAGTAAAAGGAAAAAAGCCAATTAGACAAACAACAATACAGATCCTATGAGAAACAGTAAATGATACAAGGAATAGTGCCCTAAATTCAATAAAGCAGAGCAAAACTCTGAAAATAACTTACGAAAGAAACGAAAATAACCAGAGAAGATAATTTGACATGTTCAGTGGCATGAAATGATACATGTCCATTATAAAAAGCTGAAATCCAATAAAAGATAAAAAGATAAACACATTGAATGAAAAAAAAGCATATATAAGGAGTGAAATCAAAATGGATTGTGATGAACTAATGAGATAATTAAAAAAGAATTAAAATTGCAACAAGAAAATTGAAATTCAGGCAGGAGAATGGCATGAACCTGGGAGGCAGAGCTTGCAGTGAGCTAAGACTGCACCACTGCACTCCAGCCTCGGTGACATAGTAAGACTCCATCTCCAAAAAAAAATAAGAAAAATAAATAAAAAGAAAAAGAAAATTGAAATTCATATTGAAGATAAACTCAAGAATTATTACAGAAAATTGAGTAAATGATAAAAAAATTTTGAGAAATTCACTTGATATGTAATAGAAAAGAAGAAATGAAAATAATGAGAAAAGACAATACTTATAAATAATTGGAGCTCCATAAACCCCACAGTGACTGATCTTTTCCAAGATCTAATTTTTAAAACGTTTCCTCAGCTTAAAAGAAGAAAACAAGAATGCTGTTTTAAGGATTCAGTGCACTCAACAAATATCTCAATGAAAATCTACAGTTTTACTTTTGAACTTGAAAAAATTATTCTCAAGGGCACTTAGATATATAAATAGGAAGAACATCTAATAAAAAGCAGTTAAAATAATTAAGTATTAAAATACATAATAAAAATAACTAAATTAGTGCTATAGCAGTGTACAAACTAACAGGCAGATCAATAAACAAACACTATATATGTGAAAACGAAGTACATAATAAAAGAAATATCCCAAACAAAAAGGTTAGTATTACTAAACAAATAACTGAGAAACTGAATGTTTTCCCACTTAGTGTCCCACCTCACTCCATGCATTAATATACTTTCCAAATATATTAAATAACTGAATGCAGAAAATTAAGATCTAAATTGCATAGAGATCCAGTCATACAGTGAATAAGGTGACCAAATTAACCCTCTTGCTAGAGAGTATTTGAAAGTAATAAACACATTCCCCCTCACAGACGCATGTAGACACATAGATATAAAACTATTGAAGGAGAATTCTCTGAAAAAGAAGGATTATCTGTGGAAGTTGGAAACAATAAGAAAGACTAAATACAAAAAGATGATCTGTCAGACAGTACTGAAGATAACCCATTAGGAGAATTTGCCAATTCCTCCTGCCCAGCATCTTGGATTTTACCTGACCACCTCAACACAAGGTAGAAGACAAAAGCTGCTAGCTGTACAACATGAAATTTTAAAGCTGAGGCACCCACATAAAGCTGAAGTCTTCAAAAGGCAGCACCAGTAGGCAAGCTAGGGGGAAAAAAAGACTCACAGGGCAAGGTAGTGTGAATTCTTGCTAGGTTTAATTGGTTCCCAGTGAATGGCAGAAAGTGAAAAAACATCTCTGAAAATTTGAAGTCATTAACCTACCCCCCTCACACAAGCTGGGAATGTAGTTCACATCTAGTTTAAAATTTATAGAGATTGTCTTATTCCTTACAGGTTAATGAGTCCTACTTCCTACAGCCATCTCTACTTCATCGTTTTTCTGGGAGGAAAGGGATGTGAAGATATTGGACACTTTTCCTTTTCTAATATTATTAATATAATCATTGCCTTTAACTGCTTTCCTCAACATGTGACAAGGATTAGAGGACGGATTCAGGTATGGCCAGTCACTGTTATAAATACAACATTAAATATACTCTGATATATTCCCTGCATAATTTAAATTTTAGAATAAAAAACACTTACAAAATTGCCAATTTCTGAATATTCATTTAATGTTTTGTATTACCTTCACTCTTTAACAAAAAAGATTTCAATTTGCAATAAAAACTTTTGAATTGATATGCAGAAATTTCAAGAGCTGAGAAGGATATCTGCAGTTCACTGAGAGATTGCTCTAGATCTTCAGAAGATTGTTGAAATTAACCACAATGTATTCATATATTGATGGAAGGTTTCTGTTATGTTCTTAAGGCTCGGAAAGATGTTTTACTATGACCCTCCAATGTAGATGGAGAGATTTTGTTTACATCAATAAAAGTAATCAGAAATTCCAAATCTACATTTTAAGACCAGCTTTGTGACCAGGAACTCTATTCTTAAAGAATTCTTAAAGAATTATTAATACCATGAGGCATAAAACTGTGTATGGTGATTGTGACAAGAGAAAGACAAATGCAAACAGATTCATGAGTCATTCTTATTAGCATCAGTAGGGCCATTAGGCCTATGTCAGCATCTGCTGTATATGATGACCCTTGAGACACTCTCCAGAAAAGTGATTACGATGTAATCTGTTTGAAGACTACTCATAAACGTCACATTGGATTGCTGCCCTGTAAAGTCTTTAACTCCCTAGGGATAAAAATACCTATACTTAACCACCATGCTTGATTACAGAATTAGGCTCAGAGGAGTGGATTTTTCAAACCCATTAAACTCATTAGCAACAGAGCTAGAATTAGAACTCAGGGCTTCCAACTAGCACTCTGTTCTCTGTCCTCACATTTTACCCATTCTATTACGTGTCTGTCTTAATGTCTATGATAATGTCATGATCAAATCATGAGTAAATTAATGATTATTTGTAAATGTCAGTCTATCCTTTTTAAATAGGGACATATAGCTTATTTTCTTTTTTTTTTTTTTTTCTTTTTTTTTTTTTTTTTTTTTTGAGACGGAGTCTCGCTCTGTCGCCCAGGCTGGAGTGCAGTGGCGCGATCTCGGCTCACTGCAAGCTCCGCCTCCCGAGTTCACGCCATTCTCCTGCCTCAGCTTCCCGAGTAGCTGGGACTACAGGCGCCCGCCATCTCGCCCGGCTAGTTTTTTGTATTTTTTAGTAGAGACGGGGTTTCACCGTGTAGACCAGGATGGTCTCGATCTCCTCACCTCGTGATCCACCCGTCTCAGCCTCCCAAAGTGCTGGGATTACAGGCTTGAGCCACCGCGCCCGGCCTATTTTCATATTTTGAGTTGCACTGTCACAGCATCTTCAGAAACGTCTTCTGAAATTAGAAACTACACGTCATTACAACACAAGTATATAACGATCTATGGCTTTTAGTGATAATCATCCTGGTCTTTATCTGTGATACACTGATTATACACTTTAGCATGAACTAGCCAGAGGTTCAGATGGTTGTTTTGAACAACTTGTTCTGTAATAGTTGTTTTTTGTTTTTGTTTTTGTTTTTTTTGTAATATGTCTGCCTACATTTGGATATCTTTCCCCTTGGTCGGTTTTTCTCAAATGGCCTATGGCTTTGAATTAAAACAGTGAAAGAGTAATTTAAATTACCAAATATTTAATATTTTAATAGAAAATATTTTTCCAAAATCACTATGGGATTTTCTGCCAAACTGCTCCTTTAGTTTAGGATTGTTTGAGTCTTAGATTGATTCAACATCCTTTCCAGCTTTTCTGATGAAGTGTCAAAAATATTCAATAATATATGCAATTAAAATTATATGAAAAATGTGTGATTCAGGATTTGCCTGGCTCTAAAGTACTCCATGAGCTGCCCCTCTAAACTAAGTCTTTCCCAGGGTTTCCCAGGGAACTAAGGCATAGCCTAATTTAGAGAATGCTTCTTAATTAAAACCACATTTCACTGTCCTCTATATTTTGAGACATCATTGTAATATCTTTCCCTGTTTTTTTTTTTTTTTTTTTTTTTTTATAATAGTAATCCTGGCCTCATAAAATGAGTTGTCAAGTGTTCTCTCTTCTAATATTTGGAATAGATTGTATATAAATGGTAATATTTCTTTCTTAAACTTTGCTAGAGTATGCGAGTGAAACCCTCAAAGTCTAGAATTTTCTTTGTTGGGATATTTTAAACGTTGAAATCAATTTCTTTAACTGGGTAAGGCTATCAAGGTTACCTGTTTATTCCTGAAGGAGTTTTGGTAGTTTGTATCTTCCAAATAATTGGTCCTTTTCATCTAATTTGTTGTACAGACTAGAGATGTTTATAGTAGTCCCTTATTATCCTCTTAATACCTGTAATGATGTCCACTTCCATTACAGGCATTGGCAAGTTGTACCTTTTCTTTCTTCCCCCAAATGCTTGTAATTTGGAGAAAGAATGCTTATAATTTGGAGGAAGAAAGAAAATATACAAATTACCAATGACTGTAATGCAAATTGATATCATTACAGGTGTTAAAAGGATAACACCTGTAGTTTCTACTGTTTTCATCTTTTCAACATCATTCATTTATGCTCTTATATTTATTATTTTCTTCCTTTTGTGTGGTATGGGCTCGATTTTTCCTTGCTATTCTAGTTTCTTATATTATTGATTTAAAACTTTCCTTCAATGACTAGCATAAATCCATATATTTCTCAAATTATTACTGCTTTACAAAGTGCATCTCATGAATTATCATGTCAGTTTCACTTACTTCAATTTTTTTCCAGTTTCTCTTTATGTTTAATCCATAGGTTATTTAGAAATGTACTGTTTATTTCCAAATTGTTGAAGGGTTTTCTAGATGTCCTCCTATTATTAATTACTAGCAAAATTATATTATGGTTGAAGAATATCCCAGGTATGATTCTTTAAATCTTGTTAAAGTTTGTTTCATGGTCTAGAATGGTATCTCAATCGCTACTCCATACCCCTTGAAAAGACTATGAATTTTGCTGTTATTGGGTGAAGTGTTCTAGAAATGACACAAGTCAAACTAGGATGGCTTTGTTATGGTTTTCCATAATATTGCCGATTTTATGCCTAACTTTATTATTACTGAGAAAGGGGTAATGAAACCTTCAAGTATAATATATTTATCCAGTCTTCCCTACAGTGTTATCAATTTTTGCTTCACATGTTTTGGAAGTTTCAAGCATTTGGTAGCCTGACACACATTTATCATTATATTTTCTTGGTGAATGGACACTTTTGTCATTGTGTAATATCTGTCTTTACCCTGTTGATGTTCTTTGTTTAGAAATATATTTTTGTTAATATTAACACAGTCGATCTAACTTTCTTTGGATTAGTGTTTGCAAAGTATAGAACTACATTATTTCAAATTATTTAAATACTTATTAGCTTCCACTGTAATTATTTTTTGTTAAAGGTCTTTATTATTTTGTTCTAGAGGGTAAAATATACATTTATAGGATTGGGTGTGGTGCCTTATGCCTGTAATCCCTACACTTTGGGAGGCCCAGGTGGGTTGATCACCCAAGGTCAGGAGTTTGAGACCAGCCTGGCCAACATGGTGAAACTCTGTCTCTACTAAAAATAAGAAAAATTAGCCAGGACAAGTGGCACACTCCTGTGTTTCCAGCTACTCTGGAGGCTGAGTCAGGAGAATCACTTGAACCCTGGAGGCAGAGGCTGCCATGAGCTGAGATCACGCCATTGCACTTCAGCCTGGGCGACGAGCACAAAATTCCATCTCAAAAAAAAAAAAAAAAAAAAAAAAAAAAAAATATATATATATATATATATATATATATACACACACACACATTTGTAACCTTTCTCAGTGTATTTACAGTTAACATTTTCCATTTCAACTAGAAGTCATACAACTGAAAATTCCTGATATCCTAGTAACTTTATATTTTAGTTATCATATACATTGCATCCATATACACCAAGTAATGTTTAAGCTTTATTGCATCAGCATATATGTTTTTAAAAAATGTAATAAAAGCAACATGGTCTATTATATTTAATCCCCTTAAGCATTACTTTTGCTCTGCCTTTATTCCTGAAATTACAAGTTTCTCTGTTATATCACAACTCCCTGCAGTCTAAAGCACTGCTTTTAGCATTTCTTTCACAGGTCTACTGACAATGAATTATGTTAACTTTGCTACATGTGAAGCACAGTGTATTATTCTGAAGGATTATTTTTACTAGATGTAGAATTCTAGGTTGACAGTTTATAGCTTTTAGCAACTTGATGTTGTTCCACAATCTTGGAGCCACCAGGGTTTTTGATATGAAAAGTGCAATCATTTGAAATGTTGTTCCCCTAAATATAATGTGCCATTTTCCTCTGGCATCTATAAAAAGAAATAGATCGGTAATTACAATGTTCATTTTTTTGATAACAGGTAAGCTAGAAGCCCAATCACCATCAATATGCAATACATCCATTGACAAACATGCACATGTACCCTGTGAATCTAAAATAAAATACAATTTAAAAGATCATTATAAGTTTTAAAAATTAAACATAAAAGGAGAAGGAATTATCTTTAGTTTTCAAAAAGTTTATTATGATGTGTTTGGGTGAGGTTTCCTTTGAGTTTATTATGTTTATGGCTCACAGAACATTAATACATTTAGGGTTTTCTCCAAATTTGTAAGGCCTTTGACCAGTTATATTCAAATATACATTTGTCACAAATTTCTTTCCCTTTTCCTTTAGGGACCACAATAGTATATATGCTGTAATTTTTAGTATTGTTTCACAGATTCCTGAGACTTTGTTCAATTTTCTGCAGTATAACTTTTTCTTAAGATTAGAACATTTCAGCTGACCTGTCTTCATGTACACTGACTTCTTTGTTATCTCTATTCTGCTCTTGGGCCCATCCAGGGAATACTTTATTTCAGATGATATATTTTTCAATTCTAAAGTTTACTTTTTAAAACATATATATGTTAAAATTATGCACACATGTATACAGGTATGTATGTACACATATAGAAACGCAAAAATACACACACACAACGCATATGTATTTCCTAATTCTCTGATTAGAATTTCTACCATTTCATTCTTTTCAGGATTACTGATGTTTACCTCAAGGAGCATGGTTATAATATTAGCATTAAGGTCCTTGGTCATTTTAATATCTGGGTTACCTCAGGGATTACCTCTGATGATTGTCATTTGCCTTGAGAACTGGGTCAACATTTTTCTGATTCTTTGTAATTGTGTATATTGAGTAGTTTTAGATTGTATCCTAGAAATACGAAACATTATATTGTGAGACACTGACTACTAAGTTGTTTTGTTTTTATAGAATATTGATCTTTTTTGTAGTATAAAAGCAGCTACAGAAAAGCTGTACTCCAATGAAACTTTATTTACAGAAGCAAGTGGCACACTAACCACCAAAATAATTAGGTTCAGAGTACAAATTCTGCCCTACCTTCTGTTAGTGGTAGTTTCACTGTCAGTTTTCAATGTCTTTACTCTGAAGTTTGGGTTTATCTCATTATGTGTACCACTTGAGAGTTTACCTGGGTTATATACAGTGGTTTACATCATAATTCTGTTATCAAAGGCTTTTCTATGTTGTTTGGAGTCTGTCTCACACAGGTTAGGGGTGAGTCTGGAAATTATACCCTTCCTACAGAGAATTAAGGATGCCCTTTTCCAACTCTCCCTAGTCCAAAGAGTTGTCCAGAGATAGCGAAGGGCTGGAGAAGGATATCCTTAATTCTCTGTAGGAAGATTCACCTTAATTCACCACCACCTTCTTCTGTTCCCAGAAGTCTCTTTACCTACTTTTTCCTGTCAGAGAGACTGAGTTTTTCTCAGAGTTTTCACCATTCATGCTACTTTTACATAGTTACAAAACCCATTGTAGGGACTCGATAAAAAAACAAATACAAAAAGAAAAACAAAAATCCCAAGGATTCCTTCCATACTCTCCAGCTCATACAGTCCCCATTACCAGTCCTCTTGCCCAAAAGTTGTTTCTGTTAAAGATTTTGCTGCTCTGAAGTACAACAGAGTTCCTTGACTGGGGCTGCTGTTAAATCAAAACTTGGATATTGAAAAAAAGGAAAACATAAGAAACATATTCTTTAGGTATTTTTCCTTCATTTTGACTTCTTTAACAATTCACATGCTACTTTTTTACATTTTAGGGTTCTCAGGTAGTTGACTTTTTTTTTTTTTTTTTTGGAGATGGAGTTTTGCTCTTGTTGCCCAAGCTGGAGTGCAATGGCATGATCTTGGCTCACTGCAACTTCTGCCTCCTGGGTTCAAGTGATTCTCCTGTCTCAGCCTCCTGAGTAGCTGGGATTAAAGGCATCTCACAACACCCAGCTACTTTTTTTTTGTATTTTCAGTAGAGATGGGATTTCACTATGTTGGCCAGGCTGGTCTCGAACTCCTGACCTCAGGTGATCCACTCGCCTTGCCTTCCCAAAGTGCTAGGATTACAGGCATGAGCCACCATGCCCAGCTAGGTAGTTGACTTTTATATGTATTTTCCAATTATGTTAGCTTTAATCAGTGAGAATGAGAGATTGTAGTGGTTTTATTATATCTCATCTGGTACCCTAAGTCACATTTTAGAGTTGAGTTTAAAGAGTTTAAAGCTTTATTCACCTTGCAAAGGCAAAATTATAAATCAAGCAACCTTTATATTCTGGCCTCCCATAACAAATCTTTCAATCCCCTTCAGATGCTCAGTGCCATGGTCACACAACGAAACTCAGAAATCACAACAAGACTAATTTGGTACCTCTCCAAAATATTTCTTAACTATTTGTCCAATATTTATGTTGAAAGGATGATGAACATCATAAGTTTACATACCTGCGGTAAAAAAAAATCTTTCTGGTTACCCAGAACTGTCTTCCACAGAAAATGGTTTAAAAGACACTATCAAACATAATACCCGAAAACTTGCTCCTGAAGATGGTTCTAATAACATTCATTTTTATAAATGTGTATTAATGTCAGTGGTGTTTTATATTTTAAGTTTTATATGTTGTTGAATAGTAATAATAATATCAGCTAACAGCAATGGTGCAATTATGACAAGTTTGCTAAATGCAAATATGGATTACCTCATGAGACCCCCAAAAACTGTATAAGTGGCACTGTTGTCAATATTTTAAGAAGAGATAAACTGAGGCTTAAAATGATTAAGTATTATTTTAATTTTCATGTAATCATTTAAATATGTAATTATAAAAGATAATAAGCACCTTTAAAAAAATCAATAAAATATCAATTTTTAAAAATTAATTATTCCTTAAAATCATAATATACACTTGTGCAGATTTTCCCCAATTATCTAATTATGTATTCTATTTTTTGGTTTGTTTAAATCAGGAAACAAATAAGATTTATATATACCAGGAATTGACAAACATTTTATGTAAAGATCAAGACAGTAAATATTGAATGCTTTGAAGATTGTTGTATGTCTAACCGTTTCAAGTATTTGTGTTCCAATAAAAGTTTATTTACAAAAGCAGGTGGAAAGCCAGATTTGGCTCATGGACCACAGTTCATCCATATCACAGTTCATTAACTTATAGCCACATGGCTATAAGTTAATAAAGTCTCTTTGGTCTCTTTTAAAATACAGGCACATTCTTCACCTGGGTTTGTCTCTTTCTTCTCACTATAATGTAATCTATTTGTTGAGGAAAAGGAGTTGTTTTCCTGCACAAACTAAGTTTTACTGACTGCATCCACTTGGTTAATTTAACGTGTTCTATTTGTTTTACCTGCAAGTTAGCAATTCATTCTAGAACCCTTAGGTTTGATTTGTTGACAAGACTACTTCAAAGGTCACACTACAATTTAACTAGACATCTGATTCTAAAGTTCATGCACTTTACCATTTGATTTAGTTTATCCTTGGAGAGTCTCTCAAAATGTTCTAGCCTATAAGTGGCAAATGCCCTAGCCAACTTTTATCTTTGTTGCCAGCTGAGCTCAGGAATGGAAGTTTTTCTTAATAAGTAGCAGTTTCAAAAAGGCATTCAGTGATGTGGAAATTTTTAGGCCAATAGGGTATTTTGGGGGAATGTTCAGCCTTGTTTCATTTAACCTAATAGTTATTTGAATTACAAACACCAGTAATGAAGAAAACTGCACAAATCTGATAAAACAGGGCTCATTATCCAGAATTTCTCTTAAGTTCTTGTTAAACAAAACAAAGTTAAATAAAAAAAGTTTATGCCCAGGGCCCCTAATCTCTATTTTGTCTACTTGAGCACAGTTTGATGCAAATTCTAATTCTATTCTCTCTGATGGATTGATTGCTGACTGAGCCAAGCTTCATAGATCTTAGATATGATCAAGACATGCATAATTTCAGAAAAGAATATGGTTCCTCTCTCAACTGAAATAGGTCAAGTGTTTCATGCTTAGAGCTATGATTACTTTTCTTTATCTTATTAAAAATGCTTATTTTGTTGTTACATTTTGCCTTGATATAGAAAATCAGTTTGTTTTAGAGAAATAAATGTATAAGCTCATTGCTGATTCAGAATATTTCATTTGCATGTTCTATTTTTATTAATGAATTGCTTAGCTTTTATTTTACTTTACAAGGAAAACAGAAAAGTAAAAATGCTTCCTGATATAGGCTGCAGAACTTTTGAGATTTCTCCTGCTAATATGCTTTTCTTCCAAATTCTAAAATCTATTTTAATGTAGAATTTTAATCTACTTTGTAAACATTAGATCTCTGAAGTATTTAATATACGTATGCATGTAATACTCTAAATTCAGATTTCAACCGTGCTTATCAATATTCCAAAAGTATTATTCATTTTTAATAGCTTGGCTACTGTACCCAGAAACATGCTGATTAGATAGAGGTATGAACTGCATCTCAGAGAAGAATATTTCTGTGAAAAATCACTTAAAAATTGAGGACTCATTTTAAATCAATATATGTCTGACACCTAAAGAGCTGTTTTCTCTCCTATATAAAAATATTTACAATGCAAAAACATGCATCTTGAGGACATGCAATATATAAATTAAAAACATTACAGATTCTGTATTTTTAAAATAAATTTTTAAAAGTATACATGCAGTGAAAGTGTCATGTGTTTTGTATTTATAATTTGTTTTGTATTTATAATTTGTAAAATTTATTTTTCATTTACAATTTGTAAAAAATGGTATATTTGGGTATCTCTCCTCAAATACTTCATCATTCCTTTTAGATCAACATTGTTTTTTTCAAAATCTATGAATGTTAATACAGAAATAATTTATTCATTTTAACTATTATCAAATACTCATATATACCACATCAAGCCATATTTTAAAATAGAAATTTGTTATATCCAAATTTAACCTATTATAAACATGCTGAAATGAACATCCTTGTACAGATCTCCTTAGTACAGTGAATTTGTTATATTTTATAGGATATGCATCTTTAATTTTCCCAGGTGATAAATTGTATTTCCTCACATAATCATAGTATCTGACAGTGTTGTCAAGTTAATTTTTAAAAAGATATTGTGTCAATATAATCAATATGAAACATTTTATTGTTTTTGTCATTTGCATTTACTTGGTACCATGAGATTGAGTATCATTCATGTTAAATCGCCTTTTAGGTTTCTCCCCATTTTTTCCTTTTTTTCTTTATTTGGGAGCTTTTTTCTCTTTTTGTTTTGTTTTGTTTTGTTTGGTTTTCATACGGAGTTTCACTTTTGTTGCCCAGGCTGAAGTGCAATGGTGCAATCTCGGCTCACCACAACCTCCTCCACCTGGGTTCAAGTGATTCTCCTGCCTCATCCTCCCAAGTAGCTGGGATTACAAACATGCACCACCATGCCCGGCTAATTTTGTATTTTTAGTAGAGACAGGGTTTCTCCATGTTGGTCAGGCCGGTCTCGAACTCCTGATCTCAGGTGATCTGCCCGCTTCAGCCTCCCAAAGTGCTGGGATTACAAGCATAAGCCACTACACCCGTACTTTTTTCTTCCATTAAACTACCTTTTCATATCCTTAAGCCCATTTTTCTCGTTTCTGATTGATTCCTAGTTCATTTTATATATAATATAAAAAGTATATTATAAAATTATAATATGAAATTATAATTATGCCACGGTTCAATCAGGCTGTTGTGAAAAACATAAAAGATAATTATAGTAATAGTCAAAAACTCTCTCGGAAGGCCTGAGAGTTTGCATAGCTTCAGACTGCTTGGCTGAAGGCAGCCAGGGTCTCTGTAGGAGCCAGAAAAGATTAGGGTACAAGTACAAAGGATTGTGGAAGTATATCTTACTAACCTGTTTACTTATATGGGCTTAAGACTAAACTTTGTCCTACCGGGTACTTTACTGCTTCCTATTTGGGGGAGCGGGGAAAGGGGTCAGCAGATGTTTATTACTGGCAAATGCTGTTTGCTTTAGGCCTTGGAACCTGGCCTTTAATCTTTACCCTCTAGTGGTGTTTACTCACAACTTTTGTTAATCAGTCTTACTGAATAAATGTGAGCCCCACTATCTGATCGGGGCCCAGTAGCAACTGTTCACAGAACTCAGCTTGGAGCTTGTAAGCAGCTTGGACCCTCAGCTGGACTGGCAAAGTAGAATATCTGTGTGTCAGTGTACTTTATTCATCTGTCACCGAATCAGGGGTCTGCAGGAACAGACCCCCCCCCCCCCCCCAGCTAGTGCCCCTGTGAAAGGAGCACTGCCTCATAATTACATTATAAAATCTTATAAATTTATATTATAAAATTATTTTATATTACATATAATTTATAAATATATAATATAAAATGAACTAGAAGCCAGTCAGAAACAGAGAAAACTATACTAATATTTGATTTATTATAAATTTTGAAAATTTTTAACAGAAATACCTCAAACTTATTTACCATATCAACAACTAAAATATCTTCATAAAAAACATTTCCTTTCTAAAGTTTCCATAGAAGAAAGAAATGTTCTATAAACAACTCTCTTTGCATATTGAGGCCCCAGGAACTTGAAAGCAAGTTAGAAGAAGGAAGATGAAGCAGCTGCTGGTACTTATTGGGCATATGTCCCCAGGAGAAAGAAAAGAAAGCTGATGACCCTGCCTGCTTTCTTGTTAAGTGGACCTCCTGGTAGTCGTTGGTAGGAGGAAACCTATCTATTGAATGTTCTTAGAAGAAAGCTGCTGAGTAAAGAATTACTTATAACAAATAAACTCAGAATCTATGAGACATTGTTCCTTGAAGATGGTTATATAGTCTATAATATTTTCTGGATTATGAAAGACATGTTTAAAAACTTTTACCTCTTTCATTGTGAGAAAACCTACAAAATCTCACTTAGGAAACTCATTTAGTATTCTAAGCCTGAAAGACACATCTTATATGCAAAACAAGGACCTGGGGAACCATATAGGATGTCCTATGTCTCTTTCTGCTTCATCTGTGCCCATTGATTCTCTGTATCTTTGAAATTATCAGTAAAGGTGTATTGGATAAGATCTCTATGATTCATGGTATCCAATTTGACAATCCCAGCATGAGTGTTTGTTCACAAGTGTTTGCAGCTATTTTGTCAGAGACTGGCCTGGACCCCGATGCTGAATCTGTCTATTTTCTAGTGCCTGCCTTGTTTCCAGATTCTCTCTCTCTCAATGCCTATCTCATTTTATGTGATACACCACAGAAACCATCTGTCTTTCTACTGATCTCAGTTTCTTCACAGAAAGGTATCTCTGCTACCTTCCTGCTTATCCTCACCTCAAGGCAACTGGTAAGTTCTACTCTACCTTCCTAGCAAATGATCCAGGGATGCTCCACTTCAGCCAGGGCCTTGAAGAGAAATTAGATTTTACTAGGAAAGCAATACATCATTTATGAATGGGGTAGAGTTATGTTATTTTTTGTTTTGTTTTCTTTTGTTTTAATGGGGTCCAGGTTGGAGCTGAGTTGGTATTCTGTAAAACATCCACCCAAATGTCCATCAATAATAGACTAGATAAAATGTGGCACATATACACCATGGAATACTATGCAGCCATAAAAAATGAATTCATGACCTTTGCAGGGACATGGATGAATCTGGAAACCATCATCTTCAGCAAACTAACACAGGAACAGAAAACCAAACACCACATGTTCCCACTCATAAGTAGGAGTAGAACAGTGAAAAGACATGGACACAGGGAGGGGAAGATCATACACCGGGGCCTGTCAGGGGTAGGGGGAAAGGGGAAGGAGAGCATTAGGCAAATACCTAATGCATGCAGGGCTTAAAACCTAGGTGATGGGTTGATAGGTGCAGCAAACCACCATGGCGCATGTTTACCTGTGTAACAAACCTGCATGTTCAGCACATGTATCCCAGAATTTAAAGTAAAATCAAATAAAATACAAAAAAAAATTCACATATGTAAAATGAACATGTATACCTCTTTTTCAATGTCACTTTTCTAGAATAAACAAAACATATTACTTTGTAAAATATTACGAGATAATATATATTGATGAGAGCTTTCAGTAGCAAAAATTTCTAGTAATATTTGATCAGAAAGCTGATCCTGTGAAAATCACATACCATCTAGATATCTAAAGAAACATATAAGCTATTAATAAAATTCATACAAAAATTTTAAAAACTTACTAAAACCATAGGTATTGCTTTTTACAGAGATATTCACCCCACAGATACTCTAGCTGTTGGCTGACTGCTCTTCCTAGAGGTACTTGTATTCTATTTGAAAAGAGGAAGAAAGTCTTTCAGAAAAACAGTTTCTCATAAACTTTCCAACACAAGGTCCCAGTGGCATAAAGCCTAATAATTAAAGTCAATAGCTTGACTTTTGTTCTCATTTTTGAATAACTAAACAATGTAGGCCCTTAGAAAATCAAATGTCACCAGTCTATGATATCATACAGAAGCCACTTTGTCAAAGCTATTTTAAAAATAAATAGAAAACCACCTTATGTCAAAAGATGGTGAATATACAATAATCAACATAAGAAAATGTTGACACTAAAAAAACAAAAAAAGCAGATACATTTTCCTAATGTTAACCTATTTGAGAGGTGAAACGTGCTAGCAGCCCTCGCTCTTGGTGCCTCCTTGGCCTCAGCGTCCACTCTGGTGGCACTTGAGGAGCCCATCAGCCCACCATGGGACTGTGAGAGCCCCATTCTGGGCTGGCGGAGGCCAGAGCCGCCTCCCTCTGCTGGGGAGGTGTGGAGGAAGAGGCATGGATGGGAACCGGGTCTGCATGTGGCACTCGCCACTGGCCCAGGGCAGTGAGGGGCTTAGCACCCAGGCCAGCAGCTGCAGACGGTGCACTGGATCCCCCAGCAGTGCCAGCCCACTAGCCCTGTGCTCAAGTACTCACTGGGCCTCAGCCACCTCCCCGCGGGGCAGGGCTCCGGACCTGCAGCCCTCCATGTCCGAGCCCCTGCTCCACGGTGGGCTCCTGTGCTGCCCAAGCTTCTCTGACTCTCCGACGGGTGCTGCTCCCTGCTCCTTGGCGCCCAGTCCCATCAACCGCCCAAGGGCTGAGGAGTGTAGGTGCCGCTCAGAACTGGCGGGCAGCCCCGCCTGCAGCCCCGGTGCAGGATCTACTAGGTGAAGCCAATTGGGCTCCTGAGTCTAGTGGGGACTTGGAGAATTTTATGTCTAGCTAAGGGATTGTAAATACACCAATCAGCACTCTTTGTCTAGCTCAGGGTTTGTAAATACACCAATCAGCACTCTGTGTCTAGCTCAAGGTTTGTGAATACACCAATTGGTACTCTGTATCTAGCTAACCTAGTGGGGACTTAGAGAACTTTACTGTCTAGCACTCTGTGTCTAGCTCAAGCATTGTAAACGCACCAATCAGCACTCTATGTCTACCACAGGGTTTGTAAATACACCAATCAGTACTCTGTGTCTAGCCCAAGGTTTGTGAATATACCAATTGGCACTCTGTATCTAGCTAACCTAGGGGGGACTTGGAGAACTTTTCTGTCTAGCACTCTGTGTCTAGCTCAAGGACTGTAAACACATCAATCAGCACTCTGTCAAAACAAAACAATCAACTCTCTGTAAAATGGACCAATAGCAGGATGTGGGTGGGGCCAGATAAGGGAATAAAAGCAGGCTGCCTGAGCCAACCAGTGGCAACCCGCTCGGGTCCCCTTCCACACTGTGGAAGCTTTGTTCTTTCACTCTTTGCAATAAATCTTGCTGCTGCTCACTCTTTGGGTCCACGCTGCCTTTATGAGTTGTAACACTCACCACGAAGGTCTACAGCTTCACTTCTGAAGCCAGCGAGACCACAAACCCACTGGGAAGAATGAACAACTCCAGACCCGCTGCCTTTACAGGCAACCTACAGAATGGGAGAAAATTTTTGCAACCTACTCATCTGACAAAGGGCTAATATCCAGAATCTACAAAGAACTCAAACAAATATACGAGAAAAAAACAAACAACCCCATCAAAAAGTGGGGAAAGGATATGAACAGACATTTCTCAAAAGAAGATATTCATACAGCCAACAGACACATGAAAAAATGCTCATCATCACTCGCCATCAGAGAAATGCAAATCAAAACCACAATGAGATACCATCTCACACCAGTTAGAATGGCAATCATTAAGAAGTCAGGAAACAACAGGTGTTGGAGAGGATGTGGAGAAATAGGAACACTTTTACACTGTTGGTGGGATTGTAAACTAGTTCAACCATTATGGAAAACAGTATGGCAATTCCTCAAGGATCTAGAACTAGATGTACCATATGACCCAGCCATCCCACTACTGGGTATATACCCAAAGGATTATAAATTATTCTACTACAAAGACACATGTACACGTATGTTTATTGCGGCACTATTCACAATAGCAAAGACTTGGAATCAACCCAAATGTCCATCTGTGACAGACTGGATTAAGAAAATGTGGCACATATACACCATGGAATACTATGCAGCCATAAAAAAGGATGAGTTTGCGTCCTTTGTAGGGACATGGATGCAGCTGGAAACCATCATTCTCAGCAAACTATCACAAGAAGAGAAAACCAAACACCGCATGTTCTCACTCATAGGTGGGAACTGAACAATGAGATCACTTGGACTCGGGAAGGGGAACATCACACACTGGGGCCTATCATGGGGAGGGGGGAGGGGGGAGGAGGGAGGGATTGCATTGGGGAGTTATACATGATATAAATGATGAATTGATGGGTGCTGACGAGTTGATGGGTGCAGCACACCAACATGGCATAAGTATACATATGTAACAAACCTGCACGTTATGCACATGTACCCTAGAACTTAAAGTATAATAAAAAATAAAAAATAATAAAAAAAAAAAAAAAAAAAAGAGTTGTAACACTCACCACAAAGGTCTGCAACTTCACTCCTGTCAGCAAGACCACGAACCCATCAGAAGGAAAAAGCTCCAGACACATCTGAACGTCTGAAGGAACAAACTCTGGACACACCATCTTTAAGAACTGTAACACTCACCATGAGGGTCCATGGCTTCATTCTTGAAGTCAGAGAGACCAAAAACCTGCCAATTCCAGACACATTTTGGCGACCACGAAGGTACTATCGCCTATCAGCAAGTGCTGAGACTATCACCTATTGCGGTGAGACTTTTGCCTATCTCCAAGCAGTGGGACATCAACTATTGCAGAGCAGTGAGCACCAACAGACCCCTTTCACTTGCTATTCTGTCCTATTTTTCCTTAGAATTCAGGGGCTAAATACCGGGCACCTGTCGGCCACTTAAAAGTGACTAGTGCTGCTGCCAGACTTAAGACATGAGTGTCAGGCTTTCTGGGAAAGGGCTCTCTAACAACCCCTGACTCTTCGGAGTTGGGAGCACTGGTTTGCCTAGAACCAGCTTCCGCTTTTCCTGTACTTCCAGGCTGAGCCAAGGGTCGACTGAGAGGAAAGCCATGCAGCTCCAGGGTCCTGACAACAAGTTGGTTGACCCTGTGGCCATGAGTGGAACTCTCAAAGGCATGTCACCCAAGTGAGACTCGCCCATCTATTCTATCTACCCTGACACTTGCCCCTGGGTCCTAATGCCTGCCAGACAAACTTCCTCTCGCCTCTCTTCTCTGAGGTTAGTCTCGCTTCTAAAAATCGCTCCCTGTCTCTGGTGCTTTTCTAGTTTCTCCTATGAGAATGACTTCTAGTATGAACTCCAAGACTCTGTTAGCTTCTTTAGGCACCCAGGCTCACCAATCAGAAAGACATAATTTTTGCCCAAATCCCTGTTGTAGGGGGTACTATCTGGGTATTTTAGGGTCCCTCCTCAGACTAACAAGCCTAGCAAAAGCTATTCCTGAAGCTAGGATATGAGGAGCCTCAGCAATTGTATCCTCCCTTTTCACACAAGTGAGGACAAAAGGTGTCACTCTTCCGACCCTGGAAATCCCTTCCCTCCCACAGGATACGGCCCTCCACTTCACTTTTGGGGCATAACATCTTTCTAGGACAGGGGTAAAGTCCCAATACTAACAGGAGAATGCTTAGGACTCTGACAGGTTTTCGAGAATGCATCGGTAAGGGCCACTAAATTCGATTTTTCTCGGTCCGGTCCTCCATGTGGTCTGAGTGGACAGGCAAGGGTGCAGGTTTTTGAGAATGTGTCAGTAAGAGCCACTAAATCCAACCTTCCTCGGTCCTCCATGTAGTCTGGGGGAAAAGCTAGTGTTTCTGCTGCTGCATTGGTGAGCGCAACTATTCTGATCAGCAGGGTCCAAGGACCGTTGCAGGTTCTTGGGGAGGGGTTGTTTCTGCTGCTGCGTTGGTGAGCACAACTATTCCAATCAGCAGATTCCAGGGACCATTGTGGGTTCTTGTGCAGGGGGAGAAACAAAACAAACCAAAATCGCAGGCAGTTTTGTTTTTCAGATGGGAAACACTCAGGCATCAACAGGCTCACCCTTGAAATGCATCCTAAACCACTGGGACCAATTTGACCCACAAACCCTGAAAAAGAGGTGATTCATTTTTCTCTGCACTATGGCTTGGCCCCAATAGTCTCTCTCTGACAGGGAAAAATGGTCACCTGAGGAAAGTATAAATTACAATACTATCCTGCAGCTTGATCTTTTTTGTAAGAGGGAAGGCAAATGGAGTGAAATACCTTATGTCCAAGCTTTCTTTTCACTGAAGGAGAATACACAACTATGCAAAGTTCACATCCCACAGGAGGACCTCTCAGCTTACCTCTATATCCTAGCCTCCCTATAGCTCCCCTTCCTATTAATGATAAGCCTCCTCTAATCTCCCCTGCCCAGAAGTAAGCAAAGAAATCTCCAGAGGACCACAAAAAACCCCAGGCTATCAGTTATGTCCCCTTTAAGCTGTAGGGGGAGGGGAATTTGGACCAACCAGGGTACATGTCCCCTTCTCCCTCTCTGATTTAAAGCAGATCAAGGCAGACCTGGGGAAGTTTTCAGATGATCCTGATAGGTACATAGATGTTCTACAGGGTCTAGTGCAAACCACTGACCTCACTTGGAGAGATGTCATGCTATCGTGAGACCAAACCCTGGCCTTTAATGAAAAGAATGTGGCTTTGGCTGCAGCCCGAGACTTTGGAGATACCTGGTATCTTAGTCAAGTAAATGATAGAATGACAGCCAAAGAAAGGGACAAATTCCCTACTGGTCAGCGAGCCATCCCCATATGGATACCCACTGGGACCTTGATTCAGATCGTGGGGACTGGAGTCGTAAACATCTGTTGACCTGTGTTCTAGAAGGACTAAGGAGAATTAGGAAAAAGCCAATGAATTACTGAATGATGTCCACCATAACTCAGGGAAAGGAAGAAAATTCTTCTGTCTTTGTCGAGCCGCTACAGGAGGCCTTAAGAAAATATGGTCCCCTGTCACCCGAATCACTCAAGGATCAACTGATCCTAAAAGATAAATTTATCACCCAATCAGCCGCAGATATCAGGAGAAAGCTCCAAAAGCAAGCCCTGCATCCTGAACAAAACTTGGAGGCATTATTAAACCTGGCAACCTCAGTGTTCTATGATAGGGACAGAGAGGGGCAGGCCCAAAAGGAAAAGCAAGATCAGAGAAAGGCTGCAGCCTTAGTCATAGCCCACAGACAAACAAACCTTGGTGGTTCAGACAGGATGGAAAATGGAGCAGGTCAATCATCCAGTAAGCTTTATTATCAGTGTGGTTTACTAGGACACTTTAAAAAAGACTGTCCAATGAGAAACAAGCTGCCCCCTCATCCATGTCCACTATGCCGAGGCAATCACTGGAAGGTGCACTGCCCCAGAAGATGAAGGTTCTCTGGGTCAGAAGCTCCCCCAACCAGATGATCCAACAACAGGACTCTGGGTGCCCGGGGCAAGCACCAGCTCATGTCATCACCCTCACTGAGCCCCGGGTATGCTTAATCACTGAGGGCCAGGAAATTGACTTCCTTCTGGACAGTGGTGCAGCCTTCTCAGTGTTAATCTCCTGTCCCAGACGACTGTCCTCAAAATATGTGACCATCCAAGGAATCCCTGGACAGCCTGTAACCAGGTATTTCTCCCACCTCCTCAGTTGTAATTGGGAGACTTTGTTCTTTTCACATGCCTTTCTTGTGCCTGAAAGTCCCAGATCCTTATCAGGGAGGGATACATTAGTCAAGGCAGGAGCTATTATCCACATGAATATGGGGAACAAGTTACCCATTTGTTGTCTCCTACTTGAGGAGGGAATCAACCCTGAAGTCTGGGCATTCAAAGGACAGTTTGGAAGGGCAAAAATTGCCCACCCAGTCCAAATCAGGTTAAAAGATGCCAACACTTTTCCTTACGAAAGGCAATATCCCTTAAGGCCTGAAGCTCATAAAGGATTACAGGATATTGTTAAACATTTAAAAGCTCAAGGTTTAGTAAGGAAATGCAGCAGTCCCTGCAACATCCCAATTCTAGGAGCACAAAAACCAAATGGTCAGTGGAGACTAGTGCAAGATCTTAGGCTCATCAATGAGGCAGTAATTCCTCTATATCCAGTTGTACCCAACCCCTATATCTTGCTCTCTCAAATAGCAGAAGCAGCAGAATGGTTCACTGTTCTGGACCTCAAGGATGCCTTTTTCTATCTCCTGCACTCTGACTCCCAGTTTCTCTTTGCCTTTGAGGATCCCACAGACACATCCCAACTTACGTGGACGGTCTTGCCCCAAGGGTTAGGGATAGCTCTCATCTGTTTGGTCAGGCACTGGCCCAAGATCTAGGCCACTTCTCAAGTCCAGGCACTCTGGTCCTTCAGTATGTGAACGATTTACTTTTGGCTACCAGTTCAGAAGCTTCATGTCAGCAGGCTACTCTAGATCTCTTGAACTTTCTAGCTAATCAAGGGTACAAGGTGCCTAGGTCAAAGGCCTAGCTATGCCTACAGCAGTTCAAGTATTTAGGCCTAATATTAGCCAGAGGGACCAGAGTCCTCAGCAAGAAATGAATACAGCCTATACTGGCTTATCCTCACCTTAAGACATTAAAACAGTTGTGGCGGTTCCTTGAAATCACTGGCCTTTGCCGACTATGTATTCCCAGATACAGCGAGATAGCCAGGTCCCTCTATACTTTAATCAAGGAAACCCAGAGGGCAAATACTCATCTAGTAGAATGGGAGCCAGAGGCAGAAACAGCCTTCAAAACTTTAAAGCAGGCCCTAGTACAAGCTCCAGCTTTAAGCCTTCCTACAGGACAAAACTTCTCTCTACATGTCACAGAGAGAGCAGGTATAGCTCTTGGAGTCCTTATTCAGACTCGTGGGAGAACCCCACAACCAGTGGTATACCTAAGTAAGGAAATTGATGTGGTAGCAAAAGGCTGGCCTCACTGTTTATGGGTAGTTGTGGTGGTGGCTGTCTTAGTGTCAGAGGCTATCAAGATAATACAAGGAAAGGATCTCACTGTCTGGACTACCCATGATGTAAATGGCACACTAGGTGCCAAAGGAAGTTTACGGCTATCAGACAACCACCTACTTAGATACCAGGAGCTACTCCTTGAGGGACCGGTGCTTCAAATGCGTACATACATGGCCCTCAACCCTGCCACTTTTCTCCCAGATGATGGGGAACCGATCGAGCATGACTGCCACCAAATTATAGTCCAGACTTATGCTGCCCAAGATGATCTCTTAGAAGTCCCCTTAGCTAATCCTGACCTTAACCTATATACTGATGGAAGTTCATTTGTGGAGAATGGGATACAAAGGGCAGGTTATGCCATAGTTAGTGATGTAACCATGCTTGAAAGTAAGCCTCTTCCCCTCAAGGACCAGTGCCCAGTTAGCAGAACTAGTGGCACTTACCTATGCCTTAGAACTGAGAAAGGGAAAAAGAATAAATGTGTATACAGATAGCAAGTATACCTATCTAATCCTACATGTCCATGCTACAATATGGAAAGAAAGGGAGTTCCTAACCTCTGGGGAAACCCCCATTAAATACCACAAGGAAATTATGGAGTTATTGCACACAGTGCAAAAACCCAAGGAAGTAGCAGTCTTACACTGCCAAAGCCATCAGAAAGGGGAAGGAGAGGAGAGAACAGCAGCATCAGCGGCTGGTAGCAGGGAAAGACCAGCAGAAAGGAAAGAGAGGAAAATACAGAAAGTCAAAGAAAGAAAGAGAGATGGAAGTAGTAAAGAGAAAACAGTGTACCCTATTCCTTTAAAAGCCCCCAGGGTAAATATCTGTCTACCCAGTCAAGGTATATTCTTCTTACATGGAATGTCAACCTATATCTACCTTCCCACTACCTGGACAGGCACCTGCACCTTAGTCTTTCTAAGTCCCAAAATTAATATTGCCCCAAGAAATCAGACCTTATCAGTACCCCTCAAAGCTCAAGTCCATCAGTGCAGAGCCACACAACTAATACCCCTACGTATAGGGTTAGGAATGGCTACTGCTACAGGAAATGGAATAGCTGATTTATCTACTTCATTATCCTACTACCACATACTCAAATGATTTCTCAGACAGTTTGCAAGAAATAATGAAACCTATCCTTACTTTACAATCCCAAATAGACTCTTTAGCAGCAATGACTCTCCAAAACCACCGAGGCCTAGACCTCCTCACTGTTGAGAAAGGAGGACTCTGCACCTTCTTACGGGAAGAGTGTTGTTTTTCAACTAAACATTCAGGGATAATATGAGATGCCACCCCGCATTTACAGGAAAAGGCTTCTGAAATCAGACAACACCTTTCAAATTCTTACACCAACCTCTGGAGTTGGGCAACATGGCTTCTCCCCTTTCTAGGTCCCGTGGCAGCCATCTTGTTGTTACTCACCTTTGGGTCCTGTATCTTTAACCTTCTTGTCAAATTTGTTTCCTCTAGAATTGAGGCCATCAAGCTACAGATGGTCTTACAAATCCCAAATGAGCTCAACTAACAATTTATACCAAGGATCCCTGGACCTACTCAGTGACACTTTCACTAGCCTAGAGAGCTCCCCTCTCGAGGACACTACAACTGCAGGGCCCCTTCATTGCCCCTATCCAGCAGGAAGTAGCTAGAGCAGTCATCAGCCAAATTCCCAACAGCAGTTGGGGTGTCCTGTTTAGAGGGGGTATTGAGAGGTGACAACGTACTAGCAGTCCTGGCTTTCAGTACTTCCTTGGCCTCTGCATCCACTCTGGTGGTGTTTGAGGAGCCCTTCAGTCTGCCACAGCACTGTGGTAGCCCCTCTCTGGGCTGGCCAAGGCCGGAGCCGCCTCCCTCTGCTTGCCAGGAGGTGTGGAGGGAGAGGCACAGGTGGGAACCGGGGCTGCGTGTAGCGCTCCCGGGCCAGTGCAGGTTCCAGCAGGCTTGGGTGCGGGCTTGGCGGTCCCGCACTCAGAGTAGCCAGCTGGCAGGGCAGGCCCAGGGCAGTGAGGCGCTTAGCACCCAGGCCAGCAGCTGCAGAGGGTGCGCTGGGTCCCCCAGCAGTGCCGGCTAGCCAGCGCGGTGCTCAAGTTCTCACTGGGCCTCAGCCACCTCCCCGCGGGGCAGGGCTCCGGACCTGCAGCCCACCACGTCCGAGCCCCTCCTCCAGGGTGGACTCCCAAGCGGCCGGAGCCTCCTCTATGGACGCCGCCCCCTGCTCCGTGGTGTTCGGACCCATCAACCGCCCAAGGGCTGAGGAGTGCAGGCACAGCTCAGAACTGGTGGGCAGCTCTGCCTGCAGTCCCAGTGTAGGATCCACTAGGTGAAGCCAATTGGGCTCCTGAGTCTAGTGGGGACTTAGAGAACTTTTATGTCTAGCTAAGGGATTGTAAATACACCAATCAGCACTCTTTGTCTAGCTCAGGGTTTGTAAATACACCAATCAGCACTCGCTATCTAGCTCAAGGTTTGTGAATACACCAGTTGGTACTCTGTATCTAGCTAACCTAGTGGGGACTTGGAGAACTTTTCTGTCTAGCACTGTGTCTAGCTCAAAGACTGTAAACACACCAATCAGCATTCTGTGTCTAGCTCAGGGTTTGTGAATACACCAATCAGTAATCTGTGTCTAGCTCAAGGTTTGTAAATACACCAATTGGTACTCTGTGTCTAGCTAACCTAGTAGGGACTTGGAGAACTTTACTGTCTAGCACTCTGTGTCTAGCTCAAGCATTGTAAACGTACCAATTACCACTCTGTGTCTATCTCAGGGTTTGTAAATACACCAATCAGTACTCTGTGTCTAGCCCAAGGTTTGTAAACACACCAATTGGTAGTCTGTATCTAGCTAACCTAGGGGGGACTTGGAGAACTTTTCTGTCTAGCACTCTGTGTCTAGCTCAAGGACTGTAAACACATCAATCAGCACTCTGTCAAAACAAAACAATCAACTCTCTGTAAAATGGACCAATAGCAGGATGTGGGTGGGGCCAGATAAGGGAATAAAAGCAGGCTGCCTGAGCCAACCAGTGACAACCCGCTCGGGTCCCCTTCCACACTGTGGAAGCTTTGTTCTTTCACTCTTTGCAATAAATCTTGCTGCTGCTCACTCTTTGGGTCCACACTGCCTTTATGAGTTGTAACACTCACCACGAAGGTCTGCAGCTTCACTCCTGTCAGCAAGACCACGAACCCATCAGAAGGAAAAAGCTCCAGACACATCTGAACGTCTGAAGAAACAAACTCCGGACACACCATCTTTAAGAATTGTAACACTCACCATGAGGGTCCATGGCTTCATTCTTGAAGTCAGTGAGACCAAGAACCCACCAATTCTGGACACATATTGATACAGAAAAGGTAACGAAGGGGGAAATCCAAAATACACGTTTGAGAAGACACTAGGAAACTGTTATCCTCAGCATTGCGTAAATAATTTCAACAAGATCCAAGAAAATGATATTCAAAGGAACACAGCTAGAGAAAGGATACTAGGATAAGAGGCAACAAAACCACCTTTCAAAAATCTGATTCAATGGTCACAGAATATACATAAAAAATGTGTTAAACTTGACACAAATATCTACTTTACTTACCCTATTAAAAAGTAGGTGAGACAACACACATACCAGTTGCATGAGACAAATTAATATAAAATGGTGTTAGTGAAATATAAATAACTGACATGGGTAGTAAGTAACAGAAATTATTCCATATTTTATCTTCTAGATTCTAGAATCAGACTTCGTGGGTTTGACAAACTGGTGCTATACTTCCTATGCCGTGGGCCAGCTACTTAAACTCTCTAATCCTAATTGCCCTCTTTTGTAAAATGGGAATAATACAAATTACTAGTGTAGTTAAGAGAATTAAATGACATAACATAAAATTAAAATTAATCGCTATGTATTTCAAACAAAAATATATGCAAAATATCTGGAGGACTATGAAATGTTTGGAATAGTGTTTGACACATAAGGCTTCTCAGTAAATATTTATGATAATTATTATTGAACCATCCATTAATCTTTATTAAACAGATCTATCTTCTGCCATCAAATACCTTAGAAATTCAATCAGACTTACATAGAGTACAATATGATTTACATATATATACATACACAATCATTCTTTGAATTAGTGACTACTTAGAAAAGTTTATATCATTAAAAACTAAAACTATTCTTCAGGAAGTTCTTGGTAAGATCTTAGCATTCATTATATTGACAGAGAAATAAAGTCTTTAAAGTGAGCTAAAACACTAAGTATAAAAAGCAATGAGAAAAATTATATTTAGTTTTGGTTCAAAAATATGTTAAGATTTCAAAAACTATATTTTAGTTGAGGTACAGTTTACACATAGTAGAATGCACAGAATTTAAATGAACATTTTTATGCATTTTTACTTGACATGTCAAGAGTTGTACATATACTAGGGGTAAATGGGATATTTTCATATGTATATACAATGCATAATTATCAAATCAGGGTTATTGGGATATCTATCACCATAAACATTTATCTTTTATGTTGGAAAATTACAATTCTTCACTTCTAGCTATTTTGAAATATAAAACAAGTTATAATTTCTATAATTATATTTAGTTATAATTAACTATATCTAAAATTCACTAACTGTACTATTGAATACTAGAACTTATTGCTTCTATCTAACTATTTTCGTACTCATTAAGCAACTTCTCTTCCCTTCTGTGCCTCTGGTAACCATCATTCTACTCTCTGCCTCTATATGATCCATGTCTTTAGCTCCCATTACATATGAGTGAGAACATACAATATTTGTTTTTCTATGCCTGGCCCATTTCACTTAACATAATCACCTACAGTTCCATCCATGCTCTGCAAATGATGAGATTTCCTTCTTTTATGGTTTAATAATATTCATACACACACACACACACACACACACACACACACACACACACCAAATTCTCTTCATTCATTTAGTGATGGACACTTAGGCTGATTTCATATCTTGGCTACTGTGAGCATATGAGTCCGATACCTCTTTCCTTTCTTTTGGACATATAGCCAGCAGTGGGATTCTTGGATCATATGGTAGTTCTATTTTTAGATTTTTCAAGGAATGTCCACACTGTTGTCCATAATGGTTATTCTACTTTGCACTCCTACGAACAGTCTATGAGCATTTCCCTTTCTCCAAATCCTCATTAACATTTGTTACTTTTTGTTTTTTTAATTCTAGTTGGAGTGAGATGGTATCTCATTGTGGTTTGATTTGCATTTCCCTGATGATTAGTACTGTTGAGCTTTTTTTTTTTCCTTTTTTTCATATGCCTGCTAGCCATTTGTATGTCTTTTCTTGAGAAATATCTATCAGGTATTTTGCCCATGTTTAATTCAGATTGTTTGTTTTCTTGGTATTGAGTTGTTTGAGTTCTTTACATATTCTGGTAATTATATAATCCTTTGTCAGATAGCTAGTTTGCAAATATTTTCTTCCATTTTGTGGGTTTTCTCTTCACTTCGCTAATTGTTTCCTTTGCTGTGCAGAAGCATTTTGCCTTGATATATTCTCATTTGTCTATTTTTGCTTTTATTCCTTGTGTTTTTAAGGTCTTACCCAAAAAAATCTTTGTCCAGGCCAATGTCCTACAGCACTTCCCCAGTTTTCTTCTAGTAGTTGCAAAGTTTAAGATCTTACATTTAAGACTTTAATCCATTTTAATTTGATTTTTGTATATGATAAAAAATGAAATATAGTTTTGTTCTTTTGCATATGGATATCCAGTTTTCCTGGCATCAATTATTAAATATACTGTCCTTTGGCCAACACAAAACTCCTTAGCAAAATACAAGCAAACAGAATTCAACAACATAAACCTGCCAAACACTAGTTATTGTTGTTACATTATTGCTATTTTTCTTCTTATTATTTTAAAGTATCTAACTGTCAGAACATCTGGGTTTGAATTATGGCTTTAGCATATGCTCTTTCTGCAGTCTTAGTCAAGCTACTTTACCACTCTAATGTTTTGTATTCTTATCTATAAAGTATGTGAAAATTCCAACTCCTTCAGGGAGCTATTGTGAAAATTAAATGAGAATATATACATCATTTTTTCTGCACTTACTGATATCCTCCAAACAACTGAATTCAATTAAACTCACTTTCCACATTGCTTCCTGTTGTTAAACGCTAAGACTTCACCTTGTTTCCCCAGAATCTTTGGCATCTCTTGTTAAATAACATCCTAATGCCTCTACATTCAGTATCCTCTGCTTATTCAATTCAAATGCATTTTTCAAGTACTTCCTTTTCTGTAAATTATTTTCAGGGACCTGCAACCTACCATGGTCAGTTCCTTGATCTTGGAACTCCTACAAAAAGTATCATACATTTTAACACTTTGCTCTTTTTCAATTAGTCAATATAGCTTACTTTTTTCTCCTTGACGACAGTGAAAACGAGTTTTTTGTTTTTTGAGATGGAGTCTCGCTCTGTCACCCAGGCTGGAGTGCAGTGGCATGATCATGTCTTACCACAACCTCCGCCTCCCAGGTTCACACCATTCTCCTGCTGCAGCCTCCCGAGTAGCTGGGACTACAGGCACCTGCCAACACGCCCGGCTAATTTTTTATTTTTATATTTTTAGTAGAGATGGGGTTTCACCATGTTAGCCAGGATGGTCTCAATCTCCTGACCTTGTGATCCACCCCCCACTTGGCCTCCCAGAGTGCTGGGATTACAGGTGTGAGCCACCGCACCCGGCCGAAAACGACTTTTTAAAAAAATCCAACAGAGCTCTTAAGAGAGTTTATCATTTGGTAATCAACTGAAAATTTGCTTACTAGATACACCATGTCAAACATCAAATTCAATTAGATTGTATAATACTTTTAGACTATGTCATTAGATGTCAGTACTTTGTTAAAAGTCATTTAAATTATATGTATATACAATATTTTATTAAAGTTATTTATCTTTACCAAGACGTTTCTACCTATCTCTAATTTCCTTTGTGACTTTGACTACAGAAATGATAAAAATATTAAATGACCTATCAAATAGAATACATGTAATAAACCAGTGTGAACATTAAAATATGGGAATGATTTATGTTCCTTCTACACATTTGTCACCAGTGATATAGAAGACTTTCCACAGATAGAAGGGCTTAGAGCAGTGTTCTTCGAGCTTGGTTGCATATTGAAATTACCTGAAGTGCTCTAACAATACCAATACCCCTATGTAATAGGATTGGCATACGACTTGGCAATAGGATATTTAAAAGTTAGCCAGATGATTTTCATAAGCAATGAGGAATGAAAAATACTGGTTAAGGACTACTCTCCATTTAGAATCCTCCCCAGTTCACTTTTCTTTCACTTTGCTTTAGAAACTTGCTGCCTGCCTGGACGAATTTAAAGCCATTCATCTAAGCACTCTTGCTGTCACCAATGGCATCTTTGGCACACATATGCAAGTAAGGATTATAAAGTGGTTTTATTTTCAAAACTGTTTTCTGAAAGTATCTTTCTGTAATTTTGGTAGGCAGTAATATTACTCACATATATTAGACATAAGGTAATAACTAAAATATCAGCCTGGCAAGAGAGGAAAGAAGGGAAAAGAAAAGAAAAACAGATAGGTATATTAACTATAAATGAGAGCTACAGTTTCAAGTTATATGTACCTGAATGATGGCTCCCAGATCATCAGCAAAGCCATTTACTTCTGATAGAAGCAGAGATATAATAGATTTTCTCAACAAGCTGCAACTTCCCAGGGTTACCAGACTCTGAGAGACATAATGCTGCACCTGAAACTAAAGATAAAAATGAGTAAGTTTCTGTATTCCATCAAGTCAAATCAAAATATATTTTCTAAGACCTTACTACTGAGCTAAATGCTGTGAGGAGTATAAAAAGTATCAATGTAATTCTGGGTCAGTCTCAAACACAATCATAAAATACACAAATTATAATATTATAGGCTCTAAGATTTTCTATAGCAGTTAATATTTTGAAACATGAAACAGGGTGCTAAAATGGAAGCTTTAGTTGAAGTAGCAAAAGATAATAGTTTAGATAATAGGCTATATACAAAATGAATAAAGGAGATGATAAATCAAGATATTTAAGCTCTTACCTTTTAGATAGATTAGCTAGATAAATGATAGATAGGTCATCTCTCATCCTTTTTGGTACCAGGGACCAGTTTTGTGGAAGACAATTTTTCCATGGAAGGGGGGCAGGGTGGATTGTTTTGAGATGAAACTGTTCCACGTCAGATTATCACTCATAAGATTCTCATAAGGAGTGTACAACCTAGATCTCTCGCATGCACAGTTCACAATAGGGTTTGCACTCCTATGAGAATCTAATGCCACAACTGATCTGACAGGAGGGGAAGCTCAGGAGGTAACCCTAGCTCCCCTGCTGCTCACTTCCTGCTGTGTGGCCTGGTGGCTGGGGATCCCTGGATTATAGAGTTGAAGAGAAACATCTATTAAGTTAGATAGTGAAAATGCTTACCATAGTGACAGGCACCTAGTAAGTGCTCAATAAGTGAAATGTTATAATTTAGGATGACAATACAAGAGCATTCATGGCTATATAACATGAATTTAGTTCACTGAAACTTGAAAAGTTAAATACTATAAATAAAATATATTTTTCCAGAATTAATATAATCCTATTGGAGAACATTGCTAGGAAGAGAATTTCATCATAAAGAGCTATTCCATAGTATATCTATGAACTGTTTCTCCCCAGCATGACTGAAGTTCACACAAAGACTGTATAACCATTAATGTGGTTCAAAATTACATGAATATTATCAAAATAATCTCTATTCTTCCTTACATTTTAATTGACACTTACCCTTTTGTAAATACAGTGGAATTTTTTCAAAAGGCTGACGTGGAAACCAAGACTGACAACAATATTATACATGAGGCTACTGTGGACCAAACCATGGGAGGACACACTCAACACACATGATAATCTTTTTCTTTCACATCTTTCTGTATGTCAGAAGCTGAGGAACTAGAAGTAATTCTTCCCAGATTACTCTGCAGTTAGGATTTTGGATGTGAGTTCTGCCAATCAAAAGTACTCATTTGAGCCCTTGATTTAGAAATGCACTACCAAGGAAAAGAAGTAGGTACAGTACAGGGCATGCATTTTGTTGCTACAGATAGCAGCTGAGGTGTCAGAGTTCTGGCTCATCCCACAGCTGTTTCGGAGTTACCTAATTATATAGGTTATTATTATTATTATTATTATTTATTATTATTATTCTGAGACGGAGTCTCGCTCTGTCGCCCAGGCTGGAGTACAGTGGCACAATCACGGCTCACGGCAAGCTCCGCCTCCCGGGTTCACGCCATTCTCCTGCCTCAGCCTTCCAATGTAGCTGGGACTATAGGTGCAGGCAACCACACCCGGCTAATTTTTTGTATTTTTAGTAGAGACGGGGTTTCACCGTGTTAGCCAGGATGGTCTCAATCTCCTAACCTCATGATCTGCCCGCCTCGGCCTCCCAAAGTGCTGGGATTACAGGCGTGAGCCACCGCGCACAGCCTATGTAGGTTCTTTTAACCACAACAGAAGTAGTAGCTACCTTGGTTGCCCAGTGGTTTGGGAATTATTCCTGTAAATGTAGCATTCCCAAAGGTATTTTGACCTATATGTTTACCTAGAGGATTCACAAACCTTAGTGCCACGTTAGTCTTGAAATATGAATGAAATGGGTAGAAATTCTTATCACTTTCCTAATTAATTTTCCTATATCAACTGGGCAGAAGATAGGAGAAACTTGGAGAAGAGCTGTAAATTATTGTGAAGTTAATTAGGTATGTTTCCAATTACACAGTTCTTTTGTTCTATAAGTAGTTATTTTCTGGAAGGATCAACACTGCCCCTGACACTTGTTAGGTAGAGCCCTGGATTCTTCAGAACTTTGTGGGTCTAATGCATGTAGAAATACTCCCTCTAAAGTGAAAAAACAAGTTGCTTTAGTATGTATTTACTATCACTAAGAAAAAGATACAATGCTTGATAGGCCTTTGTGAATTCTGGAGACAACCTATTACCATTTGGTTTACCACTTGGAAGCATATTTCAAGTAAATCATAAGGCTGTACACTTTGAGAAGGGGCCAGAGTAGTATATAAAGATCTCCAGCTGGTCTAAGTTGGGAAACAAGAAGCTCTGTCCTTTGGATATCATGATCAGTAAGATCCAATGTGCTTGGAGTTGATCAGAATATTATATGGAGTCTGTAGCCTACTCTAATTAGAAAATCACAAAGGAGGGACCCTGGTTATAGAACAAAGTCATATCTTTCTTGTCAAGTAAACATTATTCTCTATAGAAAATAAAAATTTACACGTTATTTAACCCTGCCATAAACTGTGTCTGCCTGATTGTAGGATACCAAGTAAGTGTATATCCAGAACTACTCATTTGAATGAGGTGCTATATAAATTTAAGTATGCACAACAATACTCCATCAAGTAGCCATAGTATAAATAAAACTAGGATCAGGTGAAAACTAAAAGCAGAAGTGGGTGTTGTTTGATCACTCAGTACTTATAGTTCCAACTGGTAGAGCTCCTCTTATAAGGTTGAGGTACTATTCAATAGTAGGGAATTTATATTCCCAGCTAGTGGCCAATATATGATGCTCTTTCTCCCACATGAGTTTCAGGGTGGATGAATAAACTGCATGCAGAGTATAGATTGTAACTGAAGACACTCCTCTAACAGCATACCAAAGCACTTAACCCTACTATAATGATTTTTAAAAATTAATTTGAACCAAAGCTTAAAAATCAAATTTTAGATTATGCAATAGCCGGAGAGACACATACTGTGAGTAGCAGATCAGGATGATTCAAATAAACTCTCTAAGCTAAAACAATGAGTCCCAAATAAGTAAAATGCAATAGAGACATATATATGTTATGTCTATTTACATTCCTACAACCTGTTGAAAACAAGAATCAAAATTATAGATATTTAAAACATTTCCTACCTGCTAAGCACTTATCCAGATATAAGCTAAAGATAATTAATATCCAAAAGCCACAAGAAGGGATGGTGGGCACCTTCATAAAGGTCCTTGTATTTCCTATGAAAATGTCTCCTGTGGGCTTGGAGATGGGGCAGGCAGTGATTTCTGTTAGACTTTGTAATTTGGGAAATGACTTGTTCACACCAATGTGATTCTTTTGAGAATCTGGAAAGCTCTGGGGCCCTCCCTAACAACCTTTATTAACAGCCATCTGTCAGTATGTAGAGCGAATTGTGCCTATTTATGACCAACTTCTCAAAGGCAACTGCTTAATAAACAGAATTTCATTTCCTTATCATTGGGGAGTGGATGACATTTGAATAGATGTAAAAAATTAATAAGAAGAACATAATATTTTGTGAGGTCAAAAGAATGTGGGGAGCTGTAGAAACCATATCCCTTCTGATTTTATAAAAATCATTTTTATTCTTGAGTCACTGACATTTGTTTAAAGATGTATACACATTGCTAATATCAGATACATCAAATTATAAGAGAATAACAAAAAAAGATGAGTGCCACAAGCTCACAACTGAATTCTGTAAAATAAAATTTAACAAAAAAAGTTGAGATCAAAGGTACATAATTATCACTGAAAAAGTGAACAAGTGATAGAGATTGATTATATGGAAGGACTGTTTATGGATGCATGTTAGAATGAGGAACCATTCTTTTTCTATGATATCTATTTGTACAGGCCTACTAATGAAAGAAATTAAATTAAACCAACTAATTATGTCTATTGGAACAATGTGAACTAAGAATTTAGGCAAAAGAGTTGGTATACTACATCAAGTATCCCAATAACAATGATAATAGCATTCCCTTTCTTTTCTTAATGTGAAGAAACTGAGAATCAGGAACATTAAAGTCACTTGTAAAGGGTTGAGTCCAAAGTTAGACCTAGATCTTTTTTTTTTTACTTGAATGTCTAATATATTTGATGTTTATAAAGTAAAACATAAAGAACTTACAGGATAAAACAACTATAAATGAGAATATAATATCAATATTTATATAAGACAATTTATTAAGCATCTACTTTGCATTATGTACAGTACTTACTGCTTACATATACTGTATCATTTAATTCTAACCATGAGACTATGAGAAAGTTTAATCTCAAACTAAATACTAAGGACCCATACTTTAAAGAGATTAAGTTAACTTGTTCAAAGTTAGATCAAAAATATACATAAGAATATATGTAGTGACTTTGGGAGGCCAGGCAGGTGGATCACCTGAGGTCCGGAGTTCCAGACCAGCCTGGCCAACATGGTGAAACCCCATCTCTACTAAAAATACAAAAATTAGTTGGGCATGGTGGTGCATACCTGTAATCCCAGCTACTTGGGAGGCCGAGGCAGGAGAATCGCTTTAACCCAGGAGGTGGAGGTTGCAGTGTGCCAAGCTCATGCCACTTCACTCCAGCCTGGGCAACAGTGCAAAACTCCGTCAAAAAAAAAAAAAAAAAGTAGTGACTTGTGCTGTTTATCAACCCATCGCATACCCAAATGTATCATATCTCAATTTCTCTTAAGGCATAAAAACTTTGATAGTCCATAGGGGATCCATAAAAAGTGTTGAACCACTTGCCAGATTTAAAAAATTACTAATTACTACTCTGAATTAAGAAAACACAACTATTACACTGCACCATCAACCTCTGTAACAGGCCAGCACTGTAAGCAAGCTGGACAGTAAGACAAAGAGACACAGAGACCCAGGGACAGATAGTATCATGCATAAATGTTGGTGGCTGATACAGTAATGCCACTAATGTGTTTCCTACTTTCTGAAGCATCCAGAATTATGTGTCAACCTCTTTATTTTCCTATTATTCTATAATGAATATGTATTGCCTAAACCAAGAAATAACTCTCTGCTTAAAGCAAGAATAAAACAAACCAACCAACCCTAGATGTTATTTGTGGGAAGTTTGGAAAATAAGAAAGTACAAAAACCCTCTTTGCAGAAATGCTAAAAATATGCCTATAAAACTTTAGAAACAACCAAAACGTCTAGCAACCATAGCTATTAACTTATATCCAGCTTCTCACAGTAGAGATGACACAACAGGCAAGCAATTAGTGGCTAAAATGTCCAGAGAAATGACCACTGGAATTAACCCACATGTTAACTAAAGAAGAAAGAGAGAGCTTGTTAACCCACTGTCCCTCTAAGCACAGAGCAGCTCCAATGTGTGATGTAGAACAAAAGCTGCTTTACAAAATTCTTAAAATTTCAGTGCACTTAGAGTGAAGGTAAATGCTTCAATCTCAATTGAAAGTCAAAAGAAACAATATTCAAAGGCTCTTGCTCACATAGAAAATATATATAATATACAAATACATAGTTTAGAGTAAAAATTTCTGCTGTAATTAATTACATAAAATGTTGTTTTAAAAATAATTAGATGTGTTAAGATTCCCTACAAGGGAGGAGATTATTCCTGAAAATGCCATAATTCTAAAGAATAGGACAAAACAAAATTAAAGCGATAACAGTTGAAATTAGTTATGTATTCATTCATTCTTTATAGCAAATAATGAATATTGGATGTAATCTATGTGCCAGTGACTCAGCTAGTCCCTATTATCACTTAGAATTTAAAAAATAAAATAAAATAACATTACTTTTGCTTCAGTAGTTACTTCTGCTTATTCTGGGCCCCAGTGCACTTTGGGAGGCCGAGGCAGGCAGATCATGAAGTCAGGAGATCAAGACCATCCTGGCTAACACAGTGAAACCCTGTCTCTACTAAAAATAAAAAGAAATTAGCCAGGAGTGGTGGCGGGCCCCTGTTTTCCCAGCTACTCAGGAGGCAGAGATTGCAGTGAGCCGAGATCTGCCACTGGACTCCAGCCTGGGCGACATAGTGAGACTGTCTCCAAAAAAAAAAAAAAAAAAAAAAAAAAAAAAAGTATCAAAATGCAATCCAGCTTACCATGATCTGAAAGGATACTTTTCAAAAAGTTAAAAACATTTACTCTCGTACAAATTTAGAATTAACACACGTCAACGATGTATTTATAGCATCAATGAGGGTAAAAAACATTTGAGGAACTGAATCTTGAATTTTTAAAAAAAAAAGTTGAATTAGACCATTACGTTAGACACAAAATTGGTTAATATCTTACATGATAAATCCTTACCATAACCTCAGGACTTATTTTCTACTGTACAAGAATCATTTACATCTATATTATCGAGGGATCTACAGGTTAATATGAAACTTCACAGGGTCAGGGCCCTGCCAAATTACATTCCCCTAGAAATTTAAGTAATAATTAGGTTATCCTGTTAGATGAAGCCCCAGTAATGTCACTGACCGGACAATCAATCAACCTTTGCCTCCTTTCCAGAATTTGATAGTATATCTTAACATTAAATAAATCAGTAAATTTTAATGCATTGCAGAATTCGTAAGAAAGAAAGGTCCTCAATGGTCAAAAGTAAAGGAAAAATATAAACAGATAGAACATTAAATCAGACAATAAACTTTCAGAAAAAGAGTAAGTTAGGGTTGCTCTGCTGGCAAAAAGCACCATCAGCACAAAATTTTCAAATAAGACTTTGGCCTTTATTAAGTAGAAGACAGACTAATATTTCGAAGATGAAGCCTAAAGGACTATAGTATTAATGAAATGTAGACTGGTAAAGATCTAATGTGCCAGCACAAATAACCCCCAATGGTGTTTCACTCTTATTGCCCAGGCTGGAGTGCAATGGCACAATCTCAGCTCACCCCAACCTCTGCCTCCTGGGTTCAAGTGACTCTCCTGCCTTGGCCTCCTGAGTAGCTGGGATTACAGGCATGTGCCACCATACCCAGCTAATTTTGAATTTTTAGTAGAGATGGGGTTTCTCCATGTTGGTCAGGCAGGTCTCGATCTCCCGACCTCAGGTGATCCCCTTGCCTCAGCCTCCCAAAGTGCTGGGATTACAGACGTGAGCCACCGTGCCCAGCCAGTAGCACTATTAATAGTCACCTGTAAGAATCTGCAAATCCAGCCATATCTACACTGGGTCTGCAACAAGGAAACCGCATGCTGAGAGATGAAGCAATTTTTTTTTTTTTCTGGCAACTGCAAGATGCAAATACAAAACCACTCATGAGGAAAACACTCTCAGTTCAGGTTCTCAGAATTTTTATAGACTAAGTTCAGACAAATATGGGTTAATAATAAAAGTTGACCAATTAAACTTGAAATCTGTTAAATAATAAAAATTTTTTTAAATTGGACCTTCAAAGACTTCAGACCTTAATTACACTTATCTGATACAGAATACAGAATAACTATAAATGGAATGACAGGAAGTCTGAGAAAAATAAAAATATCAAAAAAGAAATAAAAACATTAAAATTTAAAACTCAGTGAATGAAATAATATACAAATTAGTTACAACTAAAGAGAAAGGACAATAAACTGGAAAATGTACATACAGAAATCATCCATAATACTGGAAAGAGAAGTGATGTACATGCAACATATGAATAGAGGTTAAGAGACATAGAGAATAGAATAAGAAGATGTAGTATCTTTAAATAGAGTTCAAAAAAAGAAACAGAAAAAACTAAGAGAGACTACTGAAGAATAAATAATATGAGAAAAAATAAAGGAAGAAAGTTTTTTAGGCCTAAGAAACAACAAGAATTCATAGAGGAAAGAAGTATAATGTATACTAACAGAAAAGAACAATTAGAATGACAACATAATAATAGCAACAATAAAAGCCATATATCTTTGATCTAGTATTTTCAGACTACTGTGACAAAAGATGCATTAACTTATAATTGTGTGACCACGAGAACTATCCTTCAAGAGCAAAGAGAAAATAAGACATCTTCAATGTATAAATATGAGTTATTTTAACACTGATAGAACCATACTAAAGGGATTTAAAAAAGAAAACAGGCCAGGCACGGTGGCTCACGCCTATAATCCCAGCACTTTGGGAGGCCGAGGCAGGTGGACTGCCTAAGGTCAAGGGTTCCAGACCAGCCTGGGCAACATGGTGAAACCCTTTCTCTACTAAAATACAAAAAATTAGCCAGGCAGGCGTGGTGGAGGGCGCCTGGAGTCACAGCTACTCAGGAGGCTGAGGCAGGAGAACTGCTTGAACCTGGGAGGTGGAGGTTGCAGTGAGCCAAGATCGCGCCACTGCCCTCCAGCCTAGGCGACAGAGCAAGACTCCATCTCAAAAAAAAAAAAAAAAAAAAAAAAGAAAGAGAGAAAAAGAAAACTAGTCCCAGGAGTCTCTTTGTGTTTGATATTCTGAAGAGGTCTGCTTCCCTTTTCTTATGTCTATTTATTTTAAAGTTTTAAAATACCTACATTTGTATTTTATTTTAGTTTCTATCAAAACAACCCATATACTGATACTGACACTGCCAAGTATACAGTGATAAAAGGAAAACCATTCAGAAAAAAATAAGATTTAGGCCTTCAGAAAGCTTATAATAAAAACCAAACTCATAATCAGCACATGAAAAAAATAAATGAAGAAAAGAAAGAAAAGCAAGTACACGTAAAAGTAAGATACTGTAAAAGCTAAACGTTCATGAAGAAGAAAACAGAAATAGATCAGAACCAATCCTCAAAGCTGTTCCAAGTAAAGGACTCTCCCTTGGAACCAACAAAAGATCAGACAGAGGACACTAAAGGAATTCTTTAGGTTCCAAATAAAACTGACATACTAAATCCAACACCAAGATATACATCTAGGCGATATTAAATCACAAATAAAAAGAAAGGCCTTTATTACTTCCTAAGAAATTAGCTGATGGGCCTCTTTAGTAAAGGAAAGGTATCTGCCAAATTCCAGTCCTAAAGTATTTTCTACATCATAGATTAATGTTTTCATTGGGTGAAGTAAAGGACAGAGTGAAGAAAACTCTGGGTGAAAAGAAAGAGCTTAGGGTATCACTTAGGGACGTTAGTTATAAAACCCTAATCAGGTTAAAGTAAATCAGGGGTAGTTTTTAAATTCCAGGAATATTCCCTAAAATAATGCCAATTATCATTAGGTTTCTGGTCCAATAATGATTTCTCTCAGTTTTGACCCAGTAAAATGAATAAAACAAAACATTACCTCTATAAAAATGTTAAACTAGTAGCACAAATAATAACTAAACTGAAAAAAGATCATTCAGAAAAAAATCCTTAAAGTATTACAAAAAAGAGTTAATGGTGCTAGTCAAAAAATATTTAACTCAGTTAAAACAATAATGAGTTCAAAATAGATTAATAGCAAAACATATGAATAGCTAATTGACATACAAATGGTAAATACATATATAAAATTCTCTACTGCAAAATAACTAAATTAAAATTAACATATAACTTTATACTTATTAAATTAGAATATAATATTGAAATAATGTAAAAGAATAAAAGTACGGTATATCTACATTTAAATTTTATTTTCTTAAAAAAGCTAAATATCTGTGAAGAAACTCATTGATAGCTTGATGGGGATGGCATTGAATCTATAAATAACCTTGGGCAGCATGGCCATTTTCATGATATTGATTCTTCCTATCCATGAGCATGGTATGTTCTTCCATTTGTTTGTGTCCTCTTTCATTTCACTGAGCAGTGGTTGGTAGTTCTCCTTGAAGAGGTCCTTTATATCCCTTGAAAGTTGGATTCCTAGGTATTTTATTCTCTTTGAAGCAGTTGTGAATGGAAGTTCATTCATGATTTGGCTCTCTGTTTGTCTGTTACTGGTGTATAAGAATGCTTGTGATTTTTGCACATTAATTTTGTGTCCTGAGACTTTGCTGAGTTTCTTCACAGAATTAGAAAAAACTGCTTTAAAGTTCATATGGAACCAAAAAAGAGCCCGCATTGCCAAGACAATCCTAAGTCAAAAGAACAAAGCTGGAGGCATCACGCTACCTGACTTCAAACTATACTACAAGGCTACAGTAACCAAAACAGCATGGTACTGGTACCAAAACAGAGATATAGACCAATGGAACAGAACAGAGTCCTCAGAAATAATACCACACATCTACAGCCATCTGATCTTTGACAAACCTGAGAGAAACAAGAAATGGGGAAAGGATTCCCTATTTAATAAATGGTGCTGGGAAAATTGGCTAGCCATAAGTAGAAAGCTGAAACTGGATCCTTTCCTTACTCCTTATACAAAAATTAATTCAAGATGGATTAGAGACTTAAATGTTAGACCTAATACCATAAAAACCCTAGAAGAAAACCTAGGTAGTACCATTCAGGACATAGGCATGGGCAAGGACTTCATGTCTAAAACACCAAAAGCAACGGCAGCAAAAGCCAAAATTGACAAATGGGATCTAATTAAACTAAAGAGCTTCTGCCCAGCAAAAGAAACTACCATCAGAGTGAACAGGCAACCTACAGAATGGGAGAAAATTTTTGCAATCTACTCATCTGACAAAGGGCTAATATCCAGAACCTACAAAGAACTCAAACAAATTTACAAGAAAAAAACAAACAACCCCATCAAAAAGTGGGCAAAGGATATGAACAGACATTTCTCAAAAGAAGACATTCATACAGCCAACAGACACATGAAAAAATGCTCATCATCACTCACCATCAGAGAAATGCAAATCAAAACCACAGTGAGATACCATCTCACACCAGTTAGAATGGCAATCATTAAAAAGTCAGGAAACAACAGGTGCTGGAGAGGATGTGGAGAAATAAGAACACCTTTACACTGTTGGTGGGATTGTAAACTAGTTCAACCATTATGGAAAACAGTATGGCAATTCCTCAAGGATCTAGAACTAGATGTACCATATGACCCAGCCATCCCACTACTGGGTATATACCCAAAGGATTATAAATCATGCTGCTATAAAGACACATGCACACGAATGTTTATAGCAGCACTATTCACAATAGCAAAGACTTGGAATCAACCCAAATGTCCATCTGTGACAGACTGGATTAAGAAAATGTGGCACATATACACCATGGAATATTATGCAGTTTGCGTCCTTTGTAGGGACATGGATGCAGCTGGAAACCATCATTCTTAGCAAACTATCACAAGAACAGAAAACCAAACACCACATGTTCTCACTCATAGGTGGGAACTGAACAATGAGATCACTTGGACTCGGGAAGGGGAACATCACACATCGGGGCCTATCATGGGGAGGGGGGAAGGGGGAAGGATTGCATTGGGAGTTATACCTGATATAAATGACGAATTGATGGGTGCTGACGAGTTGATGGGTGCAGCACACCAACATGGCACAAGTATACATATGTAACAAACCTGCACGTTATGCACATGTACCCTAGAACTTAAAGTATAATAATTAAAAAAAAAAAAAAAAAGCTAAATATCAGGCTGGGTGTGGTGGCTTACACCTATAATCCCAGAACTTTGGGAAACCAAGAGGATTACTTGAAGCTAGGGTCAAGACCAGCCAGAGCAACATAGTGAGACCCTATCTCTACAAAACACACAAATAAAAATAAAACAGCTGGGTGTGATGGTGCACACCTATGGTCTCCGTTACTCGGTAACTGAGGCTTGAAGATTGTTTGACCCCAGGAGTTCAAAGCTGCAGTAAGTACGCTATGATTGTGCCACTGTACACCAGCCTAGGTGACAGAGCAAGACCGTGTCACTACTAAAAACAAAATACCTATATATCCAACAATGTAACAATGTACGAATAGGTAAAATTAGGTTAAATCTACTAAATAAATACCACAAATCACAACATTAAAATTATGTAATAACACAGAATACTTACAGTATAATATAGTAAAAAAATGTGAAATATAATGTAAGAAAAGCAAGGGGTGGTTTTAAAACAGGTTTAAAACTTTGTGTAAAAAAGACCAGGAAAAGAAACTTTTAAAGTTTCCAAAGAAGCAAGATTGTGAAAATCAATTCAATTTAATTTTAGACTTCTACTGGTGTTGATGTTTCTGTTTAAAAAACTAGAAAAGGTAAATTTCAGAAATCAATTAGACTGATATAAATATAGATCATACACCATTATACTTCTAATGGGACACACTTTTTTTACCTTATAAAAAGATATGCAAAATAAGGCTTCTATTTTGAAAGATTCTCTACCACTTTTCAGATATAATCTAAAAGAAAATTAGATATAAAATAATTTTCCAGAGATGTTCATTTTAAACACTGATTGTCAATTAAAAACGTATAGTAATTACAAAAACAGGCTATGCAGCAATGTAAATTTTTCAGACAGTGTAGATGTTAACAACAACAACAAAAAGAAACAAAACAAAAAAATGCAGAAAACACAAAACTAGTTCTAATTTAATGCCACACTGAAAAACTGTTCAATGGCTTGTTTTATAGATTCTAATTGGTAGGTTTGCACACACTGGCTAAAATCTCTGCAGTACGTGAGCAATGCAGTTCAAGTTACTGCCAAAAAAAAAAATGGACAGTGAGCAGAAAGAAGTAAGACATTGCCTAAGTGAGTGACACAAGGATTGAGAGATGTCGGATGTAAAACATGGGAGGCCACAAGAAATACAAAATCTCTTGCCTCGTGTTACCTAATACCTAGGCCCTAAAAGCCACTTTGCTTTCATTGCTCAGTCCTATTTAGGTAAGAAAAGAAAGAGGATAGAAAAGTAAAATAAACACTAGAACAAGATTTTTTAAATGACATTGTATTAAAAATTATAACATCACATTGTACCCCATAAATATATGCAATTATAATTTTTAGTATATAGTAAAAACAAAAAATAAAAATTGAGAGTAGGATTAGAGAAATAATAATAGATTTTAAAGTCTATAAAGGCTAAATTAATTATCACTTTGTGGCACATGGCAAACTTCATTTGAGATGACACAGATATGGGGAATAAAAAGGGCATGAAGTTCAGAGACGGCCCAACTAATCATCAATGATAATCAGAACTCAGGTCAGCAGAAGTTTACACATAAAGATCTCCCTACAATTCACTATCAGGCAACAAAGGTCACCCTGGATATTATAGATGAAATCCAGATGATCCTGAACTCAAGGCTGCTCCTCGCAACTCAGGAAACTTCACCATCTCTATCCTCACAGTACCATGCATGCTTGTGAAACAGCAAGTATGCATGGTACTGTGAAGAACAAGTTCTACCAAGTTTCTGCTTCCCAGGGACTTATTTGAACCTAACCTATAAAGTAGAAAAAAAATCTGCCCTTAATACCTATTATATATTCTCTTTTTGCAGTACCTCGGAGATACCAAGAATAATGTGTGTATAATAAGAATAGAACTTAGCTACAGGTAAAATGCTGGCAAGCATGAATATTTAGGAAACTAAAAACAAAAACAACAAACACAAACACACAAATAGTGTCATCCAACAATGAATGCAGGATGAATTACAGCTTCATTCAATAATATGACTGGATCTTAACAGATATATGTCTTAACAGACACAACATTGAGCAAAGCCCTGCAAGTTACTAAAGAATATTTATGTTGTAATTCAATTTACAAAAAGTTCAAAAAAAGGACAAAGCTGAATTATGTTCCTCAAAAACACATATATAGGTAATATTACTACTTTTAAAAAGAAAAGTACTAACATACAAGTCAGGCATTCAGTATGTTCAAAATAGGTTTTCCAATAAGAAGAAATTGCTTTAATTAGCTAAATAAACATAGAAATTCTTTTTAGTAGTAAAATCAAGTAGGAAATAATATGGGAAAGACATGTATAGGAACAGATTTAAAGTTTAGGGGCACATTCTGATGTTTCTAACAAATTTTGTCCTTGGTCTGAATCTAGAATTTTAATAGGCATAGTGTAGTTTCACTTAGACATTCCATTGCTCCTACCCCACCCCATGGAGAAAGGTAGCAATTAGGAATTTCTTTAGAGCTAACTGAAGGTCTGTCTATTTCTGAGCATCCACCTATCTATTAATCAGCACTGCCTGTTTATGCTTCCTTGTCCTTCTACAAATGAAGAAAAGCAAAAGAAAAAGTAATAGTGATTATAGGAAGAGACAGTTTGCTTGTCTGAAGTGTCAATATACTTATGTATCTAGCATGCAGCAAAGTCAGTTGAGTTTAGAGTCAGGGGCTTCCATGACACTCAAAGATAACCAGCAGAAGAAAGGACTGGGAAGGCTGTGTCAAGAGGATGGTATGGAAATGCCTAGGGAGGAGTTCCTCTGATTCCTAGGTCTTTACTGCATTTTGTTTTATCTCATCTGGGTTTCACTTTCCTTTGTCTATGGGTTGAATACTATTGAGCTGAGGCAGATTTATTGTCCACTAGAGGCCAAAACTAATTTCTGAACATGCCTTCACTATACAGAGCACTGGTACAGAGTCCTTTAGTACATCTCCAAAATACCTTTGATGTCACTTTGTTGAGCACTGGAAGTATGGAGCTAATATTTTAGAACCATGATAATTTTATTAACAAAAATGGTTACTGCTTATTTTCTTACTGACATCAGAAACTAAGCAGTTCTCTTTTTTGATCACCATAAAAGGTTTATTTTCCCTTAGATTTCTACATATTCTAGAGTAACAACTGATCACTTACGCCTTCTCATTCTTAACATTTCCGTAAGCAATCTTGTCTTGATCTCACTTGCTTCAGTTTGACTTTTTCCTCTTTAACCATGAATAAATATCAATGTGATGTTATTCCCCCTTCTAGAGTCATATAACTATAAAAACAATATGACTTCATCACAACATAAGCAGCTGAATTAAGCTAAAACACTATCTTGCTTTTATTCATCCTCGTTTGAATGCATATTTTAAATTATTATCAGTAATATATATTTAAAGTATTGTTAGCAACTTTTGAGTTTAAAATGTACTTTTTCAGTATTATTTGACTCATAAAAACTCTAGTACAATCCAATTTGATTCTGTTCTATAAAACATTAAGTCAAAGCTTCAGAACAAACAAGTGTCAAAGATGGACTGCCAATGTAAATAGTATAACCTGACTACAAGTAAATCTTTTAAAAAATACTCTCTAAATGATGCTTTGAGCTGTAAACTTACTGTAATTGTGAATACCACTATTTGGAATAACCCATTGTTTAATATCCAATTCTACCTTGTCCTGATGAAATTCGTACTATTATCTGAATGTTTTTTGTCTCAAGGATTACATTTTATATTTGCTTAGCCCTTCAGGCTATATCTGATGCCATATCCCTTTTTCACATAAGCTCAAAGACTGTACTTGTTACTTGGCTAGAGGCTACAGAAGATAAAAAATACATATTAATTCTGTTATTCAATGTAAACTCCTAGGCACCATTAAAATTCTGTGCATTATTATATGAATACAAAAGAATGTAACAGTAATTATGTTTGGGGGAATATTTTAGTTCATTAGGACATAAGCCTCTTTGAAAAAGACAGTTGAAAATTTTGTGGCAGAGACTGCCTACCTGCTCACCAGCAGATCCCTTTCCTTTCCCTCCAAGCACATTTGCCAGCTTCCCTTGCACTTGGAGAAGGCATGTGACTGGGTTTGGGCCAATGGACAATGGCCAGGACTGAAAGCACACCACTTCCAGTCCTGGTCCATTAAACACTCCCACATGATTCTTCAGATCTTATCTCCACCTGTCTTTCAGCTGGATGCAGAAAATCCAGCAGAGAATTCTAGTGCCTTAGGGAGTTGTGAAGCCACAGTAAGAAAAAAGCCAGGATTCCTGAAGAAACACTTGTAAAGTTTCTCAAAAACACCTGCTTAGAATGTATACAGAAGGAATAACCTTGCACTGCACTAAACCACTGAGATTTGGGGATTGATTATTACAGCAGTCAAGCTACCCTAACATGAATCAGATGTATATCTTTTCCTATCTGTTGTGAAAAACTATCATCAGATTTCCATTCCTATTTTTATTGTTTTAAGTTACTAAGGATTGCATTCTAATTTCATTTTTCCCAGCTTTATTAAGGTATAATTGACAAAAATGATATATTTAAGGTGTACAATATGATGTTTTGATATACAACAACATTGTGATGACAACATTTAATATATCCTTCACCTCATATTGCTACAATGTGTGTGTATGTGTGTGTATGTGTGTCCAGTACCCAGCTGTTCCAGCTTCTGCTCTTCCAGATCCATATCACTCTCTGGCTGAAACTTCACGGAAAACCTCAAGCCACAATGACCCAGCAGAGCCCTTCCCAAATGTTTTACCCACAGAACCTGTAAGAGATCATAAAATGATGATTCTTGTTTCAAGCCACAAAGTTTTGGAGTGATTTGTTAAGCAGCAATAGTAACAGGAAGAAGAATGTCTAATCATTGAGTAAAATAACCATGTATGTCTACTGAATGTCATATATCATTCTGTTGAGAATCTCTTTAGTTTTGATACTATCTTCTTGACACAGGTTAGTTTTAGGCACCTCAATCTAATATTTTATAAGGAACTAGCTAGTTTAAAACAACTGCTATACCAATGATCACTAAATATGGTTTAATCTCACCAGAAAACAGCTAAAAACAGAAAAAAAGATTATCTTCTAAATGCTCAAGGATTTATCATCTCTCTTGACTTCATATACAGAGATTATATAAGAATCAAGATGATGATGTTGTAATGTATAAGAATTAAGCCAGGAAACTACTGTCATAGTAAAATAAATAAATTTTTGAAATGTATTTTAAAAATAAAACTAAAATTTCAACAGGACTAAATCCCAGTCCTCCTCCTAATTTATATTGATTAACTAGATCAACTTTTTAAAAAGAACTATGCCTGTGTACTACAGATTAAGAACCTCCTTCTTACTGATGACACACTTTGACAAATAAGTAGTTTCAAAAAACAATGAAATCTACTAGTTAATGATGTTTTAAAGAGCAAATTAGAATTAACTATGCTAAAATTAAAATTTTAATTTGAGTAGACACTATCTAGAATACAAATATATCATAGGCAATTCCCTCACAAAAAGACAGCTGATTCAGTAACCCAGAGGTACATTTTATAGTGCTTTCCTTTTGGAGAGCTCATAACGATAGAGATTTCCTGAATATTAAATGTTAAATAGGGACTATGTAATACCTTTTCAAGGATGCAAGACTGTTTGTTCTGAAATTTTTCTCAGAATTTTACATTCCTTTTTTGAGAAAAAAAAAATTGGCTCTGCCTATAAGCACTCATATAACCCTCATGTACCCTGCAAAGAAGAAGTTTTTATTGTTGTTGTTGTTTTGGTTTTTTGTTTTGTTTTGTTTTGTTTTTTTTTTTTTGGTCTAAAGATTCAAGTCATGTTCTTAATTTTCACAATTGTCAGTTTTTCTGCTTAGTTACCAGACGGCCAAAATGTGTGATCCTCAGCTATTACTACATAATATAAACACTTCAGATATTTGCCAGAGAGTTCCATATTCTCTAAAGTTCTAACCCAGCAGTACCAGTTACTAGTGATCCTAACATCCCAGCACATGCCTTCATTATTGCAGTTCTCAGACTTTACTTAGTATCTAAGTTCTCATACTTAGCAAGGTCAGATATTGTCTGTGACAAATGAACAAGTGAATGACTATCATCCAACACCTTATCAAAAACAAGGCAGAGACAACCAATATTTAACAAAAAAGAAAAAGTCAACTCATCATTCTTCTGACATCTCTAATTTCAGCCAAATATCACCTTAGATCACTACTAAACAGTGTATCTGACCTCTATTGGCTAGTTTGCCTTCAGAAATGCCTCTATTAAGCTATGATTTAATGTTATGGCCTTGACTGACCAGGAAACAATAGAACAGATAAAGAGCTGAAGAATATTATTATTGCTCACATGCCATGGCTACAGATACTATCCTTTAATAACATGGATCTAGGATATTAGTTATAATTTGCCTAAGTTTGTTAACTTCTGGCTCCTCATAGTGATAAGCAATATAAACCTCAGAAGAAAGAAAGCCTGTCTGTGTGACTGATTGCCTTGGCTGCTGGAGGAGAGGGCAACTTTGGAGATTGTGCACTCTACTTAGCACCCCTTCTTGTGGGGGTTAAAGGATATGGTGGAAGTTTCTCAAAGAGCTTAAAAAGTAGCACCGAGGGGCCATTCAGTCCTACACAGTAGTCATAGTAATCCTTTTAAGGAGGCTTAAAAGGAAGAAATGAGCTCCCACTATTTGGTACAGTGGGCACAGAACACAGTCCATATGATATATGTATGTAAACCAAAAAGTATCTGAGACAAGTAATCAACTTAGAAGTTTATTTTGCCAAAGTTAAGGACAATGGCCAGGAGAAAAGAAACACGGAATCACAGAAAATCTGTGGTCTGTGTCTTTCTCCAAAGATGACTTTGAGAGTTTGAATATTTAAAGGGGAAAAGTGGGATGGAGGAGGAAAAGGGAAGGTATGGTAATCCACATGTTGCAAGAGAAAAGAAGCAGGTAGGGGAACAGTCAATTATGTATTATTCTTGTTCTCAGTAAGTTGGCACTTTACATAAGATAAGGGAAACATAGAGTATCTACCTGTGGAGATATTTAACGTTTTAGGAACAAAAGGAAAAGGCAGTTGTTTGCATGACTCAGTTTTCAGTTTAATGTTTTCCTTTTGGCTTAGTGAATTGGGGTCCTCAGTTTTTATTCCTTCCAAGGGTTTACATAGACAGGATTATACTTTGAGAAAGTGAAAATAAACCCAGCTACCACTTGGCCCATGGTGTTCCCAAATAATTTTCTAACAGGATTTAGCCGAGTCATAACATAGCTGCAAAAAATGGTTAACGATTCTTCCTTTTGCATGACTGCTGCTTTCTTATCAATGAACCTTGAGCCCTGTTTTATTTCTCTGGACTCATGAAGAAAGATTACTGAGATATTCATTTGCTAAACTGTCACCTGCTTTGTAAGAGTAACCAAATCTAGAGCCAGTTCACACTTCCTAAAGGATGCTTAGACTCATGCAGCATAAGCCAAACCCTATATCAAAATCTCCTAACCCTCCCTTACTGAGATGCTCCTATGTTAGATGTACTTGCCTTGTTGAAGATCAGGGTTCAACAAACTACATCTAACATTGACTGGAGGTGTATACTGATGGTTTCTGGATAATAGGTTTCAACAAATTAAACTGAAGGTCTTGTGAAAAATCTTCCCATATTTAAAAATCCCAAAGGAAAGAGATTCTCTTATCCTACTTAGGATGAATTTTAAAATGTTATTATTGAAAATCATCACTGATATACATTAAAAATGAAATATACAGATAGATCCAATGACATTTTAAAATAATCAGACATAAGTAAATGCAAACAGCCCTCTTCCAGAACCACAAGTGGACAAGTTTAATACCAGCTATGATTAAAAAATAAATGGCAGAAATAATATTTTAAATGCAGTTTTGATCAGAGAAAAACGATGAAATGACTTGCAATACTCAAAATCAACCACCGTTAGGTCTAGTCCAAAGGAAATAATGCTCAGGAAACAAAGGTTACTTTGATCACCAAAGCTTCTGCATATTAGGATGATGTGATGGTAGAAAGAATCAGGATCAAGTGCCCAATATAGTTTCAGAGTAGTGTTCTCATAAGCATGTTCTGAAGAAGAGATTGGCCCACAATCTGGGGAGAGTCACAAGAGACAGAAGAAATGAAGATGGGAAAAAATATAGTTGGTTTTTTGCTTGTTTGCTTTCCTTGGGAGTAGGTTTGTATATATGTGTTAAACTATGCTTGCATATTGGAAAACTTCTGAGGTACTCTAGAGCTGTTGCCTCTCTCACTGATACTGTTCAGGCAAATGAAAGGAAACTCATTTATAGCTGCCGTCACTAAGAACTTCATGAAACAAACTATTACGCAATAAAGCAAAAATGGGCCTGTTCATAATTTACTGACCTTATGTTAAGCAATAATGACACAAAGATACCTTTTCCAGCTCTGTGTTAAAAAATACTGGGATCAGGTACCAAAAACTTAGCTGTTGCTCTAGGATATATTTACTCATGGAAGATAAGATTTTTATCCAATGAAAATAACCTACTCATCCGGACTTGCTTCAGGATACTCACTTACCTATGTCCATCAATCAAAAAATATAAGTCCCAAATTCATCCCAATCCCAACCGTGTCCCTGTTTGGCAAGACTCACCTGAAAACTACTCATTTCAGGCCCTAAAATTTTTTAAATAACCTTTCCCTAATTTTCTCATTTGGAGGTACTCCTACATCTCTGTCAGAGGGATGCTCTATAAACTTAGGTTTGCTTGATCAACACGTTTAATTTTCCGGTGGTCTTTTGGGGTGCTCAGAATCAATAGCCCACGTAGTTTCACCTGCTCACATAATGAATAGGCATTACTGCATAGAAATATCCATAGACTATGAAACACAAAGGCTCACTCTTGTAGTATCCTGGGGAAACTACCAGAGACCTGATCAGTCTAAGCATCCTGATATTTACCTAGCTTTCCAGCCCTCCACCAACAAGGAGTCAAACTTTGTATCACCCATGATCACTTACTTCATATAGGGTAATTTCCTCTTCTAACTACAGGTGACGTCAAGGAAAGAGAGTTAGAAACAATCCCTACAGAACACTCTATGCATATAGTTTAGTCTAACTTTCTGTTTTCTCTTTCAAAACTTTCTACCCTCTTAACCTATTCCTCAAACCAATAATAACAATAATAAAAAATAATAATAATCTCTAAGCAATATGAGTTATATACATAACTCTAAATATTTAGAATTTTGCATATTCAACTTTTTTCTTTTTTACTTTTATTTGTATTTTTTTTTATCTTTGTGGGTAGTCAAATTTTTGACAATTAACAATTATAGTAAATTTTTTGTGTGGACTGTCCAACGAATAATTATTCATATGAGTTTACAACAACTGCTTGTATATGTTCCAGTGTTAACTTTTCAAGAATCATTACATATATTAATCTCAAACATAAAAGCAACTGTTTAGGAAAAAATAAAATAAAACCAAAGAAAAGTTACAAGCCACACATTTTAGCTATAACTTCACAGAATATGGTTGTTCACTGTTATTATCTAAATAACCTCCTTTTGAACAGAAATAAGGTTTATTTCCACATACATCTTTCAGGATCCTAAAATGCACCACTTTATGTACTATAAGTTTATTGATTGCCTAAAAAGAATTTTAGAAATCATGTACACATATCAAATATAGTTATTGTGGGGGCGGTTCTAAGATGGCTGAATAGAAACAGCTCCAGTCTACAGCTCCCAGCGTGAGCGATGCAGAAGATGGTGATTTCTGCATCTCCAACTGAGGTACCCTGTTCTCCAACTGAGGAACCAGATTCATCTCACTAGGGCGTGTTAGATAGTGGGTGCAGGACAATGGGTGCAGCCCACCGAGAGCCAAAGCAGGGCGAAGCATCACATCACCCGGAAAGCGCAAGGGTTCAGGAAATTCCCTTTCCTAACCCAGGGAAGCTGTTACAGACTGCACTTGGAAAATCGGGTCACTCCCACCCTAATACTGCGCTCTTCCAAGGGTCTTAGCAAATGGCACACCAAGAGATTAAATCCAAGGCCTGGCTCGGAGGGTCCCATGCCCACGGAGCCTCCCTCATTCCTAGCACAGCAGTCTGATATCTAACTGCAAGGTGGCAGCAAGGCTGGGGGAGGGGCGCCCACCATTGCTGAGGCTTGAGTACATAAACAAAGCTGCCTGGAAGCTCCAACTAAGTGCAGCCCACCCCAGCTCAAGGAGGCCTGCCTGCCTCTGTAGACTCCACCTCCGGGGGCAGGGCAGAGCCAAATAAAAAGCAGGTTTAAATGTCCCTGTCTGACAGGGAAACCTCTGCAGATTTAAATGTCCCTGTCTGACAGCTTTGAAAAGAGTAGTGGTTCTCCCAGCATGAAGTGTGAGATCTGAGAACGGACAGACTACCTCCCCAAGTGGGTCCCTGAACCCCGAGTAGCCTAACTGGGAGGCTTCCCCAGTAGGAGCAGACTGACACCTCACATGGACAAGTACCCCTCTGAGACAAAGCTTCCAGAAGAACGATCAGGCAGCAACATTTGCTGTTCAGCAATATTCGCTGTTCTGCAGCCTCCACTGCTGATACCCAGGCAAATAGGGTCTGGAATAGGACCTCCAGCAAACTCCAACAGACCTGCAGCTGAGGGTCCTGATTGTTAGAAGGAAAACTAACAAACAGAAAGAACATCCACACCAAAACCCTAACTGTATGTCATCATCAAAGATCAAAGGTAGATTAAACCACAAAGATGGGGAAAAAACAGAGCAGAAGAGCTGAAAATTCTAAAAATCAGAGCGCCTCTACCCCTCCAAAGGAACACAGATCCTCACCAGCAATGGAAAAAAGCTGGGCAGAGAATGACTTTGACAAGTTGAGAGAAGAAGGCTTCAGACGATCAAACTTCTCCCAGCTTCAGGAGGAAGTTCGAACCCACCACAAAGAAGCTAAAAACCTTGAAAAAAGATTAGACGAATAGCTAACTTGAATAACCAGGGTAGACAAGTCCTTAAATGACCTGATGGAGCTCAAAACCATGGCATGAGAACTACGTGACAAATGCACAAGCTTCAGTAACTGATTTGATCACCTGCAAGAAAGGGTATCAGTGATTGACGATTAAATGAATAAAATCAAGCAAGAAGTTTAGACAAAAAAGAGTGAAAGGAAATGAAGAAAGCCTCCAAGAAATATGGGACCATGTGAAAAGACCAAATCTGCGTCTGATTGGTATACCTCAAAGTGACAGGGAGAATGGAACCAAGTTGGAAAACACTCTTCAGGATATTATCCAGGAGAACTTCCCCAACCTAGTAAGGCAGGCCAACATTCAAATTCAGGAAACACAGAGAACACCACAAAGATACTCCTCGAGAAGAGCAACTCCAAGACACATAATTGTCAGATTCACCAAAGTTGAAATGAAGGAAAAAATGTTAAGGGCAGCCAGAGAGAAAGGTCGGCTTACACACAAAGGGAAGAGCATCAGACTAACAGCAGATCTCTCGGCAGAAACTCTACAAACCAGAAGGGAGTGGGGGCCAATGTTCAACATTCCTAAGAAAAGAATTTTAAACCCAGAATTTCATATCCAGTCAAACTAAGTTTCATAAGTAAAGGAGAAATAAAATCCTTTACAGACAAGCAAATGCTTAGAGATTTTGTCACCACCAGGCCTGCCCTACAAGAGCTCCTGAAGGAAGCACTAAACATGGAAAGGAACAACCGGTACTAGCGACTGCAAAAACATGCCAAATCATAAAGATCATCGATGCTATGAAGAAACTGCATCAATTAATGGGCAAACTAACCAGCCAGCATCATAATGACAGGATCAAGTGCACACATAACAATATTAACCTTAAATGTAAATAGGCTAAATGCTCCAATTAAAAGACACAGACTAGCAAATTGGATGCAGTCAAGACCCATCAGTTTGCTGTATTCAAGAGACCCATCTCACGTGCAGAGACACAAATAGGCTCAAAATAAAGGTATGCAGGAAGATCTACCAAGCAAATGGAAAACAAAAAAAAAAGTAGGGGTTGTCTCTGATAAAACAGACTTTAAACCAACAAAGATCAAAAGAGACAAAGAAGGCCATTACATAATGGTACAGGGATCAATTTAACAAGAAGAACTAACTATCCTAAATATATATGCACCCAATAAGGAGCACCTAGATTCATAAAGCAAGTCCTTAGAGATCTACAAAGATTCCCTTTGAAAATCAGCACAAGACAAGGATGCCCTCTCTCACCACTCCTATTCAAAATAGTGTTGGAAGTTCTGGCCAGCGCAATCAGGCAGGAGAAAGAAATAAAGGGTATTCAATTAGGAAAAGAGGAAGTCAAATTGTCCCTGTTTGCAGATGACATGATCGTATATTTAGAAAACCCCATCGTCTCAGTCCAAAATCTCCTTAAGCTGATGAGCAACTTCAGCAAAGTCTCACCATACAAAATCAATGTATAAAAGTCACTAGCATTCTTATATACTGATAACAGACAAACAGCCAAATCATGAGTGAACTCCCATTCACAACTGCTTCAAAGAAAATAAAATACCTAGGAAGCCAACTTACAAGGGATGTGAAGGATCTCTTCAAGGAGAACTACAAAGCACTGCTCAATGAAACAAAAGAGGACACAAACAAACGAAAGAATATCCCATGTTCATGGATAGGAAGAATCAATATCATGAAAATGGCCATACTGCCCAAAGTAATTTATAGATTTGATGCCATCCCCATCAAGCTACCAATGACTTTCTTCACAGAATTGGAAAAAACTACTTTAAAGTTCATATGGAGCCAACAAAATTGCCAAGACAATCCTAAGCCAAAAGAACAAAGCTGGAGGCATCATGCTACCTGACTTCAAACTATACTATAAGTAAACAAAACGCATGGTACTGGTACCACAACAGAGATAAAGACCAATGGAACAGAACAGAGCTCTCAGAAATAATTCCCACATCTACAACCATCTGATCTTTGACAAACCTGACAAAAACAAGAAATGGGGAAAGGATTCCCTATTTAATAAATGCTGCTGGGAAAATTGGCTAGCCATATGCAGAAAGTTGAAACTGGATCCCTTCCTTACACCTTATACAAAAATTAATTCAAGATGGATTAAAGACTTAAATGTTAGACCTAAAGCCATACAAATCCTAGAAGAAAACCTAGGCAATACCATTCAGGAGATAGGCATGGGCAAGGACTTCATGTCTAAAACACCAAAAGCAATGGCAACAAAAGCCAAAATTGGCAAATGGGATCTAATTAAACTAAAGAGCTTCTGCACAGCAAAAGAAATTACCATCAGATTGAGCAAGCAACCTACAGAATGGGAGAACATTTTTGCAATCTATTCATCTGACAAAGGACTAATATCCAGAATCTACAAAGAACTCAAACAAATCTACAAGAAAAAAACCAACCCTATCAAAAAGTGGGCGAAGGAGAGAACAGACACTTCTCAGAAGAAGACATGTATGAAGTCAACAGACACAGGAAAAAATGCTCATCATCACTGTCCATCAGAAAAATGCAAATCAAAACCACAATGAGATACCATCTCACACTAGTTAGAATGGCAATCATTAAAAAGTCAGGAAACAACAGGTGCTGGAGAGGATGTGGAGAAATAGGAACACTTTTACACTGTTGGTGGGACTATAAACTAGTTCAACCATTGTGGAAGACAGTGTGGTGATTCCTCAAGGACCTCAAACTAGAAATACCATTTGACCAAGCCATCCCATTACTGGGTATATACCCTAAGGATTATAAATCATGCCACTATAAAGACACATGCACACGTATGTTTATTGTGGCACTATTCACAGTAGCAAAGACTTGGAACCAACCCAAATGCCCATCAATGACAGACTGGATTAAGAAAATGTGGCACATATACACCATGGAATACTATGCAGCCATAAAAAAGGATGAGTTCGTGTCCTTTGTAGGGACATGGATGAAGCTGGAAGCCATCATTCTCAGCAAACTTCGCAAGGACAGAAAACCAAACACTGCATGTCCTCACTCATAGGTGGAAACTGAACAGTGAGAACACTTGGACACACAAAGGGGAACATCACACACCAGAGCCTATTTTGGGGTGGAGGGAGGGATAGCATTAGGAGATATACCTAATGTAAATGACGAGTTAATGGGTGCAGCACACCAACATGGCACACGTATACATATGTAATAAACTTGTATGTTGTGCACATGTACCCTAGAACTTAAAGTACAATAATAAAAAATATATATAGTTATTGTGAATGTCCAAAATTAGAAAATAAAACAGTTAATGATAGCATCTTTATCTAAATATAACCACTATTTTAAAAACACTACAAGTAAGTCCTGCCAAATATAACTTCTTAATATGTATCAAAAGTATCAATATATTTTTTGAGACAGAGTTTCACTCTCTCACCAGTCTGGAGTGCAGTGGCATGATTTCGGCTCACTGCAACCTCCACCTCCCAGGTTCAAGGGATTCTCCTGCCTCAGCCTCCTCAGTAGTTGGGATTACAGGTGCCCACCACCACACCCAGCTAATTTCTGTATTTTTAGTAGAGATGGGGTTTCACCATGTTGGCCAGGATGGTCTTGATCTCTTGACCTCATGATCCGCCCTCCTGGGCCTCCCAAAGTGCTGGGATCAAAATGTTAAAATACATTAAGATTTACTCCTAACACGGCTTATTTCAGGTGCTCTTCTATGGAATATTTTGAAATTATCTTATCCTCTATATGTAAACTCTCGTAAAATTTGTTCTATGAACACATATCAAAACATACTTTACACAGTTCATTATGCTAGATAGGATTTTAAGCATTCTCTCTAGATTGGACTTTCTATCCTCAGAATCACCTTATGATTATTCACCTTTTACAAAATTATTAGAGTTCAGAGAGGTGAACTATTTTCCTGAGGTCACACAGCAAATAAATGATGAAGTCACGACTCAAATCAAGATCTTTGACAATCTGATACTAGTCTATGCTTGTTAACTACACGCCAAACTAGTAAACACATATGTGGCCTTAAATATATTTGTTTTCTAATACTGGAGATCATCTATAAACAATGGAATGAGGTCTCTGATATCTATTTGTACAACTTTAATCAACTGTTAAAAGAAAATTAGACTGCAACTGAGTTTTAATTAAATACTCTTGAATATCCAATCATATAATCATGTTCAATATAAGCAGTTCTGATTTAAGGTAAACAGTTTTTTTTTTTTCTTTTTCTCCTGCTCACAGCAAAAGATCTAGTCAAGAAGATGTATTGAAACACAGTAATCTGGAGACAGACCATGGATTCTCACAATACAAAAAGGAATCATTTATAACATCCAAAATACACACAAGAATAAATACTGCTGTTTTATGCCTGAAAAATGCACGTTATTTTAAATACTTCCTTGTATATTTTGTGACTATTTATGTATTAACTTTTGATTATTATAAATTCAAGGAGTCTAAAATAGGTATTTTTCCTTTAATAGCAAGATTCTAGCCAAATGCTAAAAAGCCTCATGAAGACTTAGTTTTAATTACTTTTCACGTTATAAAAATGAAAGCCTAGGAATTTTCTCTAAGTTTAACAGCAATGCGCAAACAAGTGCATGTGAAATTTATTGACTAAATTGCCTTTAGATGATCACCAGTATTAGAAAACAATTACATTTAAGGACACACATGTGTTTAATAATTTGGCATGTAGTTGCCAAACTATTGCCTTTACTTTTTGTTTTCTGGCACCTGGCAGATGCCTTCTTCACCCCTTATCAGGCTCATAAACAGTTTTGCTTGTATGATCATACTCTTAAATGTGCTTTTTCCAGACAGCAGCTGGCCTAGAGATCAGTGTCTAATCATGAGAGACTGGGACAAACTGCTCCTGTTCCTTTTTTTCCACAACATTTACTATCCCAAGGCCAGAGCTAAGCTTACAGAATCCCCAACAGGTGACCTGGAGGAAAATTTGGAGATCCATTCAAGTGTTAACTACAGAGTTTTCCTACTTGGCACCAGAAAATGCTGAACCATCTGCTAGGTATACCTCAACAGTCATTAAAACTATCTTGTCATGTCTCTTCTCACCTGGGAAGACTGGGTGGACATTAATGAGATTCCACACCTGATGGTGGGCAACACATAGGAGCCAGACTTGCTCAGCATGCATTGATTTCGCTTACTTCAACTTACATTCATTTAGGTATGCCCAACAACATAGGTCTCATACTTGGCAGGTCTTAACATTTCTAGTGTTGCCAACTGCACATGATATCAGAAAATTCTTTTTTTTTTTTTTTTTCACAGCATAGACTGTAAAGAAATGTGAAAATCTCATTGAGCCATACAACTAGAGCTGCCAGACTTAGCAAACTAAAATATAGGAAACACAACTAATTTAAATTTTAAATAAACAATGAATTTTTTTCAGTATAAGCATGTCTCAGATATTGTATTTCATCTGCAATAATATAATTTTACATGCAATATTATGATTATTTAAATTTGGTAAAAGATATTTAAACCCTCCTTAATATTAACCAGTTAGTAGGTTAGTTTGACTTGGTAGAAAGACTACTGGAGGATATGTCAAAAGACAGAATTCTCAGCCTCATTCTATTTTCCACCAGACTCTGTAACTCTGGGTATACTCCCTGGCCTCTATAAGCTCCATTATCATTACTTACAAAACGGATAATATGCCTTTCTTGTAAACCATACAAGATTGAGAATCAACAAAGTGAACAGAAGTGAAATAATTCTAAAAACTAAATATAAGAGACCTACATATGAGTCATCAATAATTAGTAAACTTTTAATATAGGAAGCTCACATTATCTTTTCACATATAAAGAAATTACAACCCATCTGTTTGAAAATAAAACCACTGCATTCATTTCTCCTACTACTCCAATCTGTTTCTACCCAAACCACTCCACTAAACTGTTTTTGTAAAGGTCACAATGACTTCCTTACATAAACTAAGTAAATCCTCACCCTGAATTCTCTATTACTTAACCCTGTTCATTTATTTCACTACATTTACTACAATATGCAATAGTTGTTTTACATATTTTTCCACCAGTACTTAGTCCACTGTTAAGCACAATGTAGATGTTCCATAAATATGTTGAGTAAGTAAATAAACAAATGTCACTTAAATATATTCCTCTAACTTGTCCTCTGGTAGACACTGTGATGTGCCACTCAGATCACATTTCAATGAGGCACTTGTTGCCCCAACTGTATGGAGTGCTGTCAATAGACAGCCTTCAGCTGCCAACTCCTTCAGACATTGCCTCATCCGCAGACAGCCACGTCACCCAAAGTCATGTCCCTTCATAGAATGGCCCACATTCCAGAAATGATCAATGCAGGAGTATAATGACCTGGTGTCCCGGCCCAACTTAGGACAGCCTTGAAAAATCATTCTAGTTCCAGGAATCCCCAGGGTATCAGTGAGCCTACTGAGGTTCCACTTCTCCTTCTTATCCTGTTTCTGTTCTTTCTCTTCCAAAAGGGTTCATCCCAAAGGCCTTCTAAATAAATATCCTTCACATTACAAATCTTCTCAGAATCTGCTTCCCAGGGAATTCAACCTGTGACACCCTCAAAACAGCTTTTAATAGTGATGAAACTCTCTCTGAAACAACCTCCTCTCAAGGCTTTCATCTTTCCATCCATTGCCTGACCTCCTTTTTCCTTTTGCAAGCATTAAAATACCAGACTAACCCAGGACCAATCCTGGTCCTCTCCTGTTTTCATGTTTTTACACTGTCTCTTAAGTGATCTCAGTCATTTCTATCTTGACATTGAGCATCTCCACACTGATCTCTAGTCTATACCTCTGTTCTGAGTTTCACACTTCTAGAGCCAAAAGTTGATTTGAATAGCATCTCCTTTTAGTGCCATCATCTGGAATTAGGGATACCCTTGCTGCCCTTAATCAGTTTCCCAATACTGACCACTGATCTTTTCAAATAAAAATGGAATCACATTATTCTTTTGTTCAGTGGGTTTCCATTTTATTTCAGACATAAATTCAAATCACTTTCTCTGATCTAAAAGGAGGCTGAATAGTTTTTATATTAGTGAATACTGACATTTCATATTCTACCATATTTGTAACTGGGATCCTTTTCAGAATGAAATGGAGTGCCATTAACAATTACTCTAGGGAGCAAGATGGCTGAATAGGAACAGCTCCAGTCTCCAACTCCCAGCGCGAGCGACACAGAAGACTGGTGATTTCTGCATTTTCAACTGAGGTACTGGGGTCATCTCACTAGGGAGTGCCGGACAATCGGTGCTGGTCAGCTGCTGCAGCCTGACCAGCAAGAGCTGAAGCAGGCGAGGCATCGCCTCACCTGGGAAGTGCAAGGGGGAAGGGAATCCCTTTTCCTAGCCAGGGGAACTGAGACACACAACACCTGGAAAATCGGGTTAACTCCCACCCCAATACCGCGCTTTAAGCAAACAGGCACACCAGAAGAATATATCCCTCACCTGGCCGGGAGGGTCCCACGCCTACGAAGCCTCCTTCATTGCTAACACAGCAGTCTGCCGCGATCTAACTGCAAGGCAGCAGCGAGGCTGGGGGAGGGGTGCCTGCCATTGCTGAGGCTTAAGTAGGTAAACAAAGCCGGTGGGGAGCTCGAACTGGGTGGAGCTCACAGCAGCTCAAGGAAACCTGCCTGTCTCGAAAGACTCCACCTCTGGGGGCAGGGCTCAGCTAAGAAAACAACAGGGGAAGCAGCAAAGGCCTGAGCAGACGCGAAGGACTCTGTCTGACAGCTTTAAAGAGAGCAGTGGATCTCCCAACATGGAGGTTGAGATCTGAGAACGGACAGACTGCCTGCTCAAGTGGGTCACTGACCCCTGAGTAGCCTAACTGGGAGACATCCCCCACTAGGGACAGTCTGACACCCCACACCTCACAGGGTGGAGTACACCCCTGAGAGGAAGCTTCCAAAGGAAGAATCAGACACGTACACTCGCTATTCAGCAATATTCTATCTTCTGCAACCTCTGCTGCTGATACCCAGGCAAACAGGGTCTGGAGTGGACCTCAAGCAATCTCCAACAGACCTACAGCTGAGGGTCCTGACTGTCAGAAGGAAAACTATCAAACAGGAAGGACACCTATATCAAAATCCCCTCAGTACGTCACCATCATCAAAGACCAGAGACAGATAAAACCACAAAGATGGGGAAAAAGCAGGGCAGAAAAGCTGGAAATTCAAAAAATAAGAGCGCATCTCCCCCTGCAAAGGAGCGCAGCCCATCACCAGCAACGGATCAAAGCTGGTCAGAGAATGACTTTGACGAGATGAGAGAAGAAGGCTTCAGTCCATCAAACTTCTCAGAGCTAAAGGAGGAATTACGTACCCAGCGCAAAGAAACTAAAAATCTTGAAAAAAGAGTGGAAGAATTGACAGCTAGACTAATAAATGCAGAGAAGGTCATAAACGAAATGATAGAAATGAAAACCATGACACGAGAAATACATAACAAATGCACAAGCTTCAGTAACCGACTCGATCAACTGGAAGAAAGAGTATCAGCGATTGAAGATCAAATGAATGAAATGAAGCGAGAAGAGAAACCAAAAAAAAAAGAAGAAAAAGAAATGAACAAAGCCTGAAAGAAGTATGGGATTATGTAAAAAGACCAAATCTACGTCTGATTGGGGTGCCTGAAAGTGAGGGGGAAAATGGATCCAAGCTGGAAAACACTCTTCAGGATATCATCCAGGAGAACTTCCCCAACCTAGTAGGGCAGGCCAACATTCAAATTCAGGAAATACAGAGAATGCCACAAAGATACTCCTCGAGAAGAGCAACTCCAAGACACATAATTGCCAGATTCACCAAAGTTGAAATGAAGGAAAAAGTCTTAAGGGCAGCCAGAGAGAAAGGTCGGGTTACCCACAAAGGGAAGCCCATCAGACTAACAGCAGATCTCTCGGCAGAAACTCTACAAGCCAGAAGAGAGTGGGGGCCAATATTCAATGTTCTTAAAGAAAAGAATTTTCAACCCAGAATTTCATATCCAGCCAAACTAAGTTTCATAAGTGAAGGAGAAATAAAATCCTTTACAGATAAGCAAATGCTTAGAGATTTTGTCACCACCAGGCCTGCCTTACAAGAGACACTGAAGGAAGCCCTAAACATGGAAAGGAACAACCGGTACCAACCATTGCAAAAACATGCCAAAATGTAAAGACCATCGAGGCTAGGAAGAAACTGCATCAACTAACGAGCAAAATAACCAGTTAATATCATAATGGCAGGATCAAGTTCACACATAACAATATTAACCTTAAATGTAAAGGGACTAAATGCTCCAATTAAAAGACACAGACTGGCAAACTGGATAAAGAGTCAAGACCCATCAGTCTGCTGTATTCAGGAGACCCATCTCACATGCAGAGACATACATAGGCTCAAAATAAAGGGATGGAGGAAGATCTACCAAGCAAATGGAGAACAAAAAAAAGCAGGCGTTGCAATCCTAGTCTCTGATAAAACACACGTTAAACCATCAAAGATCAAAAGAGACAAAGAAGGCCATTACATAATGGTAAAGGGATCAATTCAACAGGAAGAGCTAACTATCCTAAATATATATGCACCCAATAAAGGAGCACCCATATTCATAAAGCAAGTCCTTAGAGACTTACAAAGAGACTTAGACTCCCATACAATAATAATGGGAGACTTCAACACTCCACTGTCAACAGTAGACAGATCAACGAGACAGAAAGTTAACAAGGATATCCAGGAATTGAACTCATCTCTGCACCAAGCGGACCTAATAGAAATCTATAGAACTCTCCACCCCAAATCAACAGAATATACATTCTTCTCAGCACCACATCGCACTTATTCCAAAATTGACCACATAATTGGAAGTAAAGCACTCCTCAGCAAATGTACAAGAACAGAAATTATAACAAACTGTCTCTCAGACCACAGTGCAATCAAACTAGAACTCAGGACTAAGAAACTCAATCAAAACCGCTCAACTACATGGAAACTCAACAACCTGCTCCTGAATGACTACTGGGTACATAATTAAATGAAGGCAGAAATAAAGATGTTCTTTCAAACCAATGAGAACAAAGATACAACATACCAGAATCTCTGGGACACATTTAAAGCAGTGTGTAGAGGGAAATTTATAGCACTAAATGCCCACAAGAGAAAGCTGAAAAGATCTAAAATTGACACTCTAACATCACAGTTAAAAGAACTAGAGAGGCAAGAGCAAACACATTCAAAAGATAGCAGAAGGCAAGAAATCACTAAGATCAGAGCAGAACTGAAGGAGCTAGAGACACAAAAAAACCCTCCAAAAAATCAGTGAATCCAGAGTTGGTTTTTTGAAAAGATCAACAAAATTGACAGACCGCTAGCAAGACTAATAAAGAAGAAAAGAGAGAAGAATCAAATAGATGCAATAAAAAATGATAAGGGGGATATCACCACCGACCCCACAGAAATACAAACTACCATGAGAGAATACTATAAACACCTCTACGCAAATCAACTAGAACATCTAGAAGAAATGGATAATTTTCTGGACACTTAAACTCTCCCAAGACTAAACCACGAAGAAGTTGAATCCCTGAATAGACCAATAGCAGGCTCTGAACTTGAGGCAACAATTAATAGCCTACCCACCAAAAAAAGTCCAGGACCAGATGGATTCACAGCTGAATTCTACCAGAGGTACAAGGAGGAGCTGATACCATTCCTTCTGAAACTATTCCAATCAATAGAAAAAGAGGGAATCCTCCCTAACTCATTTTATGAGGCCAACATCATCCTGATACCAAAGCCTGGCAGAGACACAACAAAAAAAGAGAATTTTAGACCAATATCCCTGATGAACATCGATGCAAAAATCCTCAATAAAATACTGGCAAACTGGATTCAGCAGCACATCAAAAAGCTTATCCACCATGATCAAGTGGGCTTCATCCCTGGGATGCAAGGCTGGTTCAACATTCGCAAATCAATAAACATAATCGAGCATATAAACAGAACCAAAGACAAGAACCACATGATTATCTCAATAGATGCAGAAAAGGTTTTGACAAAATTCAACAGCCCTTCATGGTAAAAACGCTCAATAAATTCGGTATTGATGGAACGTACCTCAAAATAATAAGAGCTATTTATGACAAACCTACAGCTAATATCATACTGAATGGGCAAAAACTGGAAAAATTCCCTTTGAAAACTGGTACAAGACAGGGGTGCCGTCTCTCACCACTCCTATTCAACATAGTGTTGGAAGTTCTGGCTAGGGCAATCAGGCAAGAGAAACAAATAAAGGGTATTCAGTTCAGAAAAGAAGAAGTCAAATTGTCCCTGTTTGCAGATGACATGATTGTATATTTAGAAAACCCCATCGTCTCAGCCCAAAATCTCCTTAAGCTGATAAGCAACTTCAGCAAAGTCTCAGGATACAAAATTAATGTGCAAAAATCACAAGCATTCTTATACACCAGTAACAGACAAGCAGAGAGCCAAATCAGGAATGAACTTCCATTCACAATTGCCTCAAAGAGAATAAAATACCTAGGAATCCAACTTACAAGGGATGTAAAGGACCTCTTCAAGGAGAACTACAAACCACTGCTCAGTGAAATCAAAGAGGACACAAACAAATGGAAGAACATACCATGCTCATAGATAGGAAGAATCAATATCGTGAAAATGGCCATACTGCCCAAGGTTATTTCTAGATTCAATGCCATCCCCATCAAGCTACCAATGACTTTCTTCACAGAATTGGAAAAAACTGCTTTAAAGTTCATATGGAACCAAAAAAGAGCCCGCATTGCCAAGACAATCCTAAATCAAAAGGACAAAGCTGGAGGCATCACGCTACCTGACTTCAAACTATACTACAAGGCTACAATAACCAAAACAGCATGGTACTGGTACCAAAACAGAGATATAGACCAATGGAACAGAACAGAGTCCTCAGAAATAATACCACACATCTATAGCCAGCTGATCTTTGACAAACCTGAGAGAAACAAGAAATGGGGAAAGGATTCCCTATTTAATAAATGGTGCTGGGAAAATTGGCTAGCCATAAGTAGAAAGCTGAAACTGGATCCTTTCCTTACTCCTTATACGAAGATTAATTCAAGATGGATTAGAGACTTAAATGTTAGACCTAATACCATAAAAACCCTAGAAGAAAACCTAGGTAGTACCATTCAGGACATAGGCATGGGCAAGGACTTCATGTCTAAAACACCAAAAGCAACGGCAGCAAAAGCAAAAATTCACAAGTGGGATCTAATTAAACTAAAGAGCTTCTGCACAGCAAAAGAAACTACCATCAGAGTGAACAGGCAACCTACAGAATGGGAGAAAATTTTTGCAATCTACTCATCTGACAAAGGGCTAATATCCAGAATCTACAAAGAACTCAAACAAATATACAAGAAAAAAACAAACAACCCCATCAAAAAGTGGGATATGAACAGACATTTCTCAAAAGAAGACATTCATACAGCCAACAGACACATGAAAAAATGCTCATCATCACTCGCCATCAGAGAAATGCAAATCAAAACCACAATGAGATACCATCTCACACCAGTTAGAATGGCAATCATTAAAAAATCAGGAAACAACAGTTGTTGGAGAGGATGTGGAGAAATAGGAACACTTTTATACTATTGGTGGGATTGTAAACTAGTTCAACCATTATGGAAAACAGTATGGCAATTCCTCAAGGATCTAGAACTAGATGTTCCATATGACCCAGCCATCCCACTACTGGGTATATACCCAAAGGATTATAAATTATTCTACTACAAAGACACATGCACACGTATGTTTATTGCAGCACTATTCACAATAGCAAAGACTTGGAATCAACCCAAATGTCCATCTGTGACAGACTGGATTAAGAAAATGTGGCACATATACACCATGGAATACTATGCAGCCATAAAAAAGGATGAGTTTGCGTCCTTTGTAGGGACATGGATGCAGCTGGAAACCATCATTCTTAGCAAGCTATCACAAGAAGAGAAAACCAAACACCGCATGTTCTCACTCATAGGTGGGAACTGAACAATGAGATCACTTGGACTCGGGAAGGGGAACATCACACACTGGGGCCTATCATGGGGAGGGGGGAGGGGGGAGGGATTGCATCGGGGAGTTATACATGATATAAATGATGAATTGATGGGTGCTGACGAGTTGATGGATGCAGCACACCAACATGGCACAAATATACATATGTAACAAACCTGCACGTTATGCACACATACCCTAGAACTTAAAGTATAATAAAAAAAAAAACTTACATTTTTCTTTATCACTTCCTAATGTAACTAGATCATTGCAACCAGAATAAATAATGCGATAGATAAAAAAAAAAAAAAAAAAAAAAAAAAAAAATTACTCTAGGACAACAGGCAAGAACAGAACTTGCCCAGGCAATCACAGCAACAGGTTCACTCTATGTATAAGGTGTTCTCTGCACTGTTTTCAAACTTTCTGAAGTTTAAAAATGCTTAGACGTAGTATTACTGTTACAGTATTCACAGCCTTGGTATTGATTTAGGCCTCAAAAAGATGCAATGGTCGCAAATTTCGCATCTGTCTTTTGTGTGTAAAACCCATAAAGATATCTCATGCAGCCAAGGTGTTTAACTAATCCAGTGCTCTGCAGCCTTTGGTGTTCATTGGAATAACTTCTGGGATATTTTCAAAACGCATGACCATAATACTTTTCAAGAACCATAAAATCTGAATGTCTGTGGCTAGTCCCAGGCATGTGCATTTTGGAAAACCTTCCTAGGTAAGAGCCATTACACTATTCTACGGCAAGCACTGTTCAAGCTACCTTTTAAATTAAACTAGGACATATACTAACATTGATTGTGTACCCATATCTGCAGTGAGATTATTAGCAGGCTTGGCAGTGTCGATCACCCTTAGATTAGTTCTTGGTTTTACTTGAAATACTCCAGCAACAGTGTCATGTTTTTAAGGAGCAAGGGTAGATAAAAACATGATTGGCAAATGTCTGTTGTTGAGACTGGGGGTGTATTACATAGTTGTTCTTCCCTACTTTTGTAAATGTTTAACAATTCCCATAACAAAGAGCTTTAAAATAAGGGCCACTGGTAAAACAAACAAACATAGGATTTTAACTAAAATGACATGAAGTCCAGCTAATTCTATTTCTCGAATAACTTTTAAATTATATTCTTTCTGCTCTTTTCCTGCCACCACCCTATTTCCGGCCTTTATTAGATTTTAACTGAAATCTAAAATTACTTCTTAACTCACATAAGTACTTCCTAATAAATTTATAATTCATTGATTCACACATCCATTCTTAAGAAAAAGAATATGAAGCACATCTATTTCCAAAGAACTAGCATATGGCAAGAAGCTGATATCCTCTCAGGGCTGCCAAAGCTAGTTTTCTAAGTCATAAATCTGATCAGAGCATTTTTCAGGGAAAACAAACAAAACAAAGCAAAATTATCATCTATGATGGTGGTTATCTTTAAAGGTCAGAAACTAAATATATTAGGCTTTGCAGACCTTAGATTTCTGTTGGAACTACCCTACTTTGCCACTGTGGTACAAAAGCAGCCATAGACAACACATAAACAGGTGGGTGTAGATGTGTTCCAGTAAAACCTGATTTACAAAAACAAGTGGTAGGCTGGATTTAACCCAATAGCATAGTTTGCCAATCCCTGATCTGTTCACAAACAAATTCCATAAAACAGTAATTGAAACTCTGTAACAACCAAATTCCTTTAAAATAATGATCTAAGACATTCAGTAAATATGACCTCAAACCACTCATATACTTGTATTTCCTGCACAACTCCATGTTCTAGAAGTTCTTCCATTTTTATTTTTTACATCACCGTGGCCTTGATAAATCTTTGGTTCGATACTTATTAATACTCCAATAAACAGAATAAGTATCCCTTTATATATAAAGCTTTCCCTATATTCTATACATACCCAGAATATTGGCAGAGTGAGAATCACCCCATAGAAATACCTGTTATATAAACTTCTATGAAGGCAATTATATATTATAGATTCCTTAAATTCTCTGTTTACCATTACTGCATCTGCTAACCTGTAACCAAAGGGTTTATCAAGGGCATTTCTAGGTGCTCCAAAACACCAATAAGTATACTATCATGGACACTGAGAGGCACTTCAGTCTCTCAGAGTAGATATTATATTGTTTCTAGGAAAAGACAACTGAACAACACTGATTAAATTGAACCTTCTTTCTTTTTCTTAAAGCGCAAAGCAATAAATATGCAAAAGTACGACTTCATGGAAAATTAACAGCATGTTTTCTATGCACTTTATGTACATGCTCTGTTCTAAAGTTATTCCTTAGTCCTCTTTTTTTTTTTTTTTTTGGCCAAGACCATAATGAGATTTTGGCCATATATTTTCCTCAAGCAAAGCAATATGAAACAGGCCAGATGAAAGGGACTTTGAGAGGTCAGGTTATTTTCATCCCTCTTCTCTTAGGAAGAAACATTCTTTACATTCTAAGAAAAGGAGCTATGATTCTATTTTTAGAGACATCAAGAGAAAGAGATTTTATAACTTTCTCTAATAATCTGTTCTAATGCTTAACAAATTTTGTCATTAGAAAACGAATCTTCATGTAAGTCCTTGTGCTACAGAATGAAATGTTTATTTTTCTGTTCTTGGGGAAAGAGAAAACAGCAAAAATTATCTACGTAAGAGACTTGTATATATTTTTAAACAATAAATTATCCTTAATCTATTTGCCATTATCCTTGTTGAATTTTCATTCCTCGAAGCAATAATCCTGATTTTTAAACTGTAAGGTGTTTGAAGTTTATTTACAAATATTTTCCTGGTCTAAGACACTAAAACTAAGTAACTGCTTATACTGTCATTATTTCCCTACAACTTGTAAAAATGTAAAGCTCTAATTACTATTTACATTGAATAAAAAACAGAATTTAAAATTCAACTTCTATTCTTTTTAGACCTTGAGCAATAATGTTCCCCCAACACAGTTTTCTTAAGTTGATCTTACATAAAAGGTTTATCAAATATATATTTTATATGGTACAATATCTAACTGAAAATAAAATGAACACAGTGTCATCAAACGTGGGAGGCTGGAAAGTTCATGAAATTTTAACGAGTCACCTTGAATAAGAAAAACATAGCAGGGAATGGTGATAGCTCACAGAATATTATTCATTCATATTCAAAGCCCTACTGTACAGAAATACGGTATCTAATTAGAAGGCTGAAGGGGTGACATGGTGGGAAGGAATTCTTATTTGTATCTATGTTTCATCATATTTTTACATATTATTTACCTTTCCAACCCAAAGGTATTTTTCTCTTCAATAAAATAATCTTTATCATCCAATATAAAAATATCTTCTATTACTTGATTGTATTGTATAATAATAAAAGTTCCAAACAACACACTTCTCAATATACTTTCAAAATGTTTTATAGTTAAAATGGCACATGCCAAATAATGATGCCAAAAGTACAGATAAAACCTGCTGACCAAAATCCAATACCCCACAAAATATATTTGTCATATTATACCAAAATCATGACATTTATAAGGATACATATGACTAAAACTCTATTAAATAAGACTGACAGACAATGCTTGTCTTAGAAGACTAGATAATGATCATGTATAGATGAGTGCCTCTCAAACCTGGATATACTTCAGAATCACCTGGAAAGCTTTTAAAATGGTGATGATATCTGAACTCCATTATGTAGACATTTTAATTTTTCTGGGATAGGTCCCGGACATCAGTATATTCAGAAGCTGGTCAAATGATTCTAGCCCAGAGAAAGGGATGTGAACTACTGATAAAGCAAAAAGAAATGATTTTTATATTCAGCATACACAAGAACTCGCAAGTCCTTCCCATCTAAGGGCAAGTTGAGGTTAAAGAAAGAGAAACCCACTTAGCCAGCTGAAGTAAAACTGTAATTTTATTGGCAGGAAAGGGGCAAATGTGTAGAAAGGGACCAAATGTGTAGAAAGAGCAGATAGACTCATGAGAAATGAGAAGTTGTCAATTTGCTAGTTTTACTGTCTCATCAGTGAGTTTCTCTGTGTCTCTTGGAAACCACATGACTTACTGTTTCCACTCTTCTGTTCACTCCACTCTCTATAAAAGCTGGATTCTACTATTTTCCCACAACCAAATATTTTGTTCAACCCTTGTAACAACCCAAAAGCTCTAGAGTTCACCAGCAGCTGTCTCAGACTCTTGTTCCCATTCTAAATTCCGAGGAGAGTAAATTCTTGCTTGCATTAAGCATCCTCCTCTAAAAAATAAGTTATAACCAAAGAGGAAACAAATGTACAAGGGGGGAATATGTGATCATAACAACTGAACTCATGTTCAATGAGTTTGTTTCTAAGATCTCTATTTTGTTCCACCGGTCTGTGTTTCTGTTTTTATTCCAGTACCGCTGCTGCACAACAGGGGACTTGTGTGATCCCAACAACTGAACTCATTTTTGAGGAGTTTGTTTCTCGGTTCCCTGTTCTGTCCCATTGGTCTATGTGTTTTTATGCCAGTACCATGCTGTTGTAGTTACTATAGCTCTGTAGTATAATTTGAAGTAAGGTAATGGGATGCCTTCAAATTTGTTCTTTTTCATTAGGATAACACTGTTTTTTCTTTTTTGTGGTTGCATATAAATTATTCTATGTTCACGGATTAGAAAAATCAATATTGTTAAAATGTCCATACTACCCAAAGCAATCTACAGATTCAATGCAATCCCTATCAAAATACCAATGACATTCTTCACAGAAATAGAAAAAAAAAAAAAAAAAAAACTATGCCAAATAATGTTATTCTAAAAGATGAAGAAAATCTTTCCTTGCAAGTACCCACTAAGTTGTTTTATTTATTATTATTTTTTTCCCTTTTGGTCTTAGTTGCTATCTTCTGTTCTATCTTTAGTTCACTACTCTCACCAGCTGTTGCCCATGAATGAAACCTACAATGGGCCCAAAACTATGATGATGGCTTATAGAAAAACACCTTTTGGGTATGCAGTCTCATACCACTCTCTGATGATTCTGGCCTGCCATGATGGGTATCTCCCTTCCAAGAGCAGGACTGGATAGAATATGAGGAATATATCATCATTCCCAAAATTACATAATGGTGTTAAGCTCACGTATGACTAGAGATAAAAATCACTGAATGGCCCATTAATATTAATACCACCCTTTCTGAAAATGGACATGGGGAGAGTTTTTCTGACACTGAAACTAACTCACTCACTCTCCACTGGTAATACCCCAATTAAAGAACAAAATGACCAGATACTACAATGGTATAACCCAAATATGGAATGAGTTTCTTTGGTTAACTCCATCTTTTGGTCAGCTTAGTCACTTGCCCTGCACTATACTGTAAATCAAAGAATAATTTTAAAGATAATTGGCCAAATTAAACAAGGACAGGAGATGAGTACCAAGATGCAGATGTTTACATAATATTACAAAGTACTGATTAGTATGTACAGAATGGGCACTATATCCAGGAATCTACTGGTTGGTCCCAAATGAAACGCTTTGGATATGTGGCACCAACTTATGGCCTTGGTTACCCTCTTTACCACCCCCTCCCCCACCACCAATTGTTAGGAAGATGTTCTTTGGGTTATACATGGGCACTAGGCCAGATAGTTCATAGCCTTACAAAGCCTGTGTATCTCCCTCATATGAAATCCTGCTGAGTTCCATCTGTTTTCCATTGGTATAGTCATGTTTTTCTTCCTTAACCAGGCACTGAAGATGTTATTTGGCATGTGGAAGCTCTAACAAATTATACAAAGAAAAATTTGAACGATTGCTTCATGAAAATCTCTCTTTTAAATACACAAGTTACTCTCATGAGAAACGCTGTCCTCCAAAATTGCATGGTTTTGTCATATTCACTGTTGCACAAGTGGGGACTTGTGTGATCCTAACAAATGAATGAATGCTATGTTAATATCCTTGATGCAAAAGACATAATCACTAAATTAATGACTGATATGAAAACCCAAACAACCAACCTCTCAGACCAAACTCCCACTATGAATGATCAGCTTCATGGATTTTTTGGGTCCTGGACTATCTAGGGGCAGAAGCTGCTTCTTAGTTTAGGTGTTACATGTTGTTTACTATCCTGTTTTTGCCTTTTCTATTGCTGCAACATTTGCCTTCAGTGGAGCCACTGCACTGCTGCTAAAGCTATAAAATATCAAGCACCCTCCCTCTAAGCCCAGGGACTATCATGAAAAAGGTAGGCATGTGAGATTGTAAGTGCAGTGTATATATATACATATACACTTTGTAAGTTCTGGGGTACATGTGCAGAACGTGCAGGTTTGTTACACAGGTATTCACGTACCATGGTGGTTTGCTGCACCCATCAAACCGCCACCTACATTAGGTATTTCTCCTAATGCTCGCCCTCCCCTAGCCCCCCACCTGCTGACAGGCACCGGTGTATGATGTTCCCCTTCCTGTGTCCATGTGTTCTCATTGTTCAACTGCCACTTACAAGTGAGAAGATGTGGTATTCGGTTTTCTGTTCTTGTGTTAGTTTGCTGAGAAAAATGGTTTTCAGCATCATCCATGTCCCTGCAAAGGACATGAATTCATCTTTTAATGCTTGCATAGTATTTCATGGTGTATAAAGAAAATGTAAGTGCTGGTTTTAAACTGTGGAGTATAGGAAAATAGCCTGCTGCATTGCAAGAATGATGCCATATGGAAGCAAAACTGATGACTGTGATATTTGATTCCGCATACCAAGCTATTCTGCAGCAAGGTCTTGAGACAATGCCTCATAAAGATGCTTATCTAACCTCCCCAGTGGTCACAAATGTTGGCAAGAAAGTCTGAAGTGTGACCGTCTGTACCTATTTTACACTAAAAGCTTGATAAATGAAGGATGTTTTTTGGAGAGCAGGTGCAAGGATCTACCATCTCACAGCCTCTCCAAGCATTGCTTCTGTTCATAAGTCCCTACTAACTCTTTTCTGCGAAATTTGATTTTTTTTTTTTTTTGCATCTCAGCTCCCTTAGCCGTTGAGGGTAGGTTTACACATACCTGCGCACCAGAGAACAAGCAAGTACTTTCACGGTCTAGCATATGGACTATTTTCACGTATATTTTAAAAGAATGTGCATACTGCTATTGTTGGCTAGGATTTTCTACATAACTTAGGTCGATTTTGTCGGTAGTGTTTAATATCCTTACAGATTTTTCCACCTACTTTTTTCTATCATTTATTGCAGAATGAGTATGAAGTTATCTATCAGGCCTTTCAATTTTGTCACTTCCGTGGCTCTGTTGTTAGGTACAAATACATTATGTTATTTCTTCCCAATGTATTGACACTTTTATCCTTATGACTCTTCTTTCTTTGCATTATTCCCTTCTTAGTCTATTTTGCCTGATGTTGATGTACTTATTCCAGCTCTCTTATGCTTACTGTTTGTATGTTGTAACTTTTCCCAACTTTTCACTTTAAACTTATTTTACTCTTTGAATTTAAAGTGCCTCATCTATAAATAGCATAGAGTTGGAACCTTTTTTTTTATCAATTTGACAATCTTTATCTTTTAATTAGAATGTCTACTCCTTCATATTTATTTTAATTATTATTACTACATTGTATTTATTAAACAAATATTTGATAAGTAATTATTTGAATAATAATCAATACGTTAGGATTTAGACCTGCCATTTTGCTTTTTGATTTAATTTTTTCTCATTTATTTTTTATTCCACTCTTCCTTCTCTACTACCTTCTTTGCATCAATGTATACATTTTATATTTACCTGTTGATTTTTTGGTTATATTTATAAGTTAGATTTTAATTGTTGCATTATTACAATATGAATCTTAAACTAAAAATAATATCCTTCAAGTAAGTACTGACTTATTGTCAGTAAAATAAAGCAAACTTATTCTAGTTTAGTATTTTTTGCTAGTTTAGTATCTCCTATCTTTTGCTATTATTTCTATTATAAACCCAACAATGTAGTCATTCAGACATACATATGCTTGTGTGTGTGAGACTCTTACTTTACTAAGTGTGATGGTTAATACTAGGTGTCAACTTGATTGGATTGAAGGATGCCTAGATAGCTGGTATTGTTTCTGGGTGTGTCTGTGAGGGTGTTGCCAGAGGAGATGAACATTTGAGTTTGTGGATTGGGAGATGAAGACCCACCCTTAATATGGGTGGGCACCATCTAATCAGCTACCAGTGTAGCTAGAACAAAGCAGGTGTAAGAAGATGGGATAAGCTGGCTTGATGAATCTTCCGGCTTTCACCTTTCTCCTGTGCTGGATGCTTCCATCCATTGTTCTTCCTGCCCTTGGACATCAGACTCCAATTTCTTCCACCTTTGGACTCCTGGATTTATATCAGTGGTTTGCCAGGGGCTCTCAGGCCTTTGACTACAGACTGAAGGCTGTTGGCTTCCCTACTTTTTCCCTACTGTTGGTTTCCCTAATTTTGAGGCTTTTAGACTTACACTGAGCCACTACTGGCTTCTTTCTTCCTCAGCTTGCAGATGGCCCATCATGGGACTTTGCCTTGTGATTGTGTGAGCTAATTCTCCTTAATAAACTCACAAATTTTTTCCCATTTCATAAGGTGGCTTTTCACTCTATTGATTGTTTCCCTGGGTCTGCAAAACATTTTAGGTTAATGCAGTCCCACTTGTTTCTGTTTTTACTTTCTGTGCTTTGGTGTCATATCCAAAAAAATCCCTGCCAAGACCAATGTCAAAGAACTTTTTCCCCATGCTTTCTTATAAGAATTTTATAGTTTCAGGTCTTAATTTAAGTCTTTAAAACATTCAGACTTAATTTATAAGTATGGTGTGAGATAAGAATCGACTTTCATTATTTTACATGTGGATATCCAATTTTCCCAACACCATTTACTAAAGAGACTATCCTTTAACTCTTCTGTATTCTTGGCACCCTTGTCAAAAATAGTTAATCATACACATGTGGGTTTATTTTTGAGGTATTTATTCTGTTCCCTTGGACTACATGTCTGCTTTTATGCCAGTATCACCCTGTTTATATTACTATAGCTTTTTATGATATAGTTTCAAAACAGGGAGTGTAAATGCATAAGCTTTGATCTTCATTTTCAAGATTGCTTCTGCTACTCGGGGTCTTTTGAGGTTCCATAGGAATTTTAGCATTTTACATTTCAGTGAAAAGCGCCTTTGGAATTTTAATAAGAATGGCACTGAATCTGTAGCTCACTTTGGGTGGTATGGACAATATAAATTATTACAATTCATAAACGAGGGATATGTTTAAATACTTGTCTTTTGGTTTCTTTCACAAACGTCTTAAGTATTCATTGTACAGATTTTACACCTCCTTGGTTAAACTTATTCTTATTTTTGATGCTATTATAAATGAGATTGCTTCCTTGATTTATTTTTCAGATAGTCTGTTGTTAGTGTATAGAAGCACATTTGATTTTTTTAATGTTTATTTTGCAGTCTTCAACTTTACTGAATTCATTTCCTAGTTTTAACAGTTTTTCGATGGCATTTTTAGGGTGTTCTATATACAATTATGCCATCTGTGAACAGAAATAAAGTAACTTCTTCCTTTCAAATTTGAATCTTTTCTTTCTTTCTCTTGCCTAATTGCTCTGGCTAGGACCTCCACTGATACGCTGAATAGAAGTGTTCTGAGTGGGCACCCTTGTTCTGTTCCTGAGGTAGAGGGAAACTTTTCAACTTTTCACCACTGAGTATGATGTTAGCTGTGGATTTATCATACATGGTCTTTATAATGTTGAAGTGCACTCCTTCTATACATAATTTGTTGAGAGATGGTATCATAACAGGATATTGAATTTTCTCCAGTGGTTTTCCATATGTGATCAATCATGATTTTCAATCTTTCATTCTTAATGCGGTTATGAAGAAATCATACTTTGACCCCTGTGATAAATCGTACCCTATCATAGCATAGGATCTTTTTAATATGCTGCTGAAATTAGTTTGCTACTATTTGGTTGTGCATTTTGCATATATGTATCAAGGATATTCACCAGTACTTCCTTTTCTTGTACTATCCTTGTCTAGCTTTGGTATCAGGGTAATGTTGTCCTCATAAAATGAGTTTGGAAGTGTTCACTTCTCTTCACATTTTGGAAAAATGACTGGCATTAATTGCACTTTAAATGTTTGGTAGAATTCACCTATAAAGCCTTCTGGTCCTGAATTTTTATTTGTTGGGAGTTTTTTTGTTTTTTGTTTTTTGTTTTCCTGATGCAATCTCTTTATTCATTATTGCTATGTTAAGATTTTCTATTTCTTCAGGATTCAGTCTTGGTAGGTTGTATATTTCTAAGAATTTATCAATTTCTTCTAGATTATCCAATATGTTGGCATATAATGTTCACAGCAGTCTCCTATGATTCTTTGCATTTTTGTGGTATCCAGTGATATCTCCTCATTAATTTATAATACTATTTGAATCTTCTCTCTTTTTTCACTTATTCTAGCTGAAGATTTGTCAATTTTGTTTATCTTTTCAAAAACACGACTCTTAGTTTTGTTTACCATTTCTATTGTCGTGTGTGTGTGTGTGTGTGTGTGTGTGTGTGATTTAAGCTAGGTCAAGGGTAGGTAGGACAAAAGGCTTGTATTTTGGTGTGAGTGCATGCATGACTGTAGGCAGGCTGCCTCTAACAGAGGGAAAACCATGTCTTTTTTAATCAGTTTGGATCTTCAAAAACCACAAAGCATGAGCAAGAAGTAAAATTACTGGTGACAGTTAAGTCAGAGATTTGTTGTTTTTAAGTCTATCATCTTTCTAATTTCATTTATTTCTGTGCTAATCATTTTTATTTCCTTTATTATGCTGCCTTTGGGCTTAGTTTATTCTTCTTTGTCTAGTTATTCTAGGTGTAAAGTTAGGTTGTTTGAGATTTTTCATTTTTAAGGTAATCATTTACTGCTATGAACTTCACCCTTAGAACTGTTTTTACTACAACTCATAAGATATGCTATGTTGTGTTTCTATTTTTCTTCATCTTAATACATTTTTGCTTTCCATTTTTATTTCTTGTTTTATCCACTGGTTGTTCAAAATACACATCCTTGTGAATTTTACAAGATTCTTCCAGGAATTGATTTCTAACTTCATACTATTGTGGTCAAAGTATGTATATATGAGATGATATCAACGTTCTTAAAGTTGTTAAGACTTCTTTTGTTGACCAACATATACCCTATCCTAAAGAAAGTTCTTTATAGACTTCAAAAAATGTGTATTCTGCTGCTGTTCGATGAAATATGTCTGTTTGGGCCATTTTAACTACAATGTTATTCAAGTCCAATTTTTTTTTTTTTTTTTCTGTCTGGATGGTCTATTATTGAAAGTGTGGTTCTGATGCCCCTTACTATTACTGAGTGGCCATATCTTTCTCTTCAGTTTTGTTAATATTTGTATCTAAAATATATTTAGGCGCTTTGATGTTAGGTTCTTAGATGTTAACAACTGTCATATCCTCTTGGAGGAACTGACCGCTTTAACATTATACAGTGACATTTTTGTGTCTGTGACAGTTTTAGAATAAAAGATTCTTCTGTCTGATATAACTACAGCCACTCCTGCATTCCTTTATTTACTATCTGAATGGAATATCTTTTCCATCCCTTTACTTTCATCCCAGCTGTGTTGTTAAAACTGAAGTGAGTTCCTTTTAGGCAGCCCTGTGGTTGAATCTTTTTTTTTTTTTTTTTTATCTATTCATCCACTCTATGTCTTTTGATTGAAGAATTTAATTCAGTTACTTTTAAAGTAATTATTGACAGGTAAGGGCTTACTACTTCCATTTTGTTAATTATTTTCTTACTATTTTGTAATTCCTTTGTACATTTCTTCTTCTCTTGCTGTGTTCCTCTTTGATTTATTAATCTCTTCCTGTGGTATGCTTTCATTTTTTATCTTAATCTTTTCTGTATCAATTAGAGGTTTTTTTCTTTGTGGATATCACAAGCTCGCATAAAGCATCTTATTTATAACATTCTAGTTGAAGCTGATAATAACTTTAATCACATACAAAAACTACACGTTGACCTCTTCTCTAACCTCTTCTTTCCTCTCTTCCATCAATAACATGCTATTGATATCACACTTTACATTATTTCATACTGTATATCCATTAACAAATTATTATAGCTATAATTATATTTGACAATTTTGTCTAATTTTTATACTAGAGTTAAAATGACTTATACACACCATTACAATATTAGAGTTTTCTGCTTTTCACTACATATTTACCTTTTCCAGTGAGTTTTATCATTTCATGTATTTTCATGTTGTTATTCAGTGTCCTTTCATTTCAACCCAAAGAACTCCCCATAGCATTTCTTGTAAGACAGGTCTTGTTATGAAGTACCTCAGCTTTTCTTTGGGACTCTCTTTATCTCTCATTCATGAAGGACAGCTTTGCTGGATAGAGTATTCTTGGGTGTCTTTTTCCTTTCAGCACTTAGAATATATAATCCTACTCCTTTGTGGCTTGTAAAATTTCTATTGAGAAATCTACTGATAATGTTATGGAGGTTTACTTGTATGTGATCAGTCTCCCTTACCACTTTTAAGAGTCTCTCTTTAATAGCAAGCTCAGAAAAAAAAAAAAAAATCCATACACTATGGTCAAATGATTTTCAATAAAGTTGCTGTTAACACACACTGGGGAAAAAAACATTCTCTTCAATAAATAGTGTTGGGAAGGCCAGGCGCAGTGGCTCATGCCTGTAATCCCAGCACTTTGGGAGGCCGAGGTGGGCGGATCACGAGGTCAGGAGATCAAGACCATCTTGGTTAACACAGTGAAACCCCATCTCTACTAAAAACACAAAAAATTAGCCAGGTGTGGTGACATGCGCCTGTAGTCCCAGTTACTCGGGAGGCTGAGGCAGGAGAATAATGTGAACCTGGGAGGTGGAGCTTGCAGTCAGCCAAGATCGCACCACTACACTCCAGCCTGGATGACAGAGTGAGACTCCGTATCAAAAAATAAATAAAATAGTGTTGGGAAAACTGGATATCCACATGCAAAACAATAAAATTAGATTCTTATCTCACACCATATATAAAAATTGACTCAAAATTGTTTAAAGACTTAAACATAAGACAAAAAATGTAAAATTACTAGAAGAAATCATAGGAGAAATGTTCCATAGCATTAGTCTGAGCAATATTTTTTTGTATATGACCCAAGAGGACATGCAATAAAAGCAAAAATAAACAAGTAGAATTACATTAAGCTGAAAAGGTTATGTATAGCCAAGGAAATTATGAAAAGAGTTAAAAGACAACCTATGGAGTGGGAAAAAAATATTTGCAAACCCTGTATAAGGTAAGGGGTTAATATCCAAAATATCTAAGTACTTAAAAGATAGAAAGAAAACAAATAATATGATTTACAAATGAGCAAAGAACCTGAATAGACATTTCTCAAAAGATGACATACAAATGGCCACCAGGCATATAAAAAATCTGCTCAATATCACTAATCATCAGAGAAATGCAAATCAAAACCACAATGAGATGTCACCACACACCTTTTAGAATGGTTACTATCAAAAAAGCAAAAGATAACAAGTACTGGCAAGAATTTGCAGAAAAGGAAACCCTTGTAGACTGTTGGTGTGAGTGCAAATCAGTACTGTCATTATGGAAAACATTATAAAGTTTCCCCAAAAAAGTAAAAATACAACTATCATATGATCCAGACATCCTACACCTGGGAATATATCCAAAATAAGTAAAAGAGTATTTTGAAAAAACATATATTCTCCCATGTTCATTGCAGACTTACAATAATTAAGAGCTGGAATCAATTTAATTGCCCATCAATACTTTATCTGAATAGATAAAGAAAATGTGGTATATATACACAATGGAATACTATTCATCCTTAAAAAAAAAACAAAATCCTGTCATCGGCAATAAAATGGATGAACCTGGAGGACATTATATTAAGCGAAATAAGCGAGGCACAAAAAGACAAATACTCTATCATCTCTCTTACATCAGAAATCTAAAAAGGTTGAACTCATAGCAGTAAAGAGTGCTGTGGTGGTTATCAGTACAGGGTTGAGGTAGTGAGGAGGTGTGGGAGGTGTTGGTCAAAGGATGATCAGAGATGTTGGTCCAAATTTCAGTTAGATAGGAGAAATAAGTTCAATTGATGTATTGTAAAAATGGTTATACCACATAAATACAGTTAATAATAATGTATTCTTGAAAATTACTAGAGATTAGATTTTAAGTTCTCTCAGCACAAAAGGTATGGTACATATGTGATGTAATACTTATGTCAGTTAGCTTGATTTAGCCACTCCACAACGTACAGATATTTCAAAACACCATGTTGTATAAGATAGATACAACTTTTTTGTTAATTTGAGAAAAGATACTCTCTTTATCCTTCACTTTTCACAGTATGATCATAATGAGTCTCAAAACAATTTTCTTTGGGTTGATCTTGCTTTCAGTTCTCTAAACGTAATGAATCTGGATGCCCATATCTCTCCCAAGATTTGGGAAGTTTTCAATAAGTATTTTGCTAATTTTTAGTTTTTCTATTTTTATAAATTAAGGAAGTACCTGTGCAGGTTTGCTACATAAATATATTGCATAGTGGTGGAGTTTGGACATCTAGTGTGGCCATCGCCCAAATAGTAAACATTGTACCCAATAGGTAATTTTTCAACATTCACTCTCCTCCCTCCCTTCCCCCTTTTGTAATCATCAATGTCCACTATTTCCTCTATATGCCTAAGTGTACCTACTGTTTAGTTCCTACTTATAAGTGAGAACATGGAGTATTTTTCTGTTACTGATTTCACTAAGTAATTATTTAAATAATCTTTCCTTTGGTCTCTTGTGTTTCCTTCTGGCACTACCATAATCCATATATCTATAATCTTCTGGTGTTTCATAGATCTTTTACATCTTTTTTACACTTTTTAATTATTCTTCCTTTTGTTCTCTATAGTTGGCTAATTTTAAATGATCTGTTTTTGAGCTTACTAATTCTTTTTGCATGTGATTGAATCTGCTATAGAATTTCTATATAGAATTTTTCAGTTCTCCAATTCTTCACCTCCAAGATTTCTGTTTAGTTCTTTTTTATGGTTTCTATTTCTTTGACTTCTAATTTTATTCATGTATTATTTTTCTAATTCATGTGGTTAGATATCTGTGCTGTCTTGCATCTTATTGAGCTTATTAATATGATTATTTTGAAACATTTTTCAGGTAATTTTTAGATCTCCATTTCTTTATGGTTAGTTATTAGAGCTTTATTAGTTTCTTTTGGTGGCGTCATATTTGCTTAATTGTCACCTGTGTAGCCTTGCATGGTTGTCTGTGCATTTGAAGGAGCAAACACCTCTTCCAATCTTTTTAGACTCATTTATGCCAATAAAAGCTTTATCTTGTTGGATCCCTGGGCTGATAGAATTGCACCTGGGATTGCAGTCTAGTGGTGTTGGAGCCAGAGCACATGGCTGTTGCTGGATCTGCAGTGAGGTCCAAGGCTGTTGGGATGGTTACCACCCCACCAAACACCAGGACCTTAAGCAGGTATGGATAATGTGTAGTCCCTAAGTGAACTAGACTGGCTTCTGGACCTTGGTCAGTAGGGTGGGAAATAAACTGAGGGCCAGGTTCTTGGTCTGTAAATGGAAGGCCCCATTAGCAGGTGCACAGATGAATGTAGCCTTCCTGTGGGTCTCTGGGAGGGCTCCTGCTAGGTCATTGGCTGTTTCTCTAGTAGAAAATCCCTGCTAAAGAACATGGCTTACAGGAATTGGATCACCTGGCTGCTTCAGTGTCCACAGTTCAGATCAAAGTCTGCATATCTGCTCCAGGGAACACAGACAATGTGTCTACCTCCAAGCCCCTGGGTAAGCAGAACTTCTCTCAGAGTACATCTGAGAAGGTCTGGAGCCAAACTACAAGACCATTTCAGAATCTGCTGTGGGTCCAGGGTTGTCAAGCTTGCTGGGCAGCACAGATAGGCATATCTCCCAACTGTGTAGGCAGGACTGATTTCATATTTTTTTAATACACATATTCATCAACATGATGTAGTTATCCCTTTAATTATTTTACTTCCTTTGTTAATATTCTTAAGTTTTTCCCACAGAGATACTACTTTTATTTTTAGTCTTATACATTTTTTGTTGCTATTGTCAATGAAATTTTTTTCTTAACCAACTTTCTAACACATCACTAATGGCATAAAGCAGCTTTAAATTTGAGTAATGCCTTCCCATCCAAAACTTTGTTAAGTTCTGTTATTTCTAATCATTTGTAGATTCTCTTGGATTTACTATATGCATTAATCATATTAACTACAAATATAAACAGTTTTACTTCTCCCCTTCTATGCCGTATTACTTATTTCTTTTTCTTGTCTTATTACATTTCCTAGCACCTCCTGTTAAATATTGTATAGAAGGAATAATGTTTGACATCCTTGTAATATTTACTATAAAAAGGGAATGTTTACAATTGTTTATATAGTACCTTTACTTGTAGCAATGTTAGTTTTTGTTGAAATACATGATCCCCACTTAGATTCCTTTAAAGAAAATTATTAATTATTTAATATATATTACTCTTTTATTCTAAATTCAATAACATGTTTACAATTTTACCTTAGTGAGAGACTGCTCATAATTAAGAAATCATGCATAAAATCACTCAGTATCAGCTGTTACCATGACAGTCACTCAAAATTTGAGAGAGATATATATATAATTTCCCCAACAAAAACCTCTTCACTCCACTGTATTTTTCCTTTACGAATCTTCCCCTATAGATATACTTTTCACAAGAACATTAAGAAAATAGTTTAATCAAATAATTCCCATTCCATAACTTTTTATTTTTATTTTTTTAAACAGGAATAGTGGATACCTGAAACGCATTTAGGAATGTTAACTCAGAGACTGTGAAAGGCAAAAACAAGGTAAAACTCTGGTTATGCTTCAGATGTTTCTGTGGCATTCATTCAAAACTAAATATGTGACAGGTACCATCCAAGACTGTAATACTGTAAATCTGATGGGAGCAATCTAGATAATTTTAATATCCAGTGAGGATGAGGGACTCTGGTTAAGCCAACAAAGCTGATGACTATTTATATACAACTACAGTCGAAAAAAATGGCAGTTCCTTCCTCAATTTCCTGCTATCTAGCTGTAAAAGTAAGAGCCTGGGGCCAAAAGCTCTCTAACAAAGAAAAGTAAACTGAAATCTCTACTCACATCCACTCTTTCCAAATTAAATACTAGTAATTTCTCTCACCTTCTCACAAAAATAAACCTTCTCATAAAAATGAGCAAATGTGCAGTGACATATACATACACAATATCCTTGCTTTGCTTTTTCATTCTTGGTAACTGCTTTGCAGAATCATGTACTAGAGTCAGATAAAACTTAAGGGAAAAGTAGTGAGATACGAGAAATGTCTAGTCTGTGCCCTATCATTGCCTTCACTCAAGACCCTCCCTCTTATTCTTTCTGCTATGTCTTTCTCCATTCCAAAGAGTTTACTGAAAATATGGAAAATATGATATTTCTAGATACCAAATTAGGCTTGTTATCTCCAAGTGGTAATATATACTTGAGAAGTGCTTGAAACAAATTTTCACAAAGATGTTAATGCTACATGTGGCCTTTATGGATCATCTCTTACTCCAGAGAGCTGCATTTAAGAATAAAATAATAATATTTGCATAAAGTTTTACATATTTACAAAGTGCCTCCAAAAACATCATTTTATCCTCCTCCAATCCATTTTCAAAAGATAAAATGCAGTCTCAGAGAAGGCATATATTTTTCCAATAAGTGAAAAACTGATTTCCCAATCCAAATCCCCAATGATTTCCTGAATTCTATACTATCTTAGCTCCAGTGATCAGCAGATGGAGAAATTTCAGCGTTACTATGTCATAAAAGTAAGTGGAATGGGAATAGGGCATATGGTCAAACTTCTAATAAGCCTCAGTGCTTGAATATCCTTTGTGCTTTGCGACTGAGATCTTGGGAACTTTGGACAAATAGCTCTTTATAAAGTGAGAATGAGAAATAGAAAGATTAATACGAGTCGCCTAGGATGGCAAGTGAACAGGACTCAGATGGCCAATTACATTTTTTCTTCCATTTATCATGGGGTATAAAAGGAGAAATTATTCCATCAAATATGGTATTCTGAAAAACCAACTCGGGGCAAGTCAGTTTAATTTGACATTTACATTTAACAATGCTAAACATCCAGTCATTTGCTATTACTTACCAGACTGCAAATTTTAAAAGTGCTTCGTAATAACCCCTGTGTTTGAATTGTTGTTCTGCCAGATGTAATTGACACTCTTGCACCTAAGGATGTACACTTGCTTCAGGATGAATTCCCTTGGTATTTAATTAATTCAAAAGGAATGAAGTCTCATGTACATAGATTTGAAATGCATCAAAGAGATACATTAATCTATTTTTATATAGCATTTGTTGATGGGCAGAAAGTCTCCCCCAGTTGCTGAGTCAGGTTATGTCAATCCATCATTTGCCAAAACAGCTAGCATGTGATGCCTGCTCAACACACAGTGTCTCCTCAGTAACAGTTTAAATTAGAAAACACATAGCATCATATTGAGAGACTGGTGATCACTACAGCATCTGAAAACTTCAGTAGTACCCATACTAAATCATCAAAAAAAAGGAAAGAGAGTTTGTTCTTTCAGTTACTTATTGGTGTGTGTATATATTCTGAAATCAGTTGACTCTATAGCACAGTGGTTCTCCACGAACAATGAGCATTAGAATTGCCTGTGAAACTTAGAAACTTCACATTCCCAGAGATTCAATGGGTCTGGTTGGAATTCATGCATCACTACTTAAAAAATAGGCTAAAGACTACTGCTAATTTTATGTCAGTTAGCAGAAAAATTGGAAGAAGAAATGCACACTGTATTTCTCTGTAGCTGTTTAACTTGATTTCTCTTAATTCAATTATTTAAGATTAGATTGCTATAAAAAGAGGTTTCAGTATTATTCTCTAAGGAACGTATCTTCTGGCAAAATATAAAAACTAAACAATAGTAAACATATATTGATAAGTGGACATACACAAATTTTGTTTAAATGTAGGATGCATTAGTGTTCAAACGTTCTGATTTGAGGTGATTTGATTTTACTTTGAAATCATGTAAAGCATATCCTACTGGCAACATTTAATTCCTAACATTTTTTTCAACTTGCTGTTCTTTTTCATAAAAAATGCTTACCATAAAACAAAGAGATATTCATGAAAATTAATAAAATAAAAAAGAGGCCTCTTACTTTGGACTAAAATTGATCTTATATTTTAGAAAAACTTGCTTCCACAACACAAATTAAAACTCTTGATGAAGTAAACTAAGACATCTTACTGAGCCTGTTCTGGTGTCAAGTACTTACAAAGACAGGAAAAAAATACATACTTCTGTTATATTTTCTATAGTTTCTAGCATCTGAAGTTATTACTGTCATGTAGAGCTGTCAGCTTCATCTGATTTTTCATGGTGTTTATTAAGATCCATGAAAATAAAATTGAACACATCTGTAAAGTAAAACAAGCTTTTTATCATGAAGGAAGGTATTTTTTAAGTTATTTTGCCATTTGTCTTTTCTATATCCTGAGGTATATGCCTATCACAGGGTAAGCAGACATTGCTATATATATGCTCACTTGCAACCCAGGATTCATCCAACTGAATTCTCTTAGATAAACCTAAAGTCATTGGATTTGTGATTGCCAAGAAATAGAAAGGCAGAAAGTCTCCATCTTTCAAATAGTGATCACTGCAAAATGCAGGAAAAGTCATTTCTTCTGTTTCCCAGATAAAAATGTCACCATGATTTCCCTTGAGCATGCAGAAGGTTAAACAAAGCTGCAGCTGACCACAAACATAAACAGTGGAAAAAACCAATAGATTTTCAAAAAAATATAATAACCCCTTCATATTTTCAGGCAAAAGCTCTAAAGAGAAATGAAGTTAATTTAAATGGTTGCCGATTACAATACGTGCTGTATTTACTCAGTCATAGTCTGCTCTAGATTTGAAGTTGCTAGGTGTTTGATTGAAAATAATAATAATTTTACATATATCTATTAAGTTATTCATTCAAAACTTATATTTAAAATCTTACTCTTATGTGCAAAACATGTATCAGCAATGGCTGTGTTTCCAGCTCAATCAAAGCTACATATAAGAACCTATAGATAACACTCAACAGATTAAACTGCGAAATTACAGAAGTGGCCCTAATCTTCTCGTTGCTTTCTAAGTTGCATCCTCTTTCCCCTTGAAAGCAACCTGTGACTTCCCTCTTTCAGACCTTTTCCCTTATGAAAAAATTAAAAAGATTCAATGTCATCTGGCCAATATCTCAACCATACTGGAATAAAGTCTCCAAAATATTTTCATTTTTATATTTTGTGGTATAAAATGGAAAAGAATTTCAGACAAAACTGAGTAAATGAAAATTTATTGAATGCTGTATCTTAAGTCATAACTCAATAAAGTCACTTTAAAAGCTGTGAGTAGATGAAGAAGATATCTTTTAGAAACAGCAGTCCTTTTCCTCATGTATAAAATCACATAATGTCTTACAGGCTGATAATGAAGATTCATCTACTTTCACTGTTTTAGGGTGCCTAGTCAAAATGGACTCAAGTTCTCCCCTCCTCTCATCCCTTCCTTAATCCTAACCAAGAGTTTAACTTTTATTTCCTACAGAAATTCTAAATACCAGAATTCAAGCTGCATTCACAACATTCCACAACATTCCCCTCTCTCCATTCTGAGTACCAGTGACCTGTGACTTCTCAGAGCAGAAGATACAGGAAAAGGTCAATTCTTCTGTTTCCCAGACAAAAATATCACCATGATTTCTCTTAAGAGTGCAAAGGGTTAAAAAAAACACACAATCCATGCATTTGGCCCTGAAACCCAGTGGGTAACCACTGCAAATAAATCATCAAAGATTTATTTATAGACTAAAAGGAAGAAGAGTTCTCTGAGCTTAGAGGAAAGACAATAGCAGAATACAGGGCCTTGGGCTCTCAGGAGCTCAAAATAAGGAAACCATAGCTTTGACAAGGCAGCAACTGTCCTGTTTAAGAACAGAGTCTCTTAAGTAGGCCTGCCTGGGCCTCTTTATGCTTGTTTCCTCATCTGTAAAATAGAGATAATAAAATACCTTTCCTGGGTTGTTACAGAGATTAAATGATTGCAAAACACATAGAAAGAACTTAATATAGACCATAATGAGTGAGAAATTAGAATCAAAATATTTTCAAAATTTAATGTTTATGTGAATTACCTGGGGATATTATTAAAAATGAGAATTGAATTCCATAGATCTGGGATGAGGCTTGAGATTCTGCATTTCTAATAAGCTCCCAGGTGATACCAACATGGCTGCTTTATGGACCACATTTTGAGTAGCAACTTTTTAATGTATATTAACATGCTGTGGAGGAAAATAACGTGCAATTTCTGGGAAATCTAACTACACTGATATAGACAGGTCGTAAGTATTAGAAAAATAAAAGAAAAAGAGATGTCCATTTAGCTCTACAAAAGCAAAACCTAATTATCATGTGATACAGTATCAGTAAACATAGTAGTGTCAGATTAATTTTTATCACACTTTATTTTAAAAGTAAATCTGACCAGATATGGTAGCTTAAACCTATGATTCCAGCACACTGGGAGACTAAGAAAGGAGGATCGCTTGAAGTCAGGAGTTCAAGAAGAGCCTAGGCAGCAAAGCAAGATCCTGTCTCTATAAAAAACTAAAAAATAAATAAAAATAAAAATAAAAAGTTTTAAAAATTAGCTGAGCATGGTTCTGTGTGCATGCAATCTCGGCTACCAGAGTGGCTGAGATCAGAGGATCACTTGAGCTCAGGAGTTCAAGGCTGCAATGAGATATGATCACACCACTGCACTTCAGCCTAGGTAGCAGAACGACCCCATCTTTTTCTAAAAAGAGTAAATTCTATACATAAATATTAATATTCATATATGTGGCTTATTGGAGCACACTTGATGATTTTGGCATGATGATCCTGACTTACACTTTTAACAGAAGAGACATTAGATAGTCATCAATTCAACTATTCAATAAGATAATATTAGAATTAGAATTACTTAATTCAATTGGACTATAATATGTTAAGGATTGTGCTAGGTCCTTAGTTTAGTTTCAAACATGGGGGAAACAAAAGGTCATAATTTAAAGAGATAAACAGTAGATTAATTAATAGATTAACACATATATAATATGAAAAGAGAAACCACAAGAAGGTCAAAGAAAGAAGCCTTTGCCCACAGCTGCACTGCCAGGGTCCTACCTGCAGACCCAGGCTGCACGAAGGATGAATAACGTACTCAAACTCCAATATTCAGTGAAAGAGCTGTGATGGGGCCGGGCTACTCACAGAAAGAGTTGCGGCAGCTGTGCCCTGACTAGCTGGCCTTGCGGACATTTATTAAGCACAGATTTAACGACAAAGGGCTTTGAGTCAACACACCTGTGGGTAATTAGTCTGGTCACCTTCCCCCAGAGAGATCAGTCCTGCCTGCAAAAGGTCAGTCTTAGGACCACATGAGTAAACAAGTTCTTTAGATAAACTCCCTTATATTCCTTTGTACCTACTCTAAGCTATTAACTCAAAGTAAGAGGATTAGGCTGCCTTCAGCCAAATCTTTTACTGATGCTACGCAAACCTCCCAGTCTTCCAAGAAGGTTTGTGTCTATTTCCTATATCTTTATCTTTAAATTTTTCCCACCACTCAGACTGGACTCCAACACTGCACGTAGTCAGCCTGCAAGCTCGTCTGCAGTGATCCTTGAAATACTCTGCTTTTTCTTAAGTTGACCTGAAGAAGTCTCCATTATTTGCAAACTCTTTAGAATACCTGTTATTTTCCAATACCCATCCATTTTAGTTAGCTACTGACTAAAATTCTGACTTTCAGATATTCCCAATAATTTCAAATGCCTATCATGTTAAGAGAGTCAGATATTTTCTCATCAGGAAAAATAGGAGAAATAGTGCTTGTTTTAAAGTGTTAATTCTCAAAATGAACATGAACAACCACAGCCATCTGCATGCCATGTTCCTCTGTTGTCTGTTTCTAGGAGTTTCCAAACTAAAGCATAGAAGTAAGGGGGAATTTTGTATTTTGACAGAGATAACTGGGAGACAAAAACCAGGGAAAGGGGCAAATTATTAACAACAAAAAAACAGCTATGGTAAAATGGCATAACATATTCACAGTCACTAGTAACAGAAACAGCAATTAAAAGGCACAGCAATTAAAACAGCAATTAAAATCTTAAGCTCAGCAAAAATCATATGCAAATATGATAACGCTTATATATTTGTAATTTTAAATTATTATTTTGGATTATTTATACTATTCTTCCCCAGCATTAGCTCAGAAAATTAAGTTGTTTATATGCAAGTAATAGTAAGACTGCCAGCACATTAAGATTTGAGAATTCATCTTCAGCAAATTTGTGACAAGGGTACTAAATTATCTGGTTATCACAGTTACATATTAATCATATGAAAAGCTTATGACTTGGAACACCTTTCAGTTCTCACCTTATTAAGCCTCTGAGTAGCATGCAGCAAAGCTGACTATACTGTTCTATTGGCTTGCACGACAATACTTTCCTAATTTTTCTCCTATTGCTTTAATCCTCTAATTCTCTAACTTCTTTGCAGGCTTCTTCTTCTCTACGTGACCACTAAATGTTGGCACTCCTCTGGGCTCAGTATTAGGTCCTCCTCTCTTTCTAATCCTCATTTGTTTTCCCATAGCCATAAAAAACCTCTATATTCTGACAAAGACTAAATTTATTTCCATGCCAGTACTTTCCTTTAAGTGCCAGATTGAAAAGTCCACTGATTTGCTTTGCTTTGCAAATCTGTCTTGCAGTCATCTTACAATTATCATTAAACTCAATACGTGTGAAAGGGAACTTGGGCTCCCCTCTTTTCCCAAGACTGTTCTCCTTCCAGGCTTTCTTATATCTCTAAATGGCACCTCTATGCACCCAGTTATTAGTGATCAGAAATTAGGAATACTGTTGATGTCTATTTCTCCATATCAAATCCTTACATTTTCCCCCTAATACTTACTGGATTTTGGTATTTATTTATTTATTTAATTTTATTTATTTGAGACAGGGTCTCACTCTTGTCACCCAGGCTGCAGTGCAGTGGTGCAATCATGGCTTGCAGCAAGGGTCAAAGACTCTCCCATCTCAACCTCCCAGGTAGCTGAGACTACAAGCACTCACCACACTGGCCAGCTATTTTTTTGTATTTTTAGTAGAGACAGGGCTTCTCCATGTTGTCCAGACTGGTCTTCAACTCCTGCGCTCGGGCAATTCACCTGCCTTGGCCTCCCAGAGTGCTGGAATTACAGGCATGAGCTACCACACCTGGCCTGGATTTTTACTTGTATTAAAGTTGTTCAGACATATTCCAAAGGACAGTTTTATAACATTTATTCCGTAGCAAGTAGCACCCTACTCCTTTCCACCATCACTTCTATTTGCAACTCTTCTAGCTGATTGTTTTTTGTATTTACCTGTATTACTCTCAATAACATAAAAAATGCTGATTTTCTACTATGGATGCTTATAATTTGACTTTCTTTGCCCTGCACTAATCTCCCTTTTCTCCCTCTCTCCCTCCTTCCCTTCCTTCCCACTACCCCCCAACTCTCTTGCCTGTTCTCTCACCTATACACACACATTTCTTCAGTAATTTTGCTATATCACTACTCAATGTTTAAACTACACACAGCCAAGCAATGTAAAATACTATGTAACTTTTCCATTTTGGTACATTTTTCCTATTGTAATTACCTTGTTTTATTCATTGGCATAATTTTTATGTACCAAATCTTCCAAACCATTATTAATTGATGGTTTTCATAACGATTTTTTTTAATTTAAAGGTTTTAATTCCCTGAAAAATTTAAAACACCATTTTCTTTTTTTCCTAGTTGTAAAATATGCTTTTACCTTTCTGAGAATATACACATTTTAAATGTAAGTTTTGCATTTCTAACTGCTCTTTGGTTTCCCCATATTTTCTTCAGGATCTAAGTTTTGTCATTACATTATTTCCTCAGGTATCTGCTAATCCTGATTATATGGGTATACTTAAGAGCAAGGACTGAAAGCTAACTAGAAGCTCTTGGTTCGTGGGTGAGGCTTGTGCACTGTAAGCTTTAGTGTAGGATGATTTGGCTGCTTTTTTCCTTTAGGAAACTTTGATATCAATACGTTCATATATTTCCTCTTGGGATGGTCTTTTTATTCTATGTTTTATTTCAAACGAAAAAATATCCAGTCTTTTACTGATTGTGGGAGGACAATTCCCCTTTCCTGAGGCAGAAGAGGGACTCCAAGATTCTAAGTGCTTCCAAAGCACACTTCTGATCAATCATCCTTATTTTATATTCTAGCACCTAGCTTCCATTCTTTCTTCCAGAGGTAACTAGTAGAGCTACTTTATGAGTCTTTGGCAGATTCTACTGTGTTAAATTAGTTAATAGCTTTCTCAAATTCTCCTTTATGGTTCTGTTTTCTTGGGTCTGCTAAGGGATTCATCAACTGTCTATTTCTTTCTAGCTTCTAATATTTTTTTTGCTGTTGCACAGTCTCATGTTCTCCATATGTTTGCACCTTTTTAAAAAAGTTCTTTACTATCATTTTCATCAGGATAGGAGCCAGTTTAGATTTGTGTCCTCAATCTACCAACTTTAAAAAAAAAAGCTTCCAGTGTATACTTTACCCCAGTATATAATGTAGGTGCATACATATCTCCACTTCTACTTACGGGACCAAAGTAAGCCACTATCCACTCTCACCTGGACTACTACATAGCATAAGTCGTTTCTCTTGCTACCTCTTATCTCTTGCTAATCAATTATCCTAATGCTATCTAAAGTAAGGTTTTAAAATCTAAAACAATCAATGACTTGCCATCACGTATCAAATAAAACCCAAATTCCTTGCCATGGCCTGTCTAGTTAAGATGTTTTGTGGTAGCAAGCTGTAGAAAACCAAATTCCAACTACCTTAAATGGTACCAAAATGCACTGACTCATATCATTGGAAATTCAGAAACAGCAGAGACTTCAGGGTTGACTTAACATGGCTCTGGCTTAGATTTACTTTGATTCTCTAGGTTTTATCCTTCTTTATGTGGCTGTTTATCCTTTCAGATGGCAGCAAGATAACTGTAAGAGTTCCAGTTTTACATCCTTCACAAAAGAGTAGCAAGAGAAAGAAATAAAAGTTGCTTCTCATAATCTTCCAGAGAATGAGGAGAAAAGTTCCCAGAAGTCTGAAAGAAGCCACTACTGAGGGCTCACTGGACTGAAATGCACCAAGTTTCTATTCCTGGCAAAGGAGATTAAATTAGAATTATCCTTAGACCAAGGAGCTCTATGGATAGCGGCATGGTCTACTTGGAGGAAGGCACAGATATTTTAGTAAAATCAAAGGGTAAGAGTGAAAATTAATACTGGTTAGGTACAGTAAGCAGAAAAAAGCCCCCAAAAGATATTCACATAAAGTCCCTAGAATCTGTGACTGTTACCACTTTATTTAGAAAAAGGTCTTTGCTTCTGCACAGCAAAAGAAACAATCAGCACAGTAAACAGACAACCCAGAGACTGAGACAAAATCCTTGCAATCTATACATCCAACAAAGGACTAATAGCCAGAATCTACAAGGAACTCAACAAATCGGCAAGAAAAATAAATCCCATCAAAAAGTTGGCTAAAGACATTAATAGCCAATTCTCAAAAGAAGATATACAAATGGTCAAGAAACATGAAAAAATGTTCAACATCACTAATGATCAGGGAAGTACAAATCAAAACCACAATGCAATACCACCTTGCCCCTGAAAGAATGGCCATAACCAAAAAATAGAAAAATACTAGATGTTGGCATGTATGCAGTGAAAAGAGAACACTTTTACACTTCTGGTGGGAATGGAAACTAGTACAACTGCTTTGGAAAACAGTTTTGAGATTCTTCAGAGAACTAAAAGTATAACTAGCATTTGATCCAGCAATCCTACTACTGGGTAACCACGTAGAGGAAAAGAAGTCACAATACAAAATATATATACATACATATACACCCATGTTTATATCAGCACAATTTGCAATTGCAAACATATGAAACCGGCCCAAATGCCCATAAATCAACAAGTAAACAGATTCACAGTCGAATTCTAGCACAGGTACAAGGAAGAGCTGGTACCATTCCTTCTGAAACTATTCCAATCAATAGAAAAAGAGGGAATCCTCCCTAACTCATTTTATGAGGCCAACATCATCCTGGTACCAAAGCCTAGCAGAGACAGAATAAAAAAAAGAGAATTTTAGACCAATATCCCTGATGAACACTGATGCAAAAATCTTCAATAAAATACTGGCAAACCGGATTCAGCAGCACATCAAAAAGCTTATCCACCATGATCAAGTGGGCTTCATCCCTGGGATGCAAGGCTGGTTCAACATATGCAAATCAATAAATGTAATCCATCACATAAACAGAACCAAAGACAAAAACCACATGATTATCCCAATAGATGCAGAAAAGGCCTTTGACAAATTCAACAGCCCTTCATGCTAAAAACTCTCAATAAATTCGGTATTGATGGAATGTATCTCAAAATAATAAGAGCTATTTATGACAGACCCACAGCTAATATCATACTGAATGGGCAAAAACTGGAAAAATTCCCTTTGAAAACTGACACAAGACAGGGATGCCCTCTCTCACCACTCCTATTCAACATAGTGTTGGAAGTTCTGGCCAGGGCAATCAGGCAGAAGAAAGAAATAAAGGGCATTCAATTAGGAAAAGAGGAAGTCAAATTGTCCCCATTTACAGGTGACATGATTGTATATTTAGAAAACCCCATCGTCTCAGCCCAAAATCTTCTTAAGCTGATAAGCAACTTCAGCATAGTCTCAGGATACAAAATCAGTGTGCAAAAATCACAAGCACCCTTATATACCAATAACAGACAAACAGAGAGCCAAATCATGAGTGAACTCCCAATCACAATTGCCTCAAAGAGAATAAAATACCTAGGAATCCAACTTACAAGGGATGTGAAGGACCTTTTCAAAGAGAACTGCAAACCACTGTTCAATAATATAAAAGAGAACACAAACAAATGGAAGAATATTCTATGTTCATGGATAGGAAGAATCAATATTGTGAAAATGGCCATGCCGCCCAAGATAATTTATAGATTCAATGCCACCCCCATCAAGCTACCAATGACTTTCTTCACAGAATTGGAAAAAAACTACTTTAAGTTCATACGAAACCAAAAAAGAGCCCACATTGCCATGACAATCCTAAGCCAAAAGAACAAAGCTGGAGGCATCACGCTACCTGACTTCAAACTATACTACAAGGCCACAGTAACCAAAACAGCATGGTACTGGTACCAAAACAGAGATATAGACCAATGGAACAGAAAAGAGACCTTGGAAATAATACCACACATCTACAACCATCTGATCTTTGACAAACCTGAGAGAAACAAGAAATGGGGAAAGGATTCCCTATTTAATAAATGGTGCTGGGAAAACTGGCTAGCCATAAGTAGAAAGCTGAAACTGGATCCCTTCCTTACTCCTTACACAAAAATTAATTCAAGATGGATTAGAGAGTTAAATGTTAGACCTAAAATCATAAAAACCCTAAAAGAAAACCTAGGCAATACCACTCAGGACATAGGCATGGGCAAGGACTTCTTTTCTAAAACACCAAAAGCAATGGCAACAAAAGCCAAAATTGACAAATGGGATCTAATTAAACTAAAGAGCCTCTGCACAGCAAAAGAAACTACCATCAGAGTGAACAGGAAACCTACAGAATGGGAGAAAATTTTTGCAATCTACTCATCTGACAAAGGGCTAATATCCAGAATCTACAAAGAACTCAAGCAAATCTACAAGAAAAAAACAAACAACCCCATCAAAAACTGGGCGAAGTATATGAACAGACACTTCTCAAAATAAGACATTTATGCAATCAACAGACACAGGAAAAAATGCTCATCATCACTGTCCATCAGAGAAATACAAATCAAACCCACAATGAGATACCATCTCACACGGGTTAGAATGGAGATCATTAAAAAGTCAGGAAACAACAGGTGCTGGAGAGGATGTGGAGAAATAGGAACACTTTTACACTGTTGGTGGGACTGTAAACTAGTTCAACCATTGTGGAAGACAGTGTGGCGATTCCTCAAGGATCTAGAACTAGAAATACCATTTGACCCAGTCATCCCATTACTGGGGATATACCCAAAGGATTATAAATCATGCTGCTATAAAGACACATGCACACATATGTTTATTGTGGCACTATTCACAATAGCAAAGACTTGGAACCAACCCAAATGTCTATCAATTACAGACTGGATTAAGAAAATGTGGCACATATACCCCATGGAAAACTATGCAGCCATAAAAACGGATGAGTTCATGTCCTTTGTAGGGACATGGATGCAGCTGAAAACCATCATTCTCAGGAAACTATTCACAAGAACAGAAAACCAAACACCACATGTTCTCACTCATAGGTAGGAACTGAACAATAAGAACACCTGGACACAGGAAGGGGAACATCACACACTGGGCCTGTTGTGGGGTGGGGGCAGGGGGGAGGGATAGCATTAGGAGATATACCTAATGTAAATGAGTTAATGGGTGCAGCACACCAGCATGGCACATGAATACATATGCAACAAACCTGCACATTGTGCACATGTACCCTAGAACATAAAGTATAATTTAAAAAAAAAGAAATTGTGGTATATAAATATACTATGAAATACCACACAGCCATAAAAAGGAATGAAATAATGGCATTCACATCAACCTGGATGGTATTAGAGACCATTATTCTAGGTGAAGTAACTCAGGAATGGAAAACCAAATATTGTATGTTTTCACTCATACGTGGGAGTTATGCTATGAGGACGCAAATGCGTAAGAATGATACAATGGACTTTGGGGACTCAGGGGAAAGGATGGGAGGGGGCTGAGGGATAAAAGACCATGCACTGGGTACACTGTACACTGCTTGAGTGATGGGTGAACCAAAATCCTAGAAATCACCACTGAAGAACTTATTCATGTAAGCAAACACCACCTGTTCCCCCAAATCCTATAGAATGAAAGAAGAATGAAAAAAGGGTCTTTCCAGAGGTGATTAAATAAAGAATCTGAGATTAAGAGGTAATCCTGAATTGTCTAGGTGGTCCCTAAATGTCATCGCAAATATTCTTGTAAGACAGGCAGAGAGATATTAGACAAATGGTAGAGATTATGTGAAGATGGAGCAGACAGAGATGCAGCCACAAGTCATGAAATGCTGGCAGTCCCTAAAAGATATTAAGAGGCAAGGAAAGATTCTCCTTTCATGCTACAGGAAGATGTGTGGCCCTGCATACACTATTATTTAAGAATCCTGGCCTCAGAACCGTGAGAGAGTATCTTTCTTTTTTTTTTTCTTTTTTGAGATGGAGGCTTGCTCTGTCACCCAGGCTGGAATGCAGTGGCACAATCTCGGCTCACTGCCAGCTCCACCTCCCGGGTTCACGCCATTCTCCTGCCTCAGCCTCCTGAGTAGCTAGTACTACAGGTGCCCACCACCATGCCTGGCTAATTTTTTGTATTTTTAGTTGAGACGGGGTTTCATCATGTTAGCCAGGATGGTCTCAATCTCTTGACCTCGTGATCCGCCCGCCTCGGCCTCCCAAAGTGCTGGGATTACAGGCGTGAGCCACTATGCCTGTCCTCTTTCTGTTCTTTTAAGGCACTAGTTTGTGGTAATTTGTTACAGCAGCCATAGAAAACTAATACAGTATAGGCAACATACCAATCCTTTCCAGTCTATATTTTTCTAAACTCATTATGTAGCTCTCTACCCTCCTCTTTCTCAACCTTAAAACACTGCTTCTTTTCAAATATTCAGATAACATCCTGGCTCAGGCACATATGCTATGATAACTGTCTTAGAATGACATGTTAGACTACAAAAATTCTTACTCCAACTCTCTACCTACTTAACCTCCTCTCATCCTGTTTAAAAGCTACTTCCTGCATTAGGCCTTCTATGTCCCAACAATCTAAATTAAGTCCTCGCTTACCAGCCTTTGGTAAACATCATTTTACTCTCTATCTCCATGGATTCAACTGTTTTAATTTTTAAATGCCACAAATAAGTAAGAACATGTGAAGTTTGTTTTTCTGGGTCTCATTTATTTCATTTAAAATAACGGCCTCCAGTTCCATCAATGTTGTTGCAAATGATGGGATCTCATTCTTTTTTATGGCTGACTAGTACTTCATTCTGTGTATGTACTACATTTTATTTATCCATTCATCTGATGATGAACACTTAGATTGCTCCCCAATTTTAGCTATTGTGAATAAGGCTGCAGTATACATGAGAGTGCAGATATCTCTTTGATGTACCGATTTCCTTTCTTCTGGGTATATACCTAGCAGTGGGGTTCCTGGATCATTTGAAGTTCTATTTTTATTCTTCTGAAAAACCTCCAAACTGTTCTTTACCTACTTAACTTCCTCTTGGATCATTTGAAGTTCCATTTTTATTCTTCTGAAAAACCTCCAAACTGTTCTCCATAGTGGTTGTACTAATTTACATTTACACCAACAATGTACAAGTGTGTTTTTTCCCTCCACATCCTCACCAGCAGTTGTTATTATCTGTCTTTTTTTAAAAAGCCATTTTAATTCAGGTAAGATTACATCTCACTATGATTTTAATTTGCATTTTCCTGATGATCAATGATATTGAGGACTTTTTTCATATACCTGTTTGCCATTTGTATTTCTTTGGAGAAATGTCTATTTAGATATTTGCCCATTTAAAAATCAGATTATTAGATGTTTTTCCTATAGAGTTGTTTGAGCTGCTGATATAGTCTAGTTATTAGTCCCTTGTCAAATAAGTAGTTTACAGATATTTCCTCCCATTCTGTGGGTCATCTTCTCACTTTGTTAATTGTTTTCCTTGGTAGGCAAAAGCTTTTAACTTGATGCAATCCAGTCTGTCCATTTTTGCTTTGATTGCCTTTGCTTGTGGGGTGTTACTCAAGAAACCTCTGCCCAGACCAATTTGCTGGAAAGTTTCCCCAATGTTGCTTCATAGTTTGAGATCTTAAATTTAATTTTTAATCTACTTTGATTTGATTTTGTATATGTTGACAGATAGGGGTCTAGTACCACTACTTTACATACAGATATCCAGCTTTTCCAGTACCATTAATGGAAGATACTGTTCTTTCTCCAACGTATGTTCTTGGCACCTTTGTCAAAAATGAGTTCACTGTAGATGCGTAGATTTATTTCTGGGTTCTCTATTTTGTTCCATTGATTTGTGTGTGTGTTTCTATGTCAGTGCCACACTACTTTGATGACTACAGCTCTCCAGTATAGTGGTAATGTGATTCCTCCATCTTTGTTGTTTTTGCCCCATATACTTTTGGCTATTCTGGGTCTTTTGTGGTTCCATATAAAGTTTAGGACTATTTTTTCTATTCTGTTGAAAAATGCCATTGGTATTTTGATAAGAGATTATAATGAATCTATAGATTGCCTGGGGTAGCATGAACATTTTAGCAATACTGATTATTCCAATCCATGAACATGAAATATATTTTTTCTGTGTTTCCTGTCCTGTTTTAATCATCAGTGTTTTACAGTTTTCATTGAAGACATCTTTCACTTCTTAAGTTTATTCACAGTTCTTTTATTATATTTGTAGCTATCATAAATGGCATTACTTTCTTGATTTCTTTTTAACATTTTTCACTGTTGGCATATAGAAATGCTAGTGATTTCTCTATGTTGATCTTGAATCCTGCAAATTTACTAAATTTGTCTTCAGTTCTTATAGTTTTCTTGTGGAGTCTTTAGATATTTTCAAATAAATGATCATATCATCTACAAACCAAAATAATCTGAATTATTAATTTCCAATCTGAATGCACTTTATTTCTCTTTTCTGATTTTTCTAGCTAGAACTTCCAATACTATGTTGAAAGTGCATATCCTTGTTATTTTCCAGATCTTAGAGGAAAGGCTTTCAGTTTTTTTCCCATTCAGCATGATACTGCCTGCAGCTCTGTCAAATATGGCTTTTATTCTGTTGAGGTATGTTCCTTCTATTAATATATCCAGTTTTTTGACAGTTTTAATCCTGGAGGGATATTGAAGTTATCATATGCTTTTTCCACATCAATTGAAATAATGTTTTTTGTCATTCATTCTGATAATATGATGTATCACATTGATTGATTTGTGTATGCTGAACCATCCTTGCATCCTGGGTTAAATCACACTTGGTCATGATGAATGACCTTTTTAATGTGTTGTGGAATTTGGTTTGCTAGATTTTTGTTGAGGAATTTGTAACAGTGTTCGTGAGGGATACTGGCCTGTAGTTTTCTTTTTTTGATGTGTCTTTGTCTAGTTTTGCTTTCAGGGTAATACTGGCCTTTTAGAATGAGTTTGGAAATATCCTCTTCTCCTCTATTTTTCAGAAGAGTCCAAACAGGATTGGTATTAGTTCAAAATTAAATGTCTGATAAAATTCAGAAGTGAAGTCACTGATTCCGGGATTTTCTTCACTGGGAGACTTTTTAATTTCACCATTAATTATCTTTTTATTTCAGTTTAAAGTTTATTTTATGACAGTCACAAAAAGAATGATGTATAAAATAATAACATAAATTTCTATAATTAGAATTTCAGGGGTATAATTTTCTCTTATTTTAGGTTTAGGGGTACAGGTGCAGGTTTGTTATATAAGTGAACTCGTCATGGAGCTTTGGTGTACCGATTATTTTATCACCCAGGTTCTAAGCATAGTGCTCAATAGGTATTTTTTCTAATTCTCTCCCTCCTCCTACCAACCACCCTACAGTAGGATCCAGTGTCTATTGTTACCCTCCTTGTGTCCATCTGTGCTTGCTATTTAGCTCACATTTCTAAGTGAGAACATGTAATATTTCATTTTCTGTTGCTTTGTTAGTTTGCCAAGGATAATGGTCTCCAGTTCCATCCATGTTGCTGCAACGAACGTGATTTTGTTCTTTTAATGACTGTATAGTATTCCACAGTGTATATGTACCATATTTTCCTTATCCAGTTTACTGTTAATGGGCATTTAGGTTGATTACATGTCTCTGCTACTGTGAATAGTGCTGCAATTAACATATGCATGCATCTGTCTTTATAGTAAAATAATTCATATTTCTTAGGGTATATACCCAATAATGAAATTTCCGGGCAAAACAGTAATTCCTTTTTAGTTCTTTAGAAAATCACCCCAATACATTCCACAATGGCTGAATTAATTTACACTCCCACCAACAATGTATAAGTGTTTCCTTTTCTCCACAACCTTGCCAGTATCTTTTTCTGATTTTTTAATAACAGCCATTTAGACTGGTTGAGATGGTATCTCATTATGGTTTTGATTTGCATTTCTCTAATTAGTCATGTTGAGCATTTTTTTCATGTGCTTGTTAGTCACATGTATGTCTTCTTTTGAAAAGTGTCTATTCATGTCCTTTTCCAACTTCATAATAGTGTTGTTTGTTTTTTGCTTGTAAATTTGTTTAAGTTCCTTATAGGCTCTGGATAAATAAGACCTTTGCCGGAGCACAGTTTGAAAATATTTTCTCCCTTCCTGTAGGGTGCCTATTTACTCTGTTGATAGTTTATTTTGCTGTGAAGAAGCTCTAAAGTTTAATTGGATCCAATTTGTCAATTTTTTCTTTTTTTGCAATTGCTTTTGGTGTCTTCAGCATGAAACACTGTACAGAACAGTATTTCCTAGGTTAACTCTCAGGGTTTGAGTAGTTATTTTGTTTTACATTTAAGTTTTTGGTCCTTCTTCAGTTGATTTTTATATATGATGTAAGGAAGGGGTCCAGTTTCAATCTTCTGCATATGGCTAGCCAGTTATCCCAATACCATTTAATGTGTAGGGAGTCCTCTCCCCATTGCTTGTTTTTGTCTACTTGGTCAAACATCAGATGGTTGGAGGTGTGGAGCATTATTTCTAAGCTCTCTATTCTATTCCATTGGTTTATGCATCTGTTTGTATACCAGTACCTTGCTGTTTTGTTTACTGTAGCCTTGCACTGTAGTTCATAGGTAATGTGATACCTCCAGCTTTGTTCTTTTTGCTTAAAATTGCCTTGGGTATTTGGGCTCTTTTTGGTTCTGTGTAATTTAAAAAAATTTTTTTTGTGAAAAATGTGATTGGTATTTTGACAGGAATAGCATTGAATGTACAAACTGCTTTGGGCAGTATAGAAATTTAAATGGTATTATTTTTTCCTGTCCATGAGCATGGGATGTTTTCCATTTGTTTATGTCATCTATGATTTGTTTGAGCAATGTTTTATAATTCTCATTGTAAACTTTGTATTAGGGCTCCAATCTCATTGCTTGTTATTGGCCTATTCAGGCTTTAAATTTCTTCATGGTTCAATCTTGGTAGGTTGTGTATGTTAAGAATTTATATAATTATTCTAGGTTTTCCAATTTATTGGCATATAGCTGCTCACAGTAGCTGCTAATGATACTTTGAATTTCTGAGGTATTGGTTGTAATGGCTCCTCTTTTGTCTTTGATTATCTTTACTTGGGTCTTCCCTCTTTATTCTTAGTCTAGCTAAAGGTTTGTTGATTTTGTTTATCCCAGGTGATCTCTTGGTGCTCTACCCCACTGTGGCCAAGCTGTACTCAGGCTGCAAAACAAAGACCCCTTTACTCTTCTGTCTCCTTTTCTCAAGCAGAAGTAGTCTCTCCCCAAAGTTACCACAGCTGGGAATGTGCTGGGTCACACCTGAAGCCAACATGGGTCTGGGTCTCACCCAAGGCCTGTGGTAAATAGTGCCTGCTACCACTACTAATTATACAGGGCCCAAGGGCTCTTTATTCAGCACATGATAAATTCTGCCAGGACTGGGCCCTTCCCTTCAAGGCAATGGGTTCCCTTCTGGCCTATGGTGTGTTTAGAAATGTCATCCAGGGACTAGGGTCTGAGATGGGGGCCTTAGGAGTCTGCCTGTTGCCTTATTCTACTGTGGATGGGCAGGAATCCAAGTTACAAAACAAGGTCCTCTTCCCCTCCACCTTCCTCAAGCAGATTGAAGGGGTCTTGGAGATACAATCTGTACTGCCTGGGGTTGGTGGAGGGGTGACACAAGCACTTCCTTTGTAGTCTCATCCGGTATCTCACTAGGTTCCATGCACTCCAAGTTCCCTGGCTCCAATCCCAGCACAGCACCAGGACTTGTGCACGAATTGCAGTCCTTGTGGTCTAGGTTGCCTTTCATGTTTTATTTAGAACCCCAGAACACTTTAGCCCATGGTGGCAGGACTTGCCAAAACTCAGGTTCCAATTGCTAGGATGGATGATTTGCCTCTGGCCAGGCCTAGTATAAATGTTGCCTCTATGGGCACAAGCTGAGTTCTGCCCCCTGTTGCTTCCCACTGATAGGACAGCAATAAGTTGCAAAGCAAGGTCCCACAATCAGTATATTCTCTCTACCTCAAACACACAGATCATCTTTCTGTGCCATATGGCTGCTGCCAGGGAATAGGGAAGGGGTGGTGTAGGCAATTCAAGACAGATTTTCCTGCCCTCTTCCATGACTCTTTCCTTCATGTAATGTTAAAATCAGGTACTATTATAGCTCACCTGATTTTTGGTTCTCATGAAGGTCCTTTCCTGTGTGGACAGTTGTTCAATTTAGTGTTCCTGTGGAGGCAAAGGGGGTGCAGCAATTGCTACCGTGTTCGAGTATCTTGCTCTGCCTCCTTTGACAGTTTTATTTTTATGTGCACACAAGCAAAACCATATAACTTATATTCAATTAGAAACTAAGATGACAAGGTTGTATATGCAATTATCAAGTTTCCAAAAGACTGTTGTTTATAGCCAATAAAAAAGAACAAGAAACAGGTGACCTTATATTGTACCACAGAACAGGACTTTTCTTTCTCCTTTTGCTGTCTGTATACAATTTTTTTTTTTTTTTTTTTTTTTTTTGAGACAGAGTCTTGCTCTGTCACCCACAAGGGAGTGCAGTGGCACGATGTCAGTTCACTGCAACCTCTGCCTCCCAGGTTCAAGCAATTCTCCTGCCTCATTCTCCCAAGTAGCTGGGACTACAGGCACGTGCCACCACATCTGGATAATTTTTGTATTTTCACTAGAGATGGAGTTTTGCCATATTGGCCAGGCTGGTCTCGAATTCCTGACCTCAGATGATCCACCTGCCTCAGCCTCCCAAAGTGCTGGGATTACAGGCATGAGCCACCATGCCCAGTCCTATAAACATAAATTTTTACACATAATATAATTTAGCAATTTAACCAAACCAGTGTAAATATTATCTTTATACAATTTAGAAAAATGTCACTAAGGTCTTTCATTACCAATGAATATTTTCTTTAATGCATTAACAAAAGTTTATTTCTTTTGCACTTAGGAAAAAAATCTAGAAAACTGTAAAAATTAATGATGGAAATATGACATAATACCATGAGGAAAATATTCAGCATCATATACCTGAACATGAGACCTAGGTCTTCTAGTACTGGTTAAGTACTTCCAGTGAATTCATTAACCTGCCTGACCTCAATTTTCTCATCTATAAACTGAAGGCAGTAATAACAACCATGACACAGAGATAATAAGCTCCATGTGAAAGTACTTTATATACTATAAAGCATAATAGGAAGACTGCTATTATTTTAATAAGAGGTATTTAAATGTATAGTATACTTTGAAAGTAAATTGAAGAAAGTTCCGTTCTGTCTCTTCCTCCTTCCTCTGCATGAGCAATGAAAGTTAAACACTGCTTTGAAAATTCAGAAAATGTTTGATTTATATACTGATGCAGTGATCAAAAGAAGTATTACAATTCTGGTTTATGATACAACTGTTTCAATAAATGTTTATCTAATTAAAGTAAAATTGCAGGAACATTAACCCATATTTTTCCTTTTATATGTGTGTGTGTGTGTGTGTGTGTGTGTGTGTGTGTGTGTGTGTCAGTTTCTTCCTCTGTGGTCCAGGCTAGAGCGCTGTCATGTGATCTGTTTTCACTGCAACCTCTGCCTCCTGGGCTCAAGCAATCCTCTCACCTCAGACTCGTGAGTAGCTGGGACTACAGGCACGCAAGACCATGCCTGGCTAAGTTTTTTTGTACTTTTTGTAGAAACAGGGTCTCACCATGTTGCCCAGGATGGTCTCAAACTCCTGGGCTCAAGTGATCCGCCCACCTCAGCCTCCCAAAGTACTGGGATTACAGGGATGAGCCACCGTGCCTGACTTTTTCTGTTATTTATTGAGGGAGTCTCACTGAGTCACCAGGCTGGAGTGCAGTGGTGAGATCTCGGCTCACTGCCACCTCTGCCTCCTGGGTTCTAGCGATTCTCCTGCCTCAGCTTCCCAAGCAGCTGGGACTACAGGCGCACACCACCATGCCCAGCTAATTTTGTAGTTTTAGTAAAGACAGGGTTTCACAATGTTGGCCAGAATGGTCTCTATCTCTTGACCTCATGATCCGGCCGCCTCGGCCTCCCAAAGTGCTGGGATTACAGGTGTGAGCCACTGCACCCAGCTGTTTTCTGTTTGTTTGTTTGTTTGTTTTAATACAGCTATGCACAAGGATGAAATGACCCTTAACCTTAGACTTCCTTTATATTTCCCAAGGAATATTCTCAAACAAAGCAGACTGGTTAAGTAACTGGTTAATAGCCATGACCATAAAAAATCACAAACACAGAGGATAAGGCTGTTGGAAAGTTAGCACAGGAAGAAAAGCCAGTGTTATTACTAAAACAGTGTCCTAACTTGCAGCAGAGAAACATACAACAAATACTGCTACCTGAGCAGAATTAAATTAAAAAGTCAACAAATTTTACTGGTCAATACAATTATGGCATGAATAAGTTTCAAGATACGACTAAGGGATACATACTAGAAAAAAAAAAAAAAACTGATTTCAGCTGGGCATGGTGGCTCACGCCTGTAACCCCAACACTTTGGGAGGCTGAGGTGGGTGGAACATGAGATCAGGAGATCAAGATCATCCTGGCTAACACGGTGAAACCCTGTCTGTACTAAAAATACAAAAAAAATTAGCCAGGTGTGGTGGTAGGAACCTGTAGTCCCAGATACTCAGGAGGCTGAGGCAGGAGAATGGCGTGAATCCAGGAGGCAGAGCTTGCAGTGAGCCGAGATCACGCCACTGCACTCCAGCCTGGGCAACAGAGAGAGACTCTGCCTAAAAAAAAAAAAATCTGATTTCATGATCCATCATCTTCAGATTTATCCATAAACTGCCTGAAATGATCTAAGCACAAATGACTGTGACTGAAGCAAAACTGACAGTATAAGAAGGAATCGCCAACTTCAAAATGCTATATCAGAGATGCAACATGGCACAGCTCTATAGGAAGAGACCAGTGGAAAGAGTAATTAAAACCATGACATTCAAATAGTTAAATTTACAAAGGACTTTCCATAATTAAAACAGAAAGAAAAATATCCACTATGCCCTACTAAGCTCATTGGCCAATTGGAAGCTGTAGCTGTGGAAAATAGTGACACAAAAAGATAATATACAACTTCCTAATATATATGGAGGTGTTTCAGGAATGCCATGGTATTAAAAAGAGCTGCTGCTTAGAAAATCAGCTGATGGTATTTAAGTTTATGAGGGTATACGAAATATAAGTTGTCACTTCTTTTCATTATCTTATTTTCAATTCAAAAAAATACCTCACGTTGCTGCTACAACAAACTCAACATTGTCTTGGGCATAGTGGAGAAAATGAGATATAATCACTTCCTCAAGAGAAACGTAACAAAAAGAAACACTTATTAAGTTTTTATATGTTGTCAGATATTATGCTAAGTATTTAGCCCTATGAAGTCACATTTATTACCTACATTTTACAGATGTAGAACGTGGAAGTTAGTTAACTTATCTAAGGTCATAGCTAGTGAGTAAAAGCTTCAGAATTCTAATTCCAGCTATTAATCTCTGTGCTAAAAATCATTTAAAACTTGTTCACTTAAGATTCTTATTTTTTTATGTAGACATTTATCCTTATAAATTTCCTTATTACTACTTTTGCTGCATCCCACAGGTTTTGGTAAATTCTGTTTCCATTTTTGTTTGTCTTGAGATACTTTTGAATTTCCCTTTGATTTCTTCTTTGACACAAAGTTTGTTCAAAATTTTATTTTTTAGTTTCTACATACTTGTAAATTTTACCATTTTACATATTGTTGTTGAATTCTAATTTCATTATATTGTGGTCAGAAAGAAACATCTAGAAAGCTTTTGAACTTCTAAAATGGTTAAGACATGTTTTGTGACCTAAAATTTCATTTATCCTGGAGAACATTCTGTGTGCACTTGAGAAGAATGTGTATTCTTCTGCTGTTGAGTGGAAAGTTATGTATAGGTCAATTAAATCCATTTACTCTACAGCGTCGTTCAAGTCAGTTGTTTCTTTATTGATTTTTCTGTCTGGATGTTCCATCCATTATTGTAATTGAGGTATTAAACTCCACTACAAAGAATAAACTAAGCCCAAAATAAGCAGAAGAAAGAGAATAATAAAGATTGGAGCAAAAAAATAAATTGTGAACAAGGAAACAGTTTAAAAATACAAAAAATCTACGAGTTTGCCTTTTGAAAAGATAAAATAATTGACAAACCCTTACCTAGAGTAAGAAAAGAAAAAGAAGACAAAATCAGAAATCAAAAAGGAGATATTATAATGGATGCCTTAGACAGAAAATGGATCATAGGGGAAGTGTGATGAACAATTATATGCCAACAATCTGGATGACTTATAAGAAATGGATAAATTCCTAAAAATATGCAACTTACCAAAACTGAATCAGGAAGAAACAGAAAGCCTGAAAAGACCAGTAACAAATAAGGGGATTAAATCAGCAATCAAAAGTCTCCCAACAGGCCGGATGTGGTGGCTCATGCCTGTAATCCTAGCACTTTGGGAGGCCGACATGGGCAAATCATGAGGTCAAGAGGTTGAGACCATCCTGGTCAATATGGTGAAACCCCATCTCTACTAAAAACACAAAAATTAGCTGGGCGTGGTGGCATGCGCCTGTAGTCCCAGTTACTCTGGAGGCTGTGGCAGGAGAATCGCCTGAACCCAGGAAGTGGAGGTTGCAGTGCCACTGCACTCCAGCCTGGTGACAGAGTAAGACTCCATCTAAAAAAAAAAAAAAAAAAAAAAAAAAAAAGGCTCCCAACAAATAATCTGATGACCACACAGGTGAATCCTACCAAACATTCAAAGAGGAATTAAGAACAATCTTTCTTAAACTCTTCCTGAAAATAAAAAGGTCCACTTCCAAACACATTTTATGAGGTCAGGATTATCCTGATACCAAAACCAGGAAGTCTCTACAAGAAATGAAAACTATGGTTTTCATTTCAAACTTGTGATGGTATAGGTGGTTCTATGGATGAAGTATATATTTCTTATGTCACTTGCCATCGTGCCAGCCATTGCTGAACAGTTGGCCAACAGTAGAAGAACAAGTGAATGAATGGCTTTCTTACAGGGGTAACTGTCGCAGTTGGAACCTGAGTTTTGGCAAGCCCTGCCACCATGGACTAAACTATTTTGGGGTTATAAATAAACATGAAGGGCAACCTAGACCACAAGGAGTGCAATTCCTGCACAAGTCTTGGTGCTGTGCTGGGCTCAGAGTCAGGGAACTTGGAGTGCATGGAACCTAGCGAGATACCAACTGAGGCAACCAAGGAAGTGCTTATGTCACCCCTCCACCAATCCCAGGCAGCACAGCTTGCACCTCCAAGACTCTGTCCATCTACTTGAGGAAGGTGGAGGAAAGAGTAAAGAGGAATTTCACAAGTTTATGTGTAGTTTATTCTACACATACTCCTCCTTCCATACAATTCCCAAGGTTACTCTTGTGTAGGAGTAAGTCATATCAACCTCCAATACATATATATAAAGGCAAAGACTAGACTGGAAAATATTTGCATCATTCAGTAACTCTGATGTGGAATATAAACGCCAGTATCTTCAAGGTTCCAAGTTACACAAAGACTGCTTAAAGTAGTTTTTAAAAGAAAGCAAAAGTATAAAAAGAAGTTTAAAAAATATGAAGTATTTAAGATATTTTGATGGTTTAGAAATGGATTTTATATCTCAGATACAACTATGGCAAATTTGATATTTAATTCCTGATTGGCCATGTCCAAAAGAAAAAGATTTCCATTTTCCAGACAGAAAATTCAATATCTTTCACAAATGCCAAAAGCTTAATCATAAAGTTTATAAAATATTGATCAAATCATACCTTAATAGAGAAGGAAAGAACAGCTGTACATGAAACAAATTGGTTTAGCAGTGCAAATTTTATCAAAATTTTGAAAACTCAAAGCCTCCACTGTACAAAAACTCTAAATGTTAGATCATAGCACTGAGGCAAATATTTAACAATAATGTATCCAAAGAAACAAGCTCCAATAACCTTTTTCCTATAGTGAAATATAGTAAATAAGTTAGATAGACCTTTTGGTTTATTCTATTATATTTTGGTAGTCAATTCAAGAGGATTAAAATGTAAAGCCATTTGGAATTTCCCAGTAAAAGGATCAGATGGCAAAGAAGGCAGAAATAATTTGAAAAAGAAATTCTCTACCATGTCTCAAGAGCCAAACAACAAAACAACTTCAGGTTATCTCAATGTCACTTGTTAAAAAAGAATCCCTGAGTAAATCTTCCTAAGCCATGTTAAATAAATAAGAAAAAAACATAATAAAGCTTTATATTATGTGCTCCTTAGCCAATTTATTCAATTCACCCACACCTGCAGAGGGTCCAGGAGGCATTTGCCACTTACAAGGGAAAGGTCAAAAGAAGAGAAAAATATTCCTCAACCCCAAGGCATTTGCCAGTCAATGCCAGAAAAACAGCAAATTCAATACAGTACAGAGAATCCATTATGAGGAATTTAACACTCACAGAAGTTAAGTTTAGAAAACCTTATTTGTTAGCGGTTTTCTCAAAAGTTTTGAGACTTTTTGAACAACAGGAAATAGAAACAGAAAAGGGAAAACATAAGAAGAAAAGAATCCAAGGGTGCTGATAATAAAACAGAGAAAGTAATTCAAAGCAGAGAAGAACAAGCTTGAAGCAAAGGCATCTATGCAGAAAACTATGTTGTAGAAATCAGAGGCTAGAGGTGGAGACATCATGACAGATAAGAGCTGCAGACAGCTGCAGAAAAAGACCCACTAAGGTACTCCTTGAACCACAAGGCTAAGGGACAACAACAGACATTACCCAAAGAGATGCTCACTAAAATTACTAGCAATTTATGAATAAAAGAGGGATTTATTACTTACCCGATTTATATGATTGTTTCCTAAAATAGCATGTAGTAGGGTTTTCTCAAATTCTTCCAACTTCTTGGAACACTTTTTAAGAATATGACTAGACAAGTTACAGTCACTGATGAGACTAGCTAAAGTACCAACAGCCTCTGTCCAAAATCTTGAAAAAGGAAGTTTGGGATTACGGTAAAAACTGATCAGGCCATCCAGCAACTGAAAAACAGAATCAGAGACTGTGGAAGAGTCTTTTTCAAAGTGGGTTAAGTCTCTTTTAAGATTACCTGATTCTGTCAAGTTCTTTAATTCAAGAAGATGCTGCAAGAATTGCATGTGAGAAGACAAAGGATTTTGCAGGATAGCACAAGGTCTTTTCACAAGAGGCAGTGGTGGAAAGTGAGTGGGGGTACAGCTTTCTACAAAGTGCTGGGACAGGTCTGAGAATTCAGTTCTCTGCTCATTTGACAAATCACATCCAGAATCTTCCATCGAAGTTAATGTACTTTCAGAACTCTTAGGTTCCTGAGCCTCCAACTGGGAAGATAGGTTTCCTGAAAAATAAAGGAATAGAAGGATTATCTTCATGAAGCTGAAATTTCTTCATGTAAAACTAGCCATTGATACTTATTTAAAATAAGAAATGAAGTATATAAATACACATTAAGCATTTAACAAGCAGTAGTGTAAAAACTGAGTAAAGAAAAAACTGTGAAAGAAATTGAAATGACTGTAGAAAAAAGGTCTTTATCTTCATGGGTAGAAAGGTGATTCATTCATGTATTTTCAGGTCATTATGCTTCATTCAATTACAATACCATGCTTGAAAAATGCAGAGGAGAAAGCCACAAGACCTGAAGAAAGTCACAGTCTGGTAGTGAATCCAATAAGTAACTACAAAGCAATAAGGTGTACCCAGACATAGAGATTTGCCGAGGGAACTATAAAATCAGGAGGGCTACTGAACAGCCTACCTTGTTAGATAAGTGTATCCTGGAAGAGGTCATGATGGAACTACTTATAAAGTAGGAGTTCAAAGTTAAAGTTAGGAGAAGAGAGAAGGCAAGATAATTCCATACACCTAAGGGGTAAGTGTAAACGCATAAATACAACAGGAAAAATAATAGCATTTGTGTTTATGAGGACTCTCAAGTAATTTGATGCTGCTTCCACAGAAAGTATAAGAGACTAAGATACATAATGTAGAGGGCAGATCATAAAAGATAACACAAGACATATTAAGAACCTTACAATTCATCCTATAAAGTGTAGAGTGAATTTCCAACTTGAATAATATTAAGACCCCTTTGGAAAAATTATGCAGATACACACATAAAATATCTGATATACAAATATAAATATATACAGATATCTACATATCTCTGTGTATGTATATCATATATGTGTGTATATATGTGTATATACATGTATATGTACCTGTGTATGTACATATGTGTGTATGTGGTATAGATCCATGAAACTATGTCTATAACTTCTAGAATTTCCTCATATTGGCTGAAAAATACTGCATTTAAAGCTAAATCTAATTACTCTAGGTCACTCTTTGACAGATATGCCATCATAAACACAAAGTGGTGGTTGTTTTTAAAATGATTATCAGTAAAACGCACAAACCAAATTGAAACGTTCTCATTGAATATTCTGAAGCACACACACATATCTATGAAACTAAGTATGAGAAATATTACTGTCAGCAGTGGGAGCAGGAATGAGGCACTGAAAGTTGTAATGCAGAAAAATGAAATGGTCTTATTTCAATTTCATCATTCTGTTGGTTATAGGAAGGTCTTATTTGAGGACAACATGATAAAACATTGAGAGATCAACTGAAAACACTTCTATTAGTCCCAACATCGGTGAAGAGTGAAATGAACTAAGCAGCTGCAGTGGAAGAGAAAGAAAAGGACTGACTGGGAAAATAAACACAAAATATCAACATGTAATCTGGAGACCAGCTTATTGACTGAATACGGGCAATGAAGTGGAAGTATGAATAAATGCATTCCATAGTTCTGACTTAGGTGACAAGGTAGATTATGGTGCTACCAACTGAAATAGTAAAAAGATAGAAGAACTGGCTTAGGAGAGACTACAAAAAGTTCAGGTTTAGTCATGTAAACTCTGAGGCAGCTGGAGAAAATCTAGTCAGAGATGATCCTTTAGAAACTGTCACATAAGCCTAAGACCGGGGAGAAGGTCTAGACTGAAAATGCATTTTAGGAGTTATCAGTGTATAGATAGTAGAAACCATAAAAATGGTTACAATCACTCAGAGAGAGAGTATGGGCACTGAGTAAACAAAGGATCAAAAAAGGTACCCTGAATAGGATCAATATTTGAAGATATAAAGTCATTAAGCAAATAGAGAAGGAACAATTTAAAAGGTACAAGAAAAAAACGATTGTGTCATAAAAGTAAAGGAAACAGTTTCAAGAAGAGTTACATACATGAAGCAAAAAAGTCCACCAAAACAATAGGTTGAAAAAATATCTGTTGGAATTGCTAATTTAAAAAAGCAACAAAAAAGATAAGTTACCTCATTCATAGCAGGTTTATCCAGAGCAGTTTTCATCAATTGGACAGGGTGGCAGACAAAGAACTTATTGCAACGGACTAAAGAGTGAATGAGAAGAAAGTAAGCAAAGACTGGAAGTGAAGAAAGTAAGTGAAGACTGGAAGTAAGTGAGGAAAGTAAGTGAAGGACACTTCTGAGGACTTAGATCAGGAAAGCATAAAATGGATAGCAACTACAGACAAATGTGGCATGACAAATTGAGTGAAATGAGCAATTAAAAACAAAGAAAAAACACAATGGATAAGCAGAGGTTGGAAATATAAGAAAAGAATGGCAGGTGAGACATGGCCCTGGAGAAGATAGGAGACTGAGTCAAGGACCCAGTGGATGGGCTGGGATCTGTAATGTCAAAGTGAAAACTTTTCTCTAAGCTGAAGGAAAGAGGATAAGAAAGCATAGGGTTGTAGAGAACTACTACTGGCATACAGGAAGTTAAAGGAGATTTCACCTGACAGTCATATTTTCTTACATTTTGAGAAAGGGGGACAGTAGTTGAACAGTGCACAAAAATAATGGTAAACGTGACATCTTCTACATTCTCCATGATATATTCCTAAATCTATCTAATGTGTTGCTCTTGTCCTTCAGAAAAATCAGAAGCTGATGAGGTAGAATTGGAGGATTCAGATTTAACCTAGAGTTCATTCATTTAACAAGTGTCTATTATAACCATCAAAAATGTGCAGATATGTCCTTGCTAATTATCACTACAACTTCTATATGCCATGCTTAAAAGGAGATGATAATGCAGAAAGTTCAAAAAGTAGTTGTAACCAGAACAATGACCTATCAGCAAACATTAAACTGCATGTGGCTATATATATATATATATATATATATATATATTTTTTTTTTTTTTTTTTTTTTTTTTTTTTTTTTTTGGTGAGATGGAGTCTTGCTCTGTCGCCAAGCAGGACTGCAGTGGCGTGATCTCAGCTCACTACAACCTCCACCTCCCAGGTTTAAGCGATTCTCCTGCCTCAGCCTCCCGAGTAGTTGGGACTAAAGGCACACGCCACCACACCCAGCTAATTTTCATATTTTTAGTAGAGACAGGGTTTCACCATGTCAGCCAGGATGGTCTCCATCTCGACACTGTGATCCGCCCGCCTCCGCCTCCGCCTCCCAAAGTGCTGGGATTATAGGCATGAGTCACAACACCTGGCCTATTTCTATACTAACACAGTCAGACGGACTGATCATTTTAAGTAAATAGACACTGAAAATGACTTCTCAAGACATTAACTTCATTCTTCACATAAATAAAGGGGAAATATGGACTACGGTAATCTAGAAAATTATACTTTTCTTTCATGTAAGTTAAAATAATTTAAAAAGCAGAACAACTGCATTAACCTTAAAGGTAAGCTTAACTTCATGTGTAATTATTTCAAGATAAACTCAGAAAATGAATTCTACCAATGGATAAATTGGGAAGAAAAATGCGATTGCTAGTTTTTCTCTTTACTTCTCACTGCCATGCCTTTTGGCAAGCCACATCCACTCCATCTCATCCCCTTCAGGCATGATAAGTACAAATTTGAAGGAGTACCTCTACCAATGTATGCTATGGGGACAGGAATACACAAAATTGACCACCTTTCTTACAGGCTGCTTTATTTCTATACCATCAGAAAAAATGTCATGAGAGCATATGTTAGAAATGCTAATATGGAAAAACACACAAAGAAGAATCTCCTTTCAGTGCTCTAAAGGAATGCTTTAACATTGCAACAGAGAACTACGCTGGGATTTCACACAACATGGCTTCCATTGTTAAAGTCAAAATATCAAGCTGAATAAAAGAATCTTATATTCATATTTTATTATACAAACTAGATTCATCAAATAATTCAGCTAATATTCACAAAAACCCTGAAAGATATGTTATTTTGATCTCTAATTTGCCAATTAGAAAACGGAGCTCAGTTTGATTAAGACAACTGAGAAAAGCCACACAGTGAACAAGCAAAATCATTACATTCCAGGTCCAATCACCTTCCAATGACAGCAAAGAGGCTGTGTGCTCTATTCCAGCTTCTGTACGTTTCCATTATAGTGTTCATTGATTTCTACATGTTATCCACTTGTTTATGAGTTCCCTGAGGCCAGAGGCTCTGTCTCTTGTCATACTTGTGATCCTTTCACTAAACAATAGAATCACCTGCAGCAGACACTTCATCAGGGGAAACGCTTAGAGCCACAACTTGCTGTGGGCTAAAACAGGTCTTCTCTCATATTTATAATGAACCATGATCAACTCCTTGGAAAATTATACCAAACCACAACAATTACATAGATAGCCTAGAAAGATCAGATAGAAGGACAGAATTAGAAACAGAGAGAAGGAGAAGGCCGGGGGTAAGAGAGAGAGGAAGACGGAAAGAGAGAGAAAGGGAAGGAGAGAGAGGGAGGGGAGAGGGAGGGGAGAGAGAGAGAGAGAGAAACCAAAAGAATGTGGCTA